>NC_083592.1:10504551-10851217 GCF_027579695.1 Neoarius graeffei | reverse complement strand
AGGGTGCCCACTCACACCTGATTGCCATCCCAATTGATTGAAAACACCTGACTCTAATTTCACCTTCAAATTAACTGCTAATCCGAGAGGTTCACATACTTTTGCCACTCAAAGATATGTAATATTGGATTATTTTCCTCAGTAGATAAATGACCAAGTATAATATTTTTGTCTCATTTGTTTAACTGGGTTCTCTTTATCTACTTTTAGGACTTGTGTGAAAATCTGATGATGTTTTAAGTCATATTTATTCAGAAATATAGAAAATTCTAAAGGGTTCACAAACTTTCAAGCACCACTGTATGTGGTTTGGCATTGTCATGTTGGAAAATGCAAGGTCTTCCCTGAAAGAGACGTCGTCTGGATGGGAGCATATGTTGCTCTAGAACCTGGATATACCTTTCAGCATTGATGGTGTTTTTCCAGATGTGTAAGCTGCCCATGCCACACGCACTAATGCAACCCCATACCATCAGAGATGCAGGCTTCTGAACTGAGCGCTGATAACAACTTGGGTCATCCTTCTCCTCTTTAGTCCGAATGACACGGCATCCCTGATTTCCATAAAGAACTTCAAATTTTGATTCGTCTGACCACAGAACAGTTTTCCACTTTGCCACAGTCCATTTTAAATGAGCCTTGGCCCAGAGAAGACATCTGTGCTTCTGGATCATGTTTAGATACGGCTTCTTCTTTGAACTATAGAGTTTTAGCTGGCAACAGCGGATGGCACGGTGAATTGTGTTCACAGATAATGTTCTCTGGAAATATTCCTGAGCCCATTTTGTGATTTCCAATACAGAAGCACGCCTGTATGTGATGCAGTGCCGTCTAAGGGCCCGAAGATCACGGGCACCCAGTATGGTTTTCCGGCCTTGACCCTTACGCACAGAGATTCTTCCAGATTCTCTGAATCTTTTGATGATATTATGCACTGTAGATGATGATATGTTCAAACTCTTTGCAATTTTACACTGTCGAACTCCTTTCTGATATTGCTCCACTATTTGTCGGTGCAGAATTAGGGGGATTGGTGATCCTCTTCCCATCTTTACTTCTGAGAGCTGCTGCCACTCCAAGATGCTCTTTTTATATCCAGTTATGTTAATGACCTATTGCCAATTGACCTACCGTACTGTAATGAGTTGCAATTTGGTCCTCCAGCTGTTCCTTTTTTGTACCTTTAACTTTTCCAGCCTCTTATTGCCCGTCCCAACTTTTTTGAGATGTATTGCTGTCATGAAATTTCAAATGAGCCAATATTTGGCATGAAATTTCAAAATGTCTCACTTTCGACATTTGATATGTTGTCTATGTTTTACTGTGAATACAATATCAGTTTTTGAGATTTGTAAATTATTGCATTCCGTTTTTATTTACAATTTGTACTTTGTCCCAACTTTTTTGGAATTGGGGTTGTATTGTAATAACTCCACACTCATATATTTTGATCTATGTATCAAGCGATATCCCTCTGTTCTTCCAAATGTTATTGATCCTGACATTAAGTTCTTTATCAGTGGAGCCATTGCTGGAAATAGCGGATCCTAGGTAGCGGAAATGATTGACTTGTTCTCAATGTTCTCCATTAACTTCTATGTCCAGCATCTCGGAGAAGTGATAAGGGTGCTGGTTATGGAACTTTCCAATAAGTATGGTCTTGGTCTTGTTTATGCCGATTTGCAGGCCAGCTTCCTTACCAAAATTCATGATATGAGTAGTGGTTTCCTGAAGTCTGGCAGCAGAGCTGTTTAGAGCAGATATGTCATCTGCATAGTCTGTGTCGGAAATGTAAATGGACAGAAACCTTGAACTCCTACAGTTTTGGAGAAAAAAGCCTCTCAAAACAGATTTCTCCTGAATGGCCCATTGTATTACCCAATTCAGAACAATGCTGAAGATTGGTTGGGCTTGAATCTATTGGGTTATAGATCACTATAGTATATGTGTGATGTAGACCATTTTTCACTTTTCTTTGGCCTTATTTTATCTTATCGAAACAGATCTTTTCAGGTGGAATGTAATTTACCATCTTACAGTACCTATTGTTGGTTAATTTCAAGGTCTGACATTTTATTGAATTTTAATTTAATTAGGGTATCATGGGTATCAGTTTTAGGCTTCTGCTATAAGGGTTTCCACAAAAGTTCCAGATTTCTTTTTCCTAAGAGTACTACACTCATAGTCAGAGGTTTACATACATGGACATGAATGTCATTGCAATATTGGGCTTTCAGTGATTTTCTTTGAACAGTTCTTTTTCTGTGGCAGAATGATTGAACAACATGGAGTCCTGTGCAGAAGTCTTAGGCACATGGAAAGAAATGCTGTCAACCAAAAATGGCTTAAAAATCTCATCTCATCTCATTATCTCTAGCCGCTTTATCCTTCTACAGGGTCGCAGGCAAGCTGGAGCCTATCCCAGCTGACTACGGGCGAAAGGCGGGGTACACCCTGGACAAGTCACCAGGTCATCACAGGGCCGACACATAGACACAGACAACCATTCACACTCACATTCACACCTACGGTCAATTTAGAGTCACCAGTTAACCTAACCTGCATGTCTTTGGACTGTGGGGGAAACCGGAGCACCCGGAGGAAACCCACGCAGACACGGGGAGAACATGCAAACTCCACACAGAAAGGCCCTCGCCGGCCACGGGGCTCGAACCTGGACCTTCTTGCTGTGAGGCGACAGCGCTAACCACTACACCACCGTGCCGCCCCTGGCTTAAAAATAATGAAATGAAATGTTCATCATTAAAAAATATATAAGCAGTAAGCCATAATAAATGAAACAAAGTCAATATTTGGTGTGAGACGACCCTTTGCTTTAAAAAACAAAACAAAAATAGTAGTCTGAGGTCCAGTGAGTGCAGTTTTATAAGGAAATGAGCTGTAGGTTTTACTGAATATCTTGCAGAACCAGCCACAGTTCTTCTGGACACTTTGACTGTCACACTCGCGTCTTCATTTTGCACCAAAACCCAGTAGCCTTTATGTTTTCTTTTTTTTTAATCTGAAAAGTGCTCTCTTATGGAATATGCTGCTCAGATACATTTTTTCCCCCTGTAATGTTTAATTTTGTGCTGAAAAAACATGAATATTTGGAACTCTAAAATGTTTTTGTACTAGCTCGGTAATGCAGAAGTCATAAAATAGAAATCTATAGCAAAGTTTCTATGAAAAAAATAGGGTGTCGAAGACTTTTGCACAGGACTGGACATCTTTAATAGAAAAATAAACCCAAGTATTTGGTGCGCAAGTTAATGTATTTTCAGTTTTCTGAAATCAATACAGGGTCAAAATTATACTTGGAGCACACCAAATATTTGGTTAAATTTCCTTTATCAAGTGACACAAAGATTAATCAACAAGTGGCTGACTTTTGTTCAGTGACACAAGTGTCCACCCCCAAGGTCAATCCTTGGTCGAACCATCTGTGGCTGCAATTATAACTGCAAGTTTTCTGTTAATACATGTCTATTAGCTTTGCACATCTGGATCCTGATTTTTTTTTTTTTTGCCGGTTTGTCTTGGCCAGCTCCATCAGATTGGGTGGAGACTGTTGATAAACATTATATTTCAAATCTTGTCCCACATTCTTCATGGTGCTCTGGACTTTGACCAGCCCATTCTATATCTCATTCAGGTTCTTGATTTGTTTAACCAGTCCATATTAGCATGGCGGTGTAGTGGTTAGCACTGTTGCCTCACAGCAAGAAGGTTCTGAGTTCAAGCCCAGTGGCCGACGAGGGCTTTTCTGTGTGGAGTTGGCATGTTCTCTCCGTGTCTGCGTGGGTTTCCTCTGGGCGCTCCGGTTTCCCCCACAGTCCAAAGACATGCAGGTTAGGCTAATTGGTGGCTCTGAATTGACCGTGAGTGTGAATTGTTGTTTGTCTCCATGTGTCAGCCCTGCAATGACCTGGCGACTTGTCCTCACCCCACCTCTCGCCCATAGTCAGCTGGGATAGGCTCCAGCTTGCCCGTGACCCTGCACAGGATAAGCGGTTATGAATAATGGATGGATGGATATTAGCTTTGGCAGTATGTTCAGGGTTTTTGTCCTGTTGGAAGGTGAAGGTTTTCTGCTAGAATTTTTCCTTGTATTTGGCTCCATTCGTCTAGCCTTCAACCCTGACCAGTTTCCCCAGGTCCTGGAGATGCTCCCACCACCATGTTTCACTGGTAGAATGGTGTGCTCAATGTGATGAGCAGTGTTGGGTTTCCTTCAAGGACAGTGCTTTGTGTCTAGGCTAAAATAAAGTTTAATATTGGTCTCATCAGTTTGTAGAGGTGTTTGGTTGTTTTCATACATCCTGTGCATGGTGAACAATGGCGCTCTCCAGTTGCACTTTCGGGTTCTTGATTGCTTCTTTGTTACTAATTATGGTCACTAATCCCCTCTTTACCCTTCAATATAAATACAACTAACCATTCAGCTAATTATGTGACTTCCAATGGCTGCTGGTTACATTAGCTGGGTGAACACCGAAGAATCTTACAAGGGTGAATAGTTATGTGAGCACAACATTTTGAAAACTGTGTTGATTTTCCCCCCACTTCGACATTATGATGAATACTTGTGTATGCAAGGTACTGAACAGTACAACATAATTTAAAACTACAGAATTTGCGCCTTTACCTGTGTCGAAATGGGGTGCAGTGTGAAATACTCTGAGGTTATAGTGAAAATCCATCAAACAAGTTTCACAAATGAGGTTTGCAAAGCAAATCTCTAATTAGAGTGAGCTTAGAATTCAAAAAATCACTCCAGGAAGTGTTAACCAAGAAGGACGCAAATCTTGCCAGAGATTTAACAGATTATCATGCTGGAATACAAAACACTCTGGCTAGAAAACAAATTCAGTCTACGTTTAATCTTCGTTGCAACATAAGCGTTTGGCCATTTTGTTCTGGCTGAGAATTAATATTGCTGGACTAATAGTGCTGTCCATAAAAAAGACCTTGACGGCACCTGAACCATCAAGCTCGGCCTGATTCCTGTCTATCCATGAGGAAAATAAAGCAAGTTTAGGGTTTGTGCTGTGTGTTTATTTCTCATTCCGCCATCACGATCTATTATTCATGCTTTCAGTTTCCTCCAGCACTCGCAAACATGTTTGACAAGAGCTGTGTATATGCATCAGATACAGCAATAATTTATCATTTTGTCAGTAGTACAGGATGGAAGTAGGGTGATTATATGCTGGATTGACAGGTACAATGTTTCAGAATGCAAGTGTGTTGTACAAGGCGTACAGATTTAAATATATAAAGCAATTTCTGCATCATGTAATGTAAAGTCATTCCGTAATGAGTTTCTATGCTTAACAGGGCCTGGAAGGTAATCAGTACACTGGTACAGTTGTCCGAAGTCAACACACAACACATCTAATTTAAAGTTTGATGCACATTATGTGACTACTTCTTCACTTCCTGTCTCCAGGTCCTGATTGATTGTTTCCCAACTTTAGTTTACTCTACAACTATTTTCGTCAGGCATTTAATAAAATTAGACTAGAAAGCAAGCCCTTCTAAAACACTTTGCTTAATATGTGAAATATCGTGACCAATTGGCAGCACGGTGGTGTAGTGGTTAGCGCTGTTGCCTCACAGCAAGAAGGTCTGGGTTCAAGCCCCGTGGCCAGCGAGGGCCTTTCTGTGCGGAGTTTGCATGTTCTGTCCGTGTGGGTTTCCTCCGGGTGCTCCGGTTTCCCCTACTGTCCAAAGACATCCAGGTTAGGTTAACTGGTGACTCTAAATTGACCGTAGGTGTGAATGGTTGTCTGTGTCTATGTGTCAGCCTTGTGATGACCTGGTGACTTGTCCAGGGTGTACCCCGCCTTTTGCCCATACTCAGCTGGGATAGGCTCCAGCTTGCCTGCGACCCTGTAGAAGGATAAAGCGGCTAGAGATAATGAGATGAGATGAGATCATGACCAATCAACGCCAAATCTTTATATTCAGATTGTGAGTAATGCTTTGGATTGTTGATGGAAGAAATTAGTGTTACTTGGCCACCACATTTAGGCTGTTTCCTAATAAAGGCTTTGATAGATCCTGAAATGATTGTCTTGTTTATAATGTGTGGAAGAATTTTTGATGGTTTTACATGGCTCTTTTAAACCATTACAGATGATGATACATGGGGCAATGTTCCCAGGCAACTGAACTTCAACACTTTCCCAGTGAGATTGGGCAACATAATTTCTATCTGAATGATTTTGATCGCTTTGGGCAACTTTTTATTATTAAGATCATCCAATCAGAATACTAGCAGCAAATCACATGACCACCTGAGAGCTTCTGAAATTTTGAACAAAGATGGCGGCGTTTCAATGGCAGTGGAGTGAAGAAGAAGAAAGAGAGACAACTTATATCTTTTTATGGTAGTAAGTTATGTGTAAACCCAAAGTGATGAATTTACCTCATCAAATGCTTAGAAAACCAACAGACATCTATTTTTACGGGCTCAGGTTGTAATTAAGACATCGATTTTTTTTTTCCAGCTAAGCGTAAACTGCCATTAGCTAACCACCGCTCCATAGAGATTGAATGGGATTTTGCTAACTATCGGTGGTTTTTGCTAACATAGTTAGCTGAAAGTTATTGCTAGCTATGCAGGAATAATGTTAGTTCTCTTGCATCAAGTTAAAAGTGGTGGGCAGCTCATGATTTTTTTTTTTTTTGAGTTGTAATAGAGATTGTCTAACTTATCATCTGATCTAATCCACGTACAGAGTATGACTACTTGTGGAACCCGAGAGTGAAACAGTATAAACTTTGGGATCAAAAAAAGAAAAAGTCTTTCAGGAGCTCCGTCAGCCCATTTTCCTCCTCAGCAGCATCTCCTGGTCCATGTACTTTTGTCTGAGATGAGAATTAAACGGGCGGCATGGTGGTGTAGTGGTTAGCGCTGTCGCCTCACAGCAAGAAGGTCCGGGTTCAAGCCCCATGGCCAGCGAGGGCCTTTCTGTGTGGAGTTTGCATGTTCTCCCCGTGTCCGTGTGGGTGTGCTCCGGTTTCCCCCACAATCCAAAGACATGCAGGTTAGGTTAACTGGTGACTCTAAATTGACCATGAGTGTGAATGGTTGTCTGTGTCTATTGGCCTTTTTTCAGCTCACTTCAGCCCGACACGGCTCGCGTTTCAACTACCTTAGAGCAGCATGACTCAGCTCGCTTCAGCCCTGCTTAGCACCCACAACTCGCACGGTTTTGGAGTAGGGCTGAAGCGAGCCGAGCCGAGTGGGGCTAGGGGCGTGAGGAGACACTCCCCTGTGCACTGATTGGTGAGGAGGAGTGTCCTCACATGCCCACACACGCCCCGCGAGCACACTGGGATCTGTAAACACCGTAAACCCGGAAGAAGAATAATTACGAATTACGAGAATTTCTGAAGCCTTATGCGCCTCACCTCATCTATACGCTCTTGCCAGTATCTGTTGGCGTTGTCGGTGACAATAAGCCACAGCACCAAGACCAGCAACACTAACGACTCCATGTCCTCCATGTTTATTGTTTACTATCCGGGTCGTGAGACTACCGCTTAAAAGCTCACTGATGTCACTGTTTGTGCTGCCTAAAGACATCACGTGACGTCCACCCACTTTCGCTAACTCCACCCAATGTGTCCACCCACTTCCAGCCAGCATGGTTCAGCGCGGTTGTAGTCGAAATGCAACTCCAACAGCCCCACTCAGCTCGACTCAGCCCAACTCAGCACGGCACGGCTCAGCCCAATTCAGCCGCGTTGGTAGTGGAAAAGTGGCATAAGTGTCAGCCCTGTGATGACCTGGCGACTTGTCCAGGGTGTACCCTGCCTTTTGCCCGTAGTCAGTTGGGATAGGCTCCAACTTGCCTGCAACCCTGTAGAACAGGATAAAGCGGCTAGAGATAATGAGATGAGATGAGAATTAAACGATGTTTTTGTGATGTATGTGTCAATTATTAGTTATAGTATGTGTGATTGAGGCTAGTAGCATTTTTAAAGAGACTGAAAAAGTGTTTATTATTAACAGAATAATGTGATTATTTTGACTTATAAATGTTAAAATAATGGAAAATTATCTTTTGACCAAAATATCTATTCAGTTTTGTTCCAGAAGTGATGCTTACTTGAGCGAAATAAATAAAGGCTGAAGCCAAGACAAAAATGACAGCTGTAAATGTTTCAGCATCCATTTTGCGGTGTCTGTCTCCCTGGCAACAGATTTGCTCTTATCTGATTGGTTGTTGCCAGTTGTCTGTTGCCCTATGTCTCACCTGATTGCCCGTTGCCGGCAATGTTGCCCAAAAAATTGCCCCGTGTATCATCACTTAAAGCCTTATAATGGGCTTCTATGGAGCTGAAAAAAAGCTTAACATGCATATTATTGAGTTCTGGTTTGTTTAATGATTTGTCATTTGGCCAATAAATAATGTTTATGACTATGTAGGTGTGTGAGAGATTTGGTATCACTTAGTCATTATTTTGGTACTTTAAGCCCATGGTTCTTAAGGTACGGCTTGGGGACCATCAGAGATCCAAAACTGGTGGTATTGTACTTGTATTATGAATTCTTATAGTTATTAGCCTATTTGCCTGGTCACTTTGAATGGGATTAATCCAAACCTCAAAAACTCAACACCTTGTAATCCTGTAAATAATGTTCATTTGAATTTAATTTTGAATCTGTACTGTACGTTTTTGAATGTCAGTGATCTGCTGGCTAATAAGGATTCACGGAGTGTTTTATTTGGTCTAAGTAACAGATGTGAGAGCACATGGGTTATTGAGGCTGAGTTATGAAGGACACAAAAGTTAAAAATCAGGGGAAAAAACAAACAAACCACATGGTTAAATTTGAGCCAAAAGTGTGACCGGATGTATTGGGTGTATTGTTTGCCCATGGCTGTGGGTTTCTGTGGTGTTTAAAGATGACTGATGCGATAGGATATCTGTCTCAATTAAACTCTCTTTATGGCCCTTCGCACAGCAGGGTTCTCAGAGGAGCTTCTTTCTCCTCCCCGACCGAATAATTCTGCCAAACCATGAAGATAATGGAGATTATCTTCCCGTCCGTCTGCAGTGAGCTTTTGAAATGGAGCTCTATTAACTGTCAAAATGTGACAAGACAATCAAGATGGCAAAAAATACAATAAAAAGCCTCAGTCCGTTTGCTAATATTTTTCTGCCACTGCCCGATGCTATCAGGTTAGCTCCGTCCGATCCTAGCCATGCTGTGACCTTTCCGTGCTTCCAGTCATGATGATAACGAATGGTTCACAGGATGCTTTTATCAGGATGAAGGAGGAGAAGAAATGGCGAAACTGTCAATATCTTCTACAGAAAACACTTTCAGCTATTCACTCTGAGGCGTTTTTTCAGTGAACGAGTCTCGGATGTCTTTATTTTCTTCACAGTTCATTCAGAGAGAAGTTTTTAAGAAGAACTCTTAAGATAAATTCTTCCTGTTCCTGTTTCCATCTTGGAGCTGATGGATGAATACCAGAAAGGCTGAACAGCAAAGCTGCAAGATGTATCATATGGAAATATCTGAATAGGAAACCACAGAGCAGACACTACATTTTGGTGAATCTGGTACAAACTGGGAGGTCAAGCGCCTTTCGAAGTTTAAGTATTTCCTTAGCCATGTTCATTAACACAAGTAAAAGCAAACAGAAATCGTGTAACCAAATATGACTGGACACTTACCTGTGGGGTTCAAGCACCTTTCGTAAAAAGCTTCCCCAATGGACAGACCTTGCAATAAAGAAACCAAAGATGAACTGTCTGGGTTTGGTGACGGTTGCTCAGTGGTAACCCTGCTGATGGCAGCCATTTGTTTGAAGTAATACAGTCACCATAAGAAATCCACTTCCATATTAACATAACGATGCAGCACACCAAATTTCAGCTTGACTGAGCTTACAGTTACTGAGAAAGAGCTGGTTGAACTTAACCCCATTTCCTATGAGTGACCATGCCCTAATCACTACAGACCTCTTCAGAATAATTTCTTGAACATGCCGTTCAAGTTTCATGTGAATCCATGCAATCAGAATCAATGAATGATGGCGGATTCAGTGGCATGTATGGGACATACTTTTTTGTTTAATATGGTTTTTGATCATTGTTGAGATTCAGGCTCGAGTGAGTATTATGACACCAACTTTGTGAAGGAACTCTGACTAGTTCTACAAACTGCCTCAAAATCTGAGTATCAAGTTATCCGGCTAAAAAGTTTTATGGGATGACTCGTTCATGACATTTGGGCCAAAATATAAAATGCAGTGCTACAGCGCCACCACTGGGCTGAACGGGCTCATCTCGTTTGCCTGAGTAGTGGGAAGGAGAAGATGTACATGTGTATATCTTTCCGTTCTAAGGCTGAAGAAGAATAATCCTTTGTACTTGGACCCCTAAAAATCCTAATGGAAACAAGATGTGTGTTTGGCTTCCTTAAGAAAAAGTTGTTAGCTAATTGTCTGGCTGTATCCCAGTGCTGGTAGCCAATACGTGATCAGCCGTGCTCCAAGGAGTGTTTGAATGTGATGTTGAACATGACCATCAAGCTGACATGCTGACCCCCCCCCCCCCACACACACACACACACACACACCGTCTGCTAATCCTCTCATTAGGGTTCAAAGTGTCACTGCTTTCATTCCCTTTTATTGCTGTTGAATGTTGTATCTGGTTACAGTAAGGATCTTATTTTAGATTACAGTATGTGCCTTTTCTGATGGATAGATAGCAGTGGCACATTTAAAGATTTTGGGGAAAAAATATTTCATATTTCAAGTTTAGGTCATAAAAATAATTTTCCCCGACACACAATTATTTTTGTTTAGTGACCAAAAGCTACTGAATTTGAATCAGACTTCCAATTTTATTAGTTTTTTTTAAAATAGAGCAATTAATGAATTTATCTCCACGTGGCCCTAAATTCTCTATTTTTTTTTTCCTGCTTCACCATGACCCAATTCAAGATACTACATCATGCATCACATCACGTGGTGGGCTTTCCCCATTCACGCAAGGCATTGCGGGATACAAATTTGAAACAGGAGAGGAAATGGAGGACGTGAGTGTGCGAATGAAACATGAAAGACTGACTACAGTAACAGAAAGCGAGAAGAAAAGACATTGTTATATACGAAGGAAAGGAACTGCAGGAAATATCAAACTAATAAATATCGGCGGTCAGCGAGCACCTCGGTGTGATCGGCTGTTTGTTTAGTGACAGAATGATGGAACTGTCAGTGCACGGTCAAAGGTAAATCTGTACATGGCAGCAGAGGTGGAAAAACTGGATTGACAAAGTAAAAGTCCTGCTTAGGTTTTCCTTCTGCCTGTGCTCTCAACACAGGTGATTTCACCAATTAGCTCATCAACCTGGCTTAGGGGATGTGGTAATTAGGATCAGCTGGTTCATTGAATTGGCTGGAGCAAAAATGTGGCAGGGTTTTTACTTTCTGCACCCGGATTTTTCCACCTCTGCATGGCAGTAATGCAATATGCCAGCTGCCGTAAAACCCAAAAGAAGAAGGTAAATCTATGCATGCGCACACGGACTTCCTCTGTCTGCTTGACTGCGCGAAGCGAGCAATTTCATGCACATTATTTGCTCTAGTCCCCTCAAATTAAATAACTTCCCAGCTACAGAATGGCCTGATATTTTTTGAGATATTACAGAAATAAACATATCACAATGACCACATTTCAGAGGGAACTAAATTTCACCAATTTAATCAAATCGAAAGGCCGTCTCGCTTTAACGCTTGGGTTTGCTAACCAACAAATAGAGAGGACGAGTCAGATCTCTCACATCTCATGTTTGATCATAATAATTAGCTGTTTATTTAGTTTGAGGTCAAATGTTGCAGTAAATTGTACCGTATTTCTTTTTAAATAACAACCTAGAAATAAACATCTTGCGCTACATGTTGTTACTTTACAATTGACTTTTTCCCAAATGAAAGAATTCACAGATTCGTGGTGACCCTTTCAATGAGAAAGGATGGAGGTCTGATCACAAACTAAAAGACTCCGTCATCTGTGCATTCATTCATTTCAAAACATATTCAGGGTAATGTGAAATGAAGGTTCTCCTAGACGACGACGGGCTCTTGATATACAGAATATAACTTTCCTGTATAGCTATTTGCTCATGCTCGTCTTGCATCCTGATGGGTATAACTCAGTCCATGGAAGTGACCAATATGGACTCTTTGACCTTCATGATTTGTTTGTTCATCTTCAGTATCTACTTTGGTGGTGGATCCAAAGCATATCCCAGAAACACTGGGAAGGAGGTATGCTGGATGGGATGCCAGTCCATTGCATACATATTCACAAGTCATCAATCACCTTCTAAGATATTAATTTGTACTAGCAGTGCTGGTGCAAATTGTTACTCTCATTCAGGATCTTTTGAATTTATTTTTCTTTTTCTTATTATTATTCTCAATGTTTTTTAGGATGCTATTTCTCCCTCAGTTTTCAACCAATCTCCCAGGTAACAGAAGGAGCTAGAGGTGGTAGGCTCCTTCTGTTACCTGGGTGACTCAATCTCAGCTGGAGGTGGCTGTGAGGCTGCTACGTACTATCACTTGAGTAAGAACCACCTGGGGTAAATTCCGTGAACTCTTACCCATCCTGACAAGCAAAAGCCTTTCCATGAGAACCCTGGGCAGTATTTATAACCTCTGTGTGAGGGGCACAATGCTATATGCCAGCGAGTGCTGGGCCCTGAAGAAGGCTGACTCTTGTAGATTGCAAAAGAACGAGCGATCAATGGTCAGGTGGATTTGCGGTGTGAGAGGAGACAATGACATCCCAACCTCTTCCCTGTTTGAGTGGCTTGAAATTTGCAGACCTGAAGACAGCCATTTCAGGGAGATGCCTAAGATAGTTTGGACACGTGCAACGCAGCAATTTGTGGCTTGCCAAGGTGACCAGCTTTAGCGTAGAGAGACGGGCGCCGAGGGGCAGACCACGGAAAACCTGGGTGGAGGTCATCCGGCGTGACCTCCGTGAATACAAGCTGGAGGCCTCTGACACATTGGATAGACAGGGATGGAAAAGAAAAAGCATAATTGCCATGCAACATCATACCTGCCTCCTGGTGGAGAAACCAACATAAAACTGGATAGTAGGAGTAGTTTTCAACCAATCATTACCAAATTTCACAGAAAGAATACTGTACCTCTGGGCTGAATTAAGTGGCTATGACTTTTGGTGCTGATCTGGATCAGTAAACTGGAATGATCCATGGAAAACAGGCTTTTTTTTCAATCACTTATTTCACCAAATTTCACATGCAGAATACCTCTGGGTGGATCCATGAAAAAATGGTCTTTTTTTTTCCCTCACTGTTAAGATTGCGCTGCGTGCTGTTCAGATGCGTTACCAGGAGATCTCCGAGGACAAGAAGAGAGCGAACCACATGAGTTAAATCAATCTGGTTTATTCTCGGCGTGCCCCAAACGCACAGCTGCGTCGGGCGTTTATATACACCGCTGCATAGGGAGTATCAGCAGTGGAAAGTTATGGAATGTGCTTTGCACACTCAGTATCAAGGTCACACAGGAGTTATGCACAGTTCAACAAGATGTTTCACACAAAAACATAGACAAAATCAGGATATGAAATAGGAACAGAACATGTGAAAAGTACAAAATGTACAGAGCAGCGCGTATTATCTCTGGCCTAAAGTTAACCCTAAACTGCTACACTACACGACAGCCACCCTTGGGCCGCGCATTTACAAGAGTAGGTTTAGGAGTATTCAGGATTATATTCTTACAATCCCCTCTTTAATACTCTGACGCAAGCCCAGAGTATTATTCACACCCCAGTCTTGGCCGACAACCTTACCTCTGGGTCTGTATTGTCTGTCAGGAAAACCTTAGTTTGAGTATACGAGGGCCACAGGCTGAGCCATGTCATATTAACCTTAGAGTAGTTAGATGGGGCTATTCGGACCGGAAAAGGATCGCTGCTGTCATGGGGTAACAAAGAACACACATAACAAGGTATACTCATATTCATTGATGTTTTTACAGTGAAGTTTATATATTTCCAAAACTCGTTATCCCTTGGGTCCCGGTGTATTGCTTGTGCGGGTAACCCTGCCCCAAGCGTTGAGATCAGCACGATGATGAAGAAAGTCATACTGGTCACTGACTTTGTTCTCTAATGCTCACAGGGTGCAGACGGCGAAAAATGTCACAGGCTCCCGTGCTTTTCAGACTCTTCAGCCCAGAACTTTGCAAGACTCACCAACCATCCCCTCTTTGTAGATCAGCCGAAACTGGATTGCTCCAGATGCTGGAAGGGGATCCCTGAAAAGGCCGTCAGCTATTGTCACAGCAACTTTCTGAAACACAAAAACCTGTTAAGCATCAACAATATAGATTTCTATTACATTGGAGCCTTCTTTATTCTGCTGGCATGGATCCACTGTGGAAAAAGGTCCGTTAGTACAGCCGTGCGAGTTACAGCGAGTACATCGGTGGGCCCACTGTAGGGTGACTCCTCCATGGGAGCGTTTAGTTTACCGAATCTCTTTACTAAAACTCTGTCCCCTACCTCAAAGGGGTGAGTGTGTGCCTCTGGAATGGGAGGCTTTTTGGAATTTACTCTCGCCCAATACTCATCCAGCACCCGCATGAGACCCACCGCGTACTCGCTGAGATGTACTTCAAGATCACCCGTTCCTATAACCTGCATGCCTCTACGCCAAGGGACAGGAAAGGGGCGTCCCATGACGAGCTCGTACGGAGATAAATTGTCGAGAGCGACCTGAGCAGTCATGCGCATATCAGCGAGGACCAACGGTAAAACTTGGACCCAATTTTTCGTGCCTGCGTCTTGCATAGCCTTACGCAACTTACCCTTAATTGTTCTATTCGCGCGCTCCACAATGCCAGAGGACTGTGGATGGTATGGGATATGAAAACGCCAATTGATCTTGAGGTCTTTACATAGCTCCTGCGTTACCTTAGAGGTGAACGGCGTTCCCTTATCAGAGTCAATTCCTACCGGAAGACCGTAACGTGGGATAATTTCCTGTGTAAGTTTGTTCACTGCTGTTCGGGCGTTCTCTTTGCTACACGGGAAAGCCTCAATCCACCGTGAAAATTTGTCAATCATGACCAAAAGGTATTTGAACGGGCCCTGCTTTGGCATGTAAGTGAAGTCGATCTGCCATTCTTGGAAAGGCGTGTCGGGTATGGGAAGGTGCTGATGTACCGCGCCTGGTTTAGATAGATTATTCTGGGCGCACGTTAAACACTTGTCCAGAATGTTGTGTGCGTCTGTGTGCAAATTATTGATGCAGAATGTTCTGTTCATATCCTCCACTACCCCTCTTCGGCCGCGATGAGTGGGACCATGGAACTCGCGGACGAGAAAGGGAGTACAGTGACGAGGTAAACAAAGACGGCCCTGTGCGTCAAGCAAAACGCCACTCTTCTCTGTCGCGCCCTGGGCGTCCCAGAACTGTGTATCTGCCACAGAGGCCGAGGCCTGGATAGAAATGAGATCTATGTCAGGTAAGACAGCGCTAACCATGCGATCAGTAGAAACTAAAGCGCAATTAAAGCCTGGAGGCAGGACACCGGATGCGGCTGCAGCTTTAGCGACTCGATCAGCGAATGAATTGCCCTTTACTTCAAATGAGTCCCCTCTTGTGTGCGCGCGTGTCTTAACAATGGCCAACGTGCACGGAAGGAGACAGGCGGTGATTAAATCAGTAACAAGTGAAGAATGAGAAATGGGCTTACCGTCGGCTGTCGTAAACCCCCGAGACGCCCAAATGCGGCCGAAGTCGTGCGCCACGCCGAAAGCGTAGCGTGAGTCGGTGTAAATAGTAACGTCTGTGTCTTGAGCCAAAATACATGCGCGAGTCAAAGCATAGAGCTCCGCAGCCTGAGCAGAAGAAAAAGGCAAAGAATGAGCTTCAACAATTTCATCAGGGAGGCGACAAACAGAGTAACCACACAGGAACACACCATCCGCAGGGCGGGAACAGGAACCATCTACAAAAAGAGAATCGCCTGTGGAAAGAGGGGTGGAGTGTAAGTCTGGGCGGATGCTAGTTTCAAAAACGATATTAGAAAGACAGTCATGTGAGTCAAACGCAACATCGTCATCCTGTGAGTTAAGAAGACGCTGAAGAGCGTGGGCGACAGAATCAAACGACGAGGAGGGCTTAACAGTGAGATGCTCTGTGGCCAAAAGAATAAACTCATAGCCAGAGCGACGCTGAGCAGACAAATGCTGAGTGCTAAGATTCCGCAGAATGTACACGACGTCATGTGAAGTGTGTAAAATGAGCGGATGCGACAAAACAAGTTTTTCAGCGTCCGTGACCATGAGAGCACACGCGGCAACAGCCCTAAGACAGCCAGGAAGCCCTTGTGCCACAGCGTCAAGAGTTTTAGACAGAAACGCGCAAGGTCGCATGCCCCCCCCGTGCTCCTGAGCCAGCACCCCAGAGGCGGTCCCCTTCTGATTGCACACATACAGGTGAAACGGCAAACGATAGTTCGGCAGCCCGAGAGCAGGGGCGGAGCACAAAGCTTGCTTCAGAGCCTTGAAGGCCGTTAGCATGTCCTCAGTCCAGACCAGGGGCTGAGTCAAAGGATCTGAGTGACTTATAGCTGAACGCAAACACTTGTCATAGATTGAACAGTCAGGGATCCATTGACGACAGTAATTGATGAGGCCCAGAAATGCCATGAGAGCGTGCTTGGTTGCAGGTACCTGAGTGTCCATAATGACTTGAACGCGTTCCGGGCTAAGCCTCCTGGAACCCTGGGAGAGGTCATGTCCCAAGTAGCGAACAGTTGTGAGGCAAAACTGCAACTTCGTGCGGGAGACCTTGAAACCCTTCTGCGCCAGGAGTGTGAGGAGAGACAATGTGGCGGCAGCACAAGCGTCTTGATCCTCCGCCGTTACCAGAAGATCATCCGCGTACTGGAGCACCGTGGAGCCCCGGGGAAGACAGAGATCAGCCAGCGCATCCCGCAATACGGCAGTGAAGACCGCCGGTGAGTCAATGAAACCCTGTGGCAACCGCGTCCACGTGTATTGTCTTCCCCTGTGTGTGAAAGCAAACAGGGGCTGAGTCTCATGGCCCACAGGAACACTGAAAAAGGCAGAGCACAAATCAATCACAGAGAAATAAGCATGGTCACACGGAATAGAAGACATAAGAGAAGGAACGTCAGGGACCACTGGAGCCACGGGAACGATGAGTTCATTTATTTTACGTAGATCTTGAGTGAGGCGCCATGTGCCATCCGGTTTTGGGACCGGGTTCACTGGGGTGTTATACGGGCTGACACAAGGAACCACGACACCTTGCTGCAAAAGAGATTGTAGAATATTGTCAATACCATTGAGCTTACTAGGAGACAGAGGGTATTGTTTAACATAAACAGGTGTAGAGTGTTTAATAACAGCTTCATACGGAGAGCAGCTCACAGAGCCCACATCGTCCTTATGATCCGCCCACAGGGTGTTAGGAAGAGCAGAGAGAACAGGGGAAAGAGCTTGGGACGTACAAGCAGCGTTCAGAATGTTATGTGGCAGCACAGAACTGGATAGAGCAAAAACATCAGGCGGAGCGCCGTCCGGAGTATCAACAATCATGTGTGAGCCGCTAAAGGAGATCGAGAGTCCGAGAAGACTCATGAGGTCGCGACCTAAAAGATTAAAAGGGCACTCTGGCATAAAAATGAAAGAGTGTGAAAAACGCAGTGAAGGGTCCAGAGTGCAGATGACAGGTAAGGGTGGTGTACAACTAGAGTCAAAAGGAACCCCTTCTATCCCCACAGAGCTAACAAACCGTGTAGATAAAGGACCCTCATAATCCCTCCCTACTGAGGACATAGTGGCCCCAGTATCAAGTATAAACGGATACTCCCTTCCTGCCAAACACAGAGGCACAAGAGGGAGCTCCGCATTACGAGGAGAGCTAAAAGAGAGATTTAACATGGCAACGGCTGTGGATTCCGTACCCTGGGGGCAGCCCTATAGCGGGGCGTGATAGCGCTGGTCCTGTCCGTTATTCTGCCGATAGCCCTTAGGTCCGGGATTCTGGCCTTGCAACACATCCCCTAATTCTCCCGTCCTACTCTGCTCATCCCTCCGCCGCGCATAGCATTCCCTCATCCAGTGGCCCTCCTTTCCACAATAGTGGCACCTGCCTGTTTTCTTCCGGTTCCCACCCGACCATGTGCGAGGCCCGGTGCGTGTTTTGTCATTATTATGACGATACGACCCGGGGCCCTGTGGGGCCACAGATAAACATGCTTTATTAGTCTTACAATCTAACAACCCATCACTTTCCATTGTCCTCAACCGTTCACCCGCTTGGCGAAGGACCAAATGAGTCCTATCGCTCAAGTGATGTTTCAAAACGTTCTGAACCTCAGGGCGGCAGTTAGATAAAAAGGTGGACAGGAACATTGGATTGGGTTGAGTCATGTCCAATTCTAACCCACCCAGGTGCTGCCAAACTTCACCAAAACGTTTCCAAAAGGCCGACGTCACTTCTGACTTTTCCTGTTTACAGTTAGTAACCTGCGACAGATCACGGTTCGCTTGTTTCATAGCCAGTAAATACCTAGTTAACTGCTCACGCAGGAGCTGCAAAGCATTCGGTGTGTCCCTCCAAAAAAATGTCGACACGGTGCGTTGACGCGGACGGCCACCTTCCTGAGCCGGAGCTATTTCTTCCTTTATATTCATAGCGACGTCATTTCTAGGTTGCAACACATCGACTATTTCGAGCAAACGCTCCTCATCATATAATCTGTGTCAACTGATGAGGTGTTCAAATGTGCGAGCTGATCTGAACAGAGCTGCCAGACATACACATACAGAGGGCTTCCAAACCCATACTGCACACCGCACATTTCACTTACTTCAATAGTTAGTCCATCTGGAGTGGATGTGAGATTTACTTCTAATTTGCACATTAAATCATGTGCTAACAAATTTACTGGACATGTATATGAGATGAGGAATGAGTGGGACGTAACTATTCCTCCCTCGCTTTTACATGGGAGGTTGACTGAGAAAGTTTTGGTTTTTGGAATAGCCTTTAAAACAGGTCTCGGGGTGTAAACACCCTTTGATTTATCCCATACCTTCTTCATGTCAAACCATTTATCATACCCTGCGCGCATATAAGGGCGGTCCCAATCCGGATCGCCTAAGCTTTCATAAATCATACGGTGCGCTGAAGCAAGGAAGCCTGGATTAAACGTCCCATCACGGGGATACGATGGAATCTGAGGATTTGCCTCCGTCCACCCAGCCAAATTGTCCAGCCACGGCGTAACGTAATAGCCTAAACCACACTTATTCATCCATTCCGCCGGGGTGTCTGTGACCTCAGGTTTAGGATACGAGCCCCCCATCGTACATTAAAGCAAACGGATCTGAACAGAAACAAACAGCAGATATTTATCTAAATTTCTATAGCACGCTCTTCCTGGACTCGAACCAGGGAAAACAAAGCCCTCCTTAGGGCACTACACAAATTTCTATAGCGCGCTCTTCCTGGACTCGAACCAGGGAAAACAAAGCCCTCCTTAGGGCACTACGGAACTACTTCCAACCAGGTAGTCAATCAAACATGTCTTACCTGATTGAGAGTATCACGTCGGGGTCACCAAATTGTTAAGATTGCGCTGCGTGCTGTTCAGATGCGTTACCAGGAGATCTCCGAGGACAAGAAGAGAGCGAACCACATGAGTTAAATCAATCTGGTTTATTCTCGGCGTGCCCCAAACGCACAGCTGCGTCGGGCGTTTATATACACCGCTGCATAGGGAGTATCAGCAGTGGAAAGTTATGGAATGTGCTTTGCACACTCAGTATCAAGGTCACACAGGAGTTATGCACAGTTCAACAAGATGTTTCACACAAAAACATAGACAAAATCAGGATATGAAATAGGAACAGAACATGTGAAAAGTACAAAATGTACAGAGCAGCGCGTATTATCTCTGGCCTAAAGTTAACCCTAAACTGCTACACTACACGACAGTCACCCTTGGGCCGCGCATTTACAAGAGTAGGTTTAGGAGTATTCAGGATTATATTCTTACACTCACTAAGCATCATTCTCTTACCGTTCTGGATCTCTAGGGTATGGTGACCAGACGTCCCGGTTTGTAAAAGCTAGCGCAAATCACTGTGGTTTTAGTCACAGTCTCTATCTTGTTGTTCTTCTTCATTTATTTATTTATTTTTTAAGTTGGAGGAAACCCCGACTCGAGCAGGGATTATTAATTTCATTTGCACCATGATATGTACCCCATGAGGTCATTTACTGAGCGCTTAGAAAGTTGTTCATTTCTGGTAATGAACATCATGAGTAATTGTTCTATATGTATGCTAGACTCTGAAAACAAACCAAAAAAAAAAAAACCTCCCCTGTACGTTCCTTCATTAATTTAGGCCCGGCAAGCTTCATTGATTAGCTTAAATGTGTTTCGATGATTTAAAACACAGCGAGTGGGGTAGATTTATTTAGGCTATTTATGGCTATAATGAGGAACTTAAACTATTACACCAAAGGGCTTTTCATTCATGTGACACTTTTTAACACAATCAGGAAAAACAAAAATTAATTATGATACTGGTTCTGCCAGGAAAAAGTCAGATGATGGAGTGTGTTGTTGAACGTTTAAGCTCTTCTGCATGAAATACAGTATAACTGTCAACATCATCTGGTTTTCTACAGGACAACCGAAATGGAGCTGTTTTACTGCAGACCCACAGAGAATGGCATTCAGGTTCACCTGCAACTGAAGAACAGCCCAAAAAGGTCTAACAGAGTTTGATGTATTTGGAGCGACAGGTTTGTTTAGTTCAAGCGTTTTCTCAATTCCTTTCCCTCTTTCACTCTGTGTGTCTTTGTTGCTTTAGGATAACATTATGCAACAGTGCGTGAAGGATGTTTCAAATGGGTCAAACTCGCCTGTGTGTGGGTGTGTGTGTGTGTGTGGGTGTGTATCCTAGCATGAATAGCAATCTGACCATGGATACACGTGGCTGGAAGTCTAATTTACCAGTTGAAATATTTTGGTATCTCTCTGAAAAGTTTTGGTGTGTGTGTGTGTGTGTGCGCGCGAGAGAGAGAGAAATACAAAAAGAAGGGTTGCATAGATGACTCAACTACAAGAGTACATTTAAAAAAAATTCTTCTGAAATAGTATAATGATGCATAGATTTATTTATTTTTTGAACTTTATTACACTGATTTAATTGTAGCCTACGCAACTAAAGTGCGGTTTGATGTGTTCTTTGCTGCACCCGTAAAACACCCGAAAAGTATCAGCGTTTCTTTTTAGTTGAATAGTAAAAATAAATAGAAGCCCGCAAGTGAGACACCTAGCTAAATTAACATGATGTGAGTTTTAATCAAAGTTTACTTTATATTCAAGGTTAAAATAAATTAGAACTGCAAGATATTTAAATAATATTGGCTGGCTGTTTTTTGTGGTCTATCAGATATATTCCACTCGGCTTGCATGATACTGAACGAGTCGAAGACGAGTAGCTGAATGGAATATATCTGATATACTATGAAAAAAAAAAGCCAGCCAATATTATTACTATTACAGTATCCATGCGCATTCCTTTTGGGTGTTCAATGTGTCTTTCTCTTTTTCAAAATTCTGTCAAAATCTTTTGTATTTAACGAGGCAAACCTGGTGGCCGTGTTTGTTTACAAATCGTCCCAGTCGCTCACTAAGTTTTACATCTCCGACGCGTGATGTCATGTTGTCTTGACAACCATGCAATATCATAAACCATATTCAACGCTCATTCTCCATTGGGCAGAGTGACATAATACACGTAGGATAAGCAATATGCTAACAATATTGCATGCTATCAAACCAAATGAATGAAACCCGTTAGAAGGGATTAGAAGACGTTTTTTATTCCATGTGTCTTGTATATATAATTATGATCGATGTTCACCCACATGACTCTCCTCTGATCAGGCTACGCATGGTTATTTGGGAATAATGTTTCTTTTACCCATTACAAACATTTTCTGATTGTGATAAATAGCTTTTTAAAGGTCATCTTTTTTTTTCTTGCATGGAATATGAAAATGTGATTTGGAGGGGAAAAAATGGAGTGAAAAAAGCTTTGTGTGTGTGTGTATATATACTCTATCTTCCAGCAATGATCAGATGAATCGAGATGAATTGAGGACCATGACCATGTACATTTCTAATCTCTCAGCTATTTCTTGCTGAGCAGCAGTGCCTTGTGATGAACATTTACTCAGGTATTAGTCACATTTAATGTAACTTGTACCACAGTGCTGTTGGATTCTCGATTCTGATTGGTCAGAAGGTGTTGATTGAGAAGCTTTCACACTAGGATTGCTCCACATAGCAGGTTTATATTCATGCTATTTCTATGAACTCGCTTGAGATCATAGTTTGATTGGTTCTGCTCTTTAAATGAACGCGGTTGAGAAGACTTTGTGAAGACACACTTAACAAGAAGTGGACGTACCTAACCAATCAGGATGTCCTTCTTCTGTAAATACTCCCAGCAGTGCTAAATTTATTAACCTTGTATGAGACTTGTTAACTAACCAGGAACGACTGAAGACAAACTGATGGTCCAGTATGGTTTAACATGACCCCCACTGAATTATTTTCCTAAATCACTACGATATATACATATTTTTTGGGTTTTACCGTTTTGGCCTGATGTCATTGTGTCTTTATTCCACTTTCATTCATGTCACATATCAGCCTGCTGTAATCGAAACAGTGATGCTCAGAGAATCTTCCCAAACCTTCAGATTCCATTTCTGACACTGAACCAACTAAAATGTTAATCTAAAAGTGGACCGTTCCCATCTACACTGTGTGTGTAGTGTGAGGAATCGAGTGGAGAAGCCAAACGACCAGCTGTCAACATCAACAACAGTGGCCCACTGGCAATCTTCCCACTTCCATAATTACACACTCCAATATTACAAAGAGCACGACAAGAGAACTGGTCAAGCCAATAGATGGAGGACGGTAAAAACTGGGGGGAAATCTTTGGAGCTTTTCATTCCATCACTTCCTGGAAAAGCAGCCACGATTTCAATCCATTCCATTGAGGAACCTTGGCAAGTCTACTTTTGAACAGGAATCTATGATACACAGGGGCAACTTTTTGGGCAACATTGCTGGCAACGGGCAAACAAGTGAGACACGGGGCAAATAATTAGGGCAAGTGGCAACAACCAATCAGATAAGAGCAAATCTGTTGCCAGGGAGACAGACACCGCAAAGATGAACACTGAAACATTTACAGCTGTCACTTTTGTCTTGGCTTCAGCCTTTATTTATTTTGCTCAAGTACAGTAAGTATCACTTCTGGAACAAAACTGAATAGATCCTCTGGTCGAAATATAATTTGCCATTATTTTAACATTTATAAATCAAAATGACCACATTCTGTTAATAATAAACACTTTTAAAATCTCTTTAAAAATGCTACTAGCCTCAAATCATATATGCTATAACTAATTAACGAACACATGCATCACAAAAACATCATCGTTTAATTCTCATCTCAGCAAAACAGACAAAAGGGCATGGACCAGGAGATACTGCTGAAGAGGAAAAGGGGCTGACAGAGCTCCTGAAAGACTTTTTCTTTTTTAGATCCCAAAGTTTATACTGTTTCACTCTTGGGTTCCACAAGTAGTCATACTCTGTATGTGGATTAGATCAGATGATAAGTTACAACCCCGATTCCAAAAAAGTTGGGACAAAGTTCAAATTAAAAATAAAAACGGAATGCAATAATTTACAAAATTATTCTGAAAAACTGATATTGTATTCACAATAGAACATAGACAACATATCAAATGTCGAAAGTGAGACATTTTGAAATTTCATGCCAAATATTGGCTTATTTCAAATTTCATGACAGCAACACATCTCAAAAAAGTTGGGACAGGGGCAATAAGAGGCTGGAAAAGTTAAAGGTACAAAAAAGGAACAGCTGGAGGACCAAATTGCAACTCATTAGGTCAATTGGCAATAGGTCATTAACATGACTGGGTATAAAAAGAGCATCTTGGAGTGGCAGCGGCTCTCAGAAGTAAAGATGGGAAGAGGATCACCAATCCCCCTAATTCTGCGCCAACAAATAGTGGAGCAATATCAGAAAGGAGTTCGACAGTGTAAAATTGCAAAGAGTTTGAACATATCATCATCTACAGTGCATAATATCATCAAAAGATTCAGAGAATCTGGAAGAATCTCTGTGCATAAGGGTCAAGGCCGGAAAACCATACTGGGTGCCCGTGATCTTTGGGCCCTTAGACGGCACTGCATCACATACAGGCATGCTTCTGTATTGGAAATCACAAAATGGGCTCAGGAATATTTCCAGAGAACATTATCTGTGAACACAATTCACCGTGCCATCCGCCGTTGCCAGCTAAAACTCTATAGTTCAAAGAAGAAGCCGTATCTAAACATGATCCAGAAGCGCAGACGTCTTCTCTGGACGTTTACAGACTGTTGTAAAGAGAAAAGGGGATGTCTCACTGTGGTAAACATGGCCTTGTCCCAACTTTTTTGAGATGTGGTGTTGTCATGAAATTTAAAATCACCTAATTTTTCTCTTTAAATAATACATTTTCTCAGTTTAAACATTTGATATGTCATCTATGTTCTATCCTGAATAAAATATGGAATTTTGAAACTTCCACATCATTGCATTCCATTTTTATTTACAATTTGTACTTTGTCCTAACTTTTTTGGAATCGGGGTTGTAGACAATCTCTATTACAACTCAAAAAAAAAAAATCATGAGCTGCCCATCACTTTTAACTTGACGCAAGAGAGCTAACATTATTCCTGCATAGATAGCAATAACTTTCAGCTAACTATGTTAGCAAAAAACACCACTAGTGAGCAAAATCCCATTCAATCTCTATAGAGCGGTGGTTAGCTAATGGCAGTTTACACTTGGCTGAAAAAAAATCAATGTCTTAATTACAAACTGAGCACAAAAATAGATGTCTGTTGGTTTGCTAAGCATTTGATGAGGTAAATTCACCACTTTGGCTTTACACATAATGCCATAAAAGATACAAGTTGTCTCTCTCTTCGCTCCACTGCTGGAGATGCCACCATTTTTGTTGAAAATTTCAGAAGCTGTCAGGTGGTCATGTGATTTGCTGCTAGCACTCTGATTGGATGATCTTAAAAAGTTGCCCAAAATGATCACAATCATTTAGATAGAAATGGGAAAGTGTCGAAACGCAATTGTCTGGCAACATTGCCCAAAAAGTTGCCCCATGTATCATCAGCCTAAGATGAAGGACTGGTCTAATCTTGGTTTCCTCATTCGCTCAAGGCAGTGATATGCTGATATTGTCCTCCTTTTAGCAAACTTTATTTCCTCCATCCTTGCACTGGAGATGCTTGACTACCTTTTGACCTTTTTAACTCACACTGTATGGAAAACCATTATCTAAAACAGAATGGACCAGCTAAGAACTTGCTTTTGCTGTACCATTGATACTCGCAATTCCTCAAATGTGCTAGTACGAACCTTCGAGTCATTCTAAATATCAAGCTGAAATACAGAATTACATTTGCAATAAAAGAGTGTTGGTACAGTGGGTAGTATACCTCATGGTTGCTGCCTCACAGCTTCAGGGTTCCTGATTTGATCTTGAGCTTTGGGTCACTGTCTGTACAGTATGCTCACTCGTGCCCTATCCAGTATCCCCTTCCTGTCCTCTGCCCTTGTGTTCCCTAGATCCTCCATGACCCTGACCAGGATAAAGCGGTTATTAAAAATTAATGATTGAATTATTTTATGATGGCTGGGTTCTTGTCCGAACTGATAATTGCATCATCAGGTTTTTTTTTTGTTTTTGGCTAATCAGACACAAGGTACGCCACCACACTTGCTGGAGCAATTGGGGGTTAAGTGCCTTGTTCAAGGGCACTTGAGCCAATCCTGCTGGTTCAGGGAATCAAACCAGCAACCTTTTGGTCCCAAAGCTGTTTCTCTAACCATTTGGCCATGGCTTCCTCCATGATTTAATGAACACCAGAGGAATCATTCTTAATTGCAGAAACTGCTCAAATTCTCATACAACCTCTAGTCATTTCCAGACTAGAGTCATTACCATGGCTCTCTACTTTCTGGTATTCCTTCATACCTGGTGGGTGTATCTGGTTTATAACTTCCCAAAGCTCTTGTGATCACTCCCAGTGACTCGCTGTGACAGCAAGAAGAGAATTTCAAAATCCTGTATACCTTGGTTCAGAACTACATATCAGCATGCCAAAGGTCTGTTCCTTCCCCAAATGTCTCAAAACCTACATCTTCACACCACATCCTGGGCAACAGTTCTTGTACTTCTCAGCGCTGTAGAAAGCTGACTTAGCAGACTTGCTTGTTTCACATTGGAGCCTCAGACAAAGGCCTGGTCTGAAATACCTAATGGTTCTCCCTTGTGGCTCCTTCAAAACTTTTCTTCTCCCTATCCAAACCTCAAATTACTTACATCTATGTGCCCTGGTTCAGAACCACACACTAAGTCAAGTCTTGATGACTGAGCACAGGCAAGATCCAAATGGCCATGTGTTCTCATTCCTTCCCTAAAACCTACATGTTCATACCACATCAGGGACAGCAAGGTTTCTTTTTTTTTTCCTTCTCACCCATGGAATTTATTACAACCGTACAATGCTGATTACCAAACTCCTATATGTTTCAAATTGGATTCCAAGACAAAAGGACTGGTCTGAATATCTCCCAAACATCTCTCATCCCTTCTGCAGCAAGAATCAAATTCAAAGCTCGTGTTGTTCCATCCCAAACCTCAAACAAACCACAGTATGTACAGTACATCTACATAACTTGGTTCAGAGCTACTCCCCCACATGGTAACTCCATTCTTACCCCAAAGGTCTAAATACTTAGATCTTCAAACCACATATGGAGCAGCAATTCTTCTGTTTCTCACCACTGGAATTTATTTTAAGAAAAGCTGGAGCCTGCTGGTTTCTAGATTCATGTATCTTTCAAATTGGAACCTAAGGCAGATGACTGGTCTGAATGCCTCCCAAAAGATTCATCCCTGTTGCAGCAAAAATCAGATTCCAGATCTCAAATAGCTCTGCAACATGCATACAACATGGTACATACAGTACACCAGCATGGCAGCAGGATTTTCATTCCTTCCCCAGGTCTTGGTCTTCTGTTTTCATTTGATAGATCTTCATATTTGTTCTTTGGGGCTTTTACTTCTTTAAAAGGCCACTCTAATAACTCACAACAATCAGGACCAGTGTTTAATATTTCAGATTAGGAATCCTGACAGATTTTTTTTAGTCTTTTTGTCCATGGCTCAGGATAAGAGTATCTGCCAAATGACTAAATGTAAATGGTGGTAAACAAACTGTGTGTGAAGAGTGCCTCTCTGTCTCTTTCATGTCCTCTCTTGGCAATATTGTGTGGAATGCAGGAGGGAGGTCTAGGAGTGCAGTAATTAGCACAGCTTGTTGTCAGAGTCCTAGTGATTCAAAACGCCCATCCGTCCGTGGCCTGAAAATAGACCACATCTTCTCTTTGCGCTGATAGGAATGCAGCTTGAAAATGCACTTAACACTTGCAGGGACAAAAATCCCTGATTTTAGTTTGACACTAGACCATGAATGCTAGATTTATCTTAAACATGTGAATATTTAAGTTATTCCACGAAATCGAGTCATACATGAGCAGACAGCCGACGAGGCGCATAGCACTGAGTTGGCTACAAGCCATGTATGATGAGATTGAGTGGAATAACTGTTTTATTCTATCCACATTCACTGGATTTTGAGAAACGGAGCATTTTTATTTTTTGCAAATTTGATAAAATCTTTATAAAAAACCTCAGACAAAATCATTTCCACTTAGAATGTAAACAAATCAGCAAAATTACCTTAGCAATTTGTGATAAATGCTATAATAATCCATCCATTGATTATCCATAACCGCTTATCCTGTACAGGTAGTGTTGCCACCTGTCCCGTTTTTTCCTGATTGTCCCGGATTTTCATGGTCTGTCCCGGAAAAAAAAAAAATCCGGGACACTGAATGTCCCGGTTTTTTGTACATAATGGGCAAAATGTGTATTTCAACTTGCGAGCCAGCTGAGAACCAGTTTGCTTTTCCGAGCTTGCCGTGCTAAGCGGAGCCACGTCATTATGTCGCTGAAAACGTCATTACATCTCTGTGTACGTCACTTACGTCGCTGTATACGTCAGTTACGGTGCTACGTTTGCATAAACCTTGGCGCGAATATCAAAGCAAAAACACGGAAGCAGCAGCAGCAACAACAACAATAATAATGATGATGGCTGACTTCGCGTTTGTACAGCTGTTGCTTCTCGACGCTTAAAAATGGCGATCTTTCGCGGTCTTGTTATTGTTGTGGGTCTTAACAACTCCGCCCCACCGCTGACGTAAGCGGTTCTTTCCTCTGGCCCAGCAGAGAGTTGGTGCTAGCCTGGAACCGTTTTTTCTGGCCCCAGAGCCAGTTCTTTGTCAGTGGAAACAGAAAACCCGGTTCCAAACTAAGCACTGGCCCCGAACCAGCCCTGGAACTGCTTTGGTGGAAAAGGGGCAATGGAGGATGCTTGGATGGATAAAAGAAACAGACTCTCTGTTGCAATGGTGAAGGCTGAGCTTCAAGTCAGGCTAAACTTTCAGTTGTCCTGTACTGAGTTCAAGACATTCATTGAAAATCAGCCAGGACTCATAGCAGCAGCAAAGAAAAACACCAAATATAAATGGAAGATTAGGTAAGGTTTTGGTGAATTAAATGAAATCCAAATAGTCTTATCTGCCTACTCCTGTATGTACTCAGTTATATGTCCTCCTATGTATTTGTTTAGCCAAGAGCAGCAGAGGCACAGGCAAGCACAAGCAAAGCACACACCACACTCTAAGCAATCAGGTAAGCTGTTGGACACTACACCTTACATTGTTACATTCAGGTATTCTTAGATACAATGAAAAATTAGATTATTTATTTTTATTCCACATAAGCAAACAAGGCGGCACGGTGGTGTAGTGGTTAGCGCTGTCGCCTCACAGCAAGAAGGTCCGGGTTCGAGCCCCGGGGCCGGCGAGGGCCTTTCTGTGCGGAGTTTGCATGTTCTCCCCGTGTCTGCGTGGGTTTCCTCCGGGTGCTCCGGTTTCCCCCACAGTCCAAAGACATGCAGGTTAGGTTAACTGGTGACTCTAAATTGACCGTAGGTGTGAATGTGAGTGTGAATGGTTGTCTGTGTCTATGTGTCAGCCCTGTGATGACCTGGCGACTTGTCCAGGGTGTACCCCACCTTTCGCCCGTAGTCAGCTGGGATAGGCTCCAGCTTGCCTGCGACCCTGTAGAAGGATAAAGCGGCTAGAGATAATGAGATGAGAATGAGATAAGCAAACAAACAACTTAATTATGTATTCCCCTTTTACCTGTGTCCACAACCAAAAACTGTTGGAAATAAACCAAAATAATGAAGACTTGCTATATTATGTAAAGCAATTAACTAAACAAATAACTAGCAAAAGCGTCATTTTTACTAATTAGAGCAATACAATTTCAGCGTAGAAGGGCAATTTTTGTCTTGGGTTAGATGTGTGAAGGGTGCCGTTGCTTACAAGCAAAAAGGTCGATTGGATGGTCGAAATGTCCAGGATTTTTGTCAGACACAGGTGGCAACCCTATGTACAGGGTTGCGGGCGAGCTGGAGCCTATCCCAGGTGACTATAGATGAGAGGTGGAGTACACCCTGGACAAGTCACCAAATCATCACAGGGCTGACACATCGAGACGAACAACAATTCACACTCACGGTCGAGTTAGAGCCACCAATTAGCCTAACCTGCATGTCTTTGGACTGTGGAAGAAACCGGAGCAAACCCACGCAGACAACATGCAAACTCCACACAGAAAGGCCCCCATTGGCCACTAGGCTTGAACCCAGAACCTTCTTGCTGTGAGGCGACAGTGCTAACCACTACACCACTGTGCTGTAATAATTCTTGAAAAATTAAAAAAAGATACATTCTGACCATCAAATCATTTTATTCCATATTTTGTTGCTTTGTTGCTTTTTTGGAGTTCTGTTTTTGGGTAGAGTTTTTATTTCGTCCTCGGTTGGTTCAGCAACACGGTCCGCCATTTTGTTTTTCTCTACTCACGGTATATGAGCTGATATCCTTGTAGTGGAGTAGCCAATCAGAGAGTGCAATTGCTCATATCCAATGAATACAAATAGAATAATACTGTGTTGTACCACAGTGAAGTTGAATTCTCAAATCTGATTGGTCAGCCGATGTGGCTGTAAAACAAATCACAGGTTTAATATTAATGCACTCATTCTCATCTATTCTCATTATTGTGGGACTTGTATGGTGGAAAGTCCACATAATCCATGTTTCATAATACATGTATAAAAATGTCGAAAAGGGAATTTCTTGACATGAGGTTTTCTGTAATGTGAGGTTTTCCACAGCAGGAAAGCCTTCGAGAGAGAGGAGGGGGGAGGATGTTATATTTTTGCAGTTTCATGCTGTTACTTTTCTCTTATTAACTTTAAGAGAAAGTCGAGGAATGACCATTTATTGTTGCTATAACACAAGTGCTAACAGGAACTAACTTGTTTCACAGATGTTATACACCAGTTAATATAAACAGGTAGTCCATATCAAATTTAGTTTTGCCAAATTGCTTTGGTGTAAAAGAAATAAAACACTTTGCAACATGCTGTTGATGGAAAATGATCAAGTTCAAGGTGCTAAGAGTAGTTTCGCTTCATCACACCAACTTGTCATTAATTATTTTCCTATCTCAACTCACATCGCAACATGAGTGTTTTATTCCTTTACATATTTCCATAGACATCAGGATTTGTAACCCGAAGTAAAGTTACTGTTTTTATGAGTAAAATTATCATGGTGGTTGTCAAAAAGGGTTTGTTTTAGGTCCAAAAGAGCAGTGCTTTTCATTTCCAATCTTTGGATTCTTTCCAAGAATAGTAGTAGTGTATGGAAGATTTGCTCACGCTAAGTACTGTTTCTAATTTAAAGCATTACAAATGGCTCTGCCTTCCTTTTTTTTTTTTACATTTTGGTTGGAATAAAAGGTCACTTTCAATTCTGGATAGCAGAAATGTCACGTCGAGCTCACACTGACCTTTCAGAGTCATGGCCCAGGAAATTCTGCAAACTCACCAAGATCATTATGAAGACATTCAAATGTCCCTCTGAATTCTGGGCCATTTTGTCAAATCCCAATCCTCTGTGTCCGACTGTATAGTATGGAGGGGAATGTTAACCTTATAAAATGTTTGTATATAATATGGAACGGAAGATGTAAGATATAAAAAGTGTATATTAAAAGGCAAATCTACAAGTGGAACCACTATTATATGATGTGATGTCATAAACATGATTTGTCCTGATCTAATAAAAGTAAATGTGAGTGCTTTGTGCAATACATATGCAATATATGCAGGAACTTGGGGGGAAAAAATAATCAGCTCAGGTTAACGTTTCATTTCAAACCCATTTCATTGCAATGCGTTGCTGAATCAGAATAATGGATGGATCTAGCAGTCAAGAGAGCGCCGCACCATTAATCTTGATTTATGGCTCAGGATGGCCCATCTGGCTCCAACGTGCATCACTCTTGATCAAATGCAATCAACACGCTGTGATACGATGACAAGAAAAACACCAGCATGGCCATTAATAACAGAGACGGTAATGCTTTACTTTAAGAAGCTCTAAATAATCCATGATTGGCACAACAGAAGAGACAATTTATGGCAAAATCTGAGGTTTCTGAGCACTTGCAGGTTTTCAGCATGCAGCTCAGGCGTGAGTTGAAGCAGACTTAGATTTAATTAAATCATTTCATGCCTCAGAGTAAATTTGTATTGCCCTTGTTAAGCACGGACTTAATTCCTTACAGCCGCAAAACGAATAGTGGAATGAAAAATTCTGTTTTAGCGTGCATTGTCAGGAATAAGCCTGTGGAACAATTTGTTATACAACCTGATTTCCAAAAATGTTGTGACACTGTGTGTAAAACATGAATAAAAATGGAATGTGAAGATTTGCAAATCATGGAAACCCTGTATTTAATTGAAAATAGTACAAAGACGACGTATCAAATGTTGAAACTGAGAAGTTTTGTTTTTTGAAAAATATATGCTCATTTTGAATTTGATGTCAGCAACACGTTTCAGAAAAGTTAGGATGGGGGCAACAAAAGACTGAAAAGTTGTCATGCTAAAAGGAAAAAAGTAATTAGGTTAATTATCAACAGCTCAGTAACATAATTGGGTAAAAGAGCATCCCAGAGAGGCAGAGTCTCTCAGAAGTAAAGATGGGGAGAGGTTCAGTGCTCTGTGAAAGACTGTGTGGGCAAACGGTGCAACAATTTAAGAATAAGGTTCCTCAGTGTTAATTTGTGAAGAATTTAGGGATCATATCATCTATGGTTCATAATATCATTAATATATTCAGAAACTCTGGAGAAATCTCTGCATGCAAGAGACAAGGCTGAAAACTGACATGGGATGCCTGTGATCTTCAGGCCCTCAGGAGACACTGCATTAAAAGCAGACACATGTCTGTAGTGGAAATCACTCTATGGGCTCAGGAACACTTCAGAAAACCATCGTCTGTGAAAACAGTTCATTACTGCAGCCACAAATGCAAGTTAAAACCAGATATCAACAATATCCAGAAACACCACCCCCTTCTCTGGGTCCGAGCTCTTTGACATTGGATTGAGGCAAAGTGGAAAACTGTCCTGAAGTCTGATGAATCAAAAGCAGAAATTCTTTTTAGAAATCATGGACACCACGTCCTCCAGGCTAAAGAGGAGCGGGACCATCCGGCTTATCAGTGCACAGTTCAAACCTCAGCATCTGTGATGGTATGAGGGTGCATTAGAGCACATGACATGGGTAGCTTGTACATCTGGGAAGGCATCATTAATGCTGAATGATATATACACACTTCAGAGCAATATGCTGCCATCCAGACAAAATCGTTTTCAGGGAAGACCTTCCTTCTTTCAGCAAGACAATGCCAAACCACTTTCTGCACATATTAAAACTGCATGGCTCTGTAGTAAAAGAGTCCAGGTGATAAACTGGCCTGCTGCAATCCAGACCTGTCTCCCATTTAAAACATTTGGTGCATTATGAAGTGCAAAATATGACAAAGGAGACGCCGAACTGCCAGGGGAGAAGGGAAGAAGAATGATGAAATTTGCGAGATTTTGCAACATTTTTCCATTTCCATTTGTGTGTTTGTGTGTTTTTGTTTTCTTTGACCTATGTAAAGTGACCTTGAGTTTGAGAAAGGTGCTATATAAATGTAACTTATTATATTTAGTTTGATGTACTTCCAGGTCAGTTCAGCAAACTTGCAACGAGTATGTCCCTTGCGTTCAGTATTCCCTTCAGATTTCTCTAACTTATGTGAAAAACATCCCACTGCCAAGGACTGGTTTCAATTTATTTAAAACCCCGATTCCAAAAAAGTTGGGACAAAGTCTCATCTCATTATCTCTAGCCGCTTTATCCTTCTACAGGGTCGCAGGCAAGCTGGAGCCTATCCCAGCTGACTACGGGCAAAAGGCGGGGTACACCCTGGACAAGTCGCCAGGTCATCACAGGGCTGACACATAGACACAGACAACCATTCACACTCACTTTAGAGTCACCAGTTAACCTAACCTGCATGTCTTTGGACTGTGGGGGAAACTGGAGGAAACCCACGCGGACAACATGCAAACTCCGCACAGAAAGGCCCTTGCCGGCCCCGGGGCTCAAACCCAGGACCTTCTTGCTGTGAGGCGACAGCGCTAACCACTACACCACCATGCCGCCCACGTTGGGACAAAGTACAAATTGTAAATAAAAATGGAACGCAATGATGTGGAAGTTTCAAAATTCCATATTTTATTCAGAATAGAACATAGATGACATATCAAGTGTTTAAACTGAGAAAATGTATCATTTAAAGAGAAAAATTAGGTGATTTTAAATTTCATGACAACAACACATCTCAAAAAAGTTGGGCCTAATGAGTTGCAATTTGGTCCTCCAGCTGTTCCTTTTTTGTACCTTTAACTTTTCCAGCGTCTTATTGCCCCTGTCCCAACTTTTTTGAGATGTGTTGCTGTCATGAAATTTCAAATGAGCCAATATTTGGCATGAAATTTCAAAATGTCTCACTTTCGACATTTGATATGTTGTCTATGTTCTATTGTGAATACAATATCAGTTTTTGACATTTGTAAATTATTGCATTCCATTTTTATTTACAATTTGTACTTTGTCCCAACTTTTTTGGAATCGGGGTTGTACATTTGAGGCCAATCTCAAAATAAAAATCGCCACAAGTTATGCAAGATCTCGCACCATTTTTTAAAAAATTTCGGTTACTTCCCTCCGGGTCAGTTTGGCAACATGGAATGGAGGCTAAACACATGTAAACACCATTTACACACCTCTTACTTTTCTGAAATGGCATGTACGCACCGCAAAATAGTTTGTGCAACTTTAAATTTTTCAAGCACTCGAGTTTTGTGGTATAATCAAAATTGTGCTGCATTATCAGCATTTATGGTATCTATAGTACGTGACCAATTGCATCGTCAGTGCATATCATCTCACAAAAGACGTCACTGAGTGGTGGCGTTACCCTTCAGCTCGAATGCTGTGAAAATCTAAATGAAAAACTGCGAAATCGCACAGAACTTTTACAAGATCTCAAAAAGCTTTTGCAGGATCTTGCAAACCTACATCCCGTGTCACTTCCGGGTCTCTGCAGGTACTTGTATGCTAGTAATTAAAAAATATATAGTGAACTTGTCATCTTTTCTGTCATTAAAGCAAAAACTGATCTAGGACATCTGCATCAAACCACACTGGCGTAAACAGGCTACGAAATCCATTTCCGGCTTCAATGCTTGTTTTTCGGTGACGCTCTGTATAAAAAAAAATAAATTAATGCAATGAATATGCACGCTAAATCTGTATGTCAATCTGTGTTGCAATATTTAAGGATGGCCCACTTCTCAAAATACACTCGTTGTAAATAGGATTTGGATAGCGATGTGCAACTCACGGCTCTTTTAACAGCGCCGGTCGCAATGGGATTCAGTCTGCCACAGTGCAAGGATTTTATTTTTCGTTAACTTTAAAAGACAACAAAAATAACCGCAGGATGATTTTATTTAAGAGGGCGGAAGTGGGATTTAAAAAAAAAACATTCTTGCATACCTTCACTTCATGTGCATCATGATATCATTTATTAACAGCGTACTGTCATTTAATACAATGTAATATTTAGAGAAATTGGTTAGATTTAATCTAGAGATAAATGTGTTTACATATCATAAATAAAACTGGTTAATTCTGCCAGACATTCCTGCAGGGCAGACAACATTTTCAGTCTCGGTAGGTCCCCCCCCCCCCCCCCCCCCCCAAAAAAAAGTGTATATAAAGATCTCCCAGCAGCGTTCTCTGCCCCCAGGCTGACAATGGATGCACATTCCTATTCATCAGAAACACACACTGAGCACGCTCGGCGAATCGATAGGACTCTGACAATTATCTGTATTTCTCTTCTCTGACTCCCTGCTGCATGAAACACCACATTTTTTTCCCTTTTGGAATAGAGAGAGAGATAAAAGAAAAGTTAGAGAAACTCATTATTCGCCGTTTCCATAAAGCGTTGGAGGTCACGGGGAGGACGTTGTTAGCATTATTTATCAAAAAATAATTGCACAGCTTGAAATGATTATCCGAGTTCTGTTGGTGCGTTATGCTAAATATAACCATTAGGAGTATTTTGTATCACTTTCCCTTTTACTCTGGATCATCATTGTAGAACGTGCACATAGCTTATCGAAGAAATAAGGGAGGCTGTTCCAGGAAGTGAGATAGCATGAAGAATTTTTTTTCCCCTCAATCTTTGTTCCAGTGAAGATAGATGCAAATCCTGAAGTCCAGGCTTAATATCAGAGCAAAAAAAAAAAAAGCTAATTACAGCACTGAGTGCAAATTTGAGCCAGTTTTCATGCAAAGTGTTTCGCATTGCTGACTCTGCTTAGAGTGCATCTAAATCCCAGCTGCTCATACATAGAAGTTCTGTCAAATTTTACCTCTTGCTGCCTTTGTAAAACTTAAAAATATTACTTAAGCTATTTTTAGCTCATTTGTCCATCAGGCCGATAAGCTGTTGCCATGCCGTTAAGTCCATCCGTCCGTCCGTCTGTCCGTCATCCACAGTTCAGGTAAATCGTTTCTCCTCCATCAGTTCTCCATGGATTTCCGTTCCAGTAGTTTTGTTTGAAAGAACTCATCACTTCGCATAAAACTTAGCAGTTGTTTTGTCAAATTTTTTTGCTAACAAGTTACTAATTAGGCCAAATTAATGAATTGTCCAGCCCTCTCACTAGATTTGCATCTTCTCTCTGATTTCTCATCCGATTCCAGTTCTGATCGATGTTTTGAGTAGATCTTCCCTTGAGGAACAAAACTTGGTCATTTGTTTGTTGATTTTCCTGTTGTAAATCTCATCTCATTATCTCTAGCCGCTTTATCCTGTCCTACAGGGTCGCAGGCAAGCTGGAGCCTATCCCAGCTGACTACGGGCGAGAGGCGGGGTACACCCTGGACAAGTCGCCAGGTCATCACAGGGCTGACACATAGACACAGACAACCATTCACACTCACATTCACACCTACGGTCAATTTAGAGTCACCAGTTAACCTAACCTGCATGTCTTTGGACTGTGGGGGAAACCGGAGCACCCGGAGGAAACCCACATGGACACGAAGAGAATATGCAAACTCCGCACAGAAAGGCCCTCGCCGGCCACGGGGCTCGAACCCAGACCTTCTTGCTGTGAGGCGACAGCGCTAACCACTACACCACCGTGCTGCCCCCTGTTGTAAATAATTTGTTTATTTTCAGTTAAATCGTATCTCCTCCCTCAGTTCTCAATGAATTTCAGTTTCTGATTGTTTTGTTTGAAAGAACTCGACCTTCAGTACAACACTTGGTCATTGTATTGTCAATTTTTTGCTAACGAACTGCTAAGTAGGTCAGCTTAACAAGTTTTCGGACTTTTCACTAGAATTATATCTCCTCTTGCACTTCTCATCAGAACTTAAATCGGATTGATGTTTTGGGTAGATCTTCCCTCGGAACAAAACGTGGCCATTTGTTTGTTGATTTTCTTATAAACAATTTGTTTACAACTTTGTTTCTTTTCAGTTAAATCGTATCTCCTCCCTCGGTTCTCAATGGATTTCAGTTCTGATTGATTTTTATTTGAAAGAACTAGACTTTCAGTACAACACTTGGTCATTGTATTGTCATTATCTGCTAACAAAATAGTCATTAGGTCAACTTAACACATTTTTCTTCTGACTAGAATTGCATCTCCTCTCTCGTTTTTCATGCGATTCCAGTTTGGATGGATGTTTTGGGTCGATCTTCCCTCAGGGAACAAAATTTAGTCCTTTGTTGATTTTCCTGTCATAAGCAATTTGTCATGGAGGTTGGTCCTCTCTCACATTGTCACATTTCGGTTCTGTTTGATGTTTTGGTCATCATGGTAGTTTTGATTGCAGGCCAGATGAGCTCCTATGCCCTTGACATTCTGGTAATGTTATTTTAGACTGTGTGAAAAAGTTTGAAATTTTTAGTGTTGAATTATTTCCATACATTTATTTCCATACTGAATTATTTTGCCTAATCTCTTGAAGAATGCCACGAAGTCCTTAAGCAGGTTTTCATGTTACTGAACAAGAACTGTGCCGTTTATCTGAACCAATTGGAAAACATAAATGTGGACTTCTCATATACTTCACCTTAAGAAGGCACCACAATTCCAAGAATTCCCAGATTTCCCAATTTGAGCCGGATTGATAATGATCTTTCAGAATGATGTGAATGTTGCTTTAATAACTGAGTGCACTCCAGTCACAAAGCAGCAGGTGCTCAGCGAAAAATAGTGGAGAAGTTGCAGATGTGATCGATGCTGTCAGATAAACAGGAGCATTTATCACAGGCTACAGGAGAATTTATACCCGAGTGCAGAGTGAGAATGAACCACATGGATCTCTAGGCATTCTCCGAGTACAGTTGTAACATCAAATCCATAAATTACCTCTGCAGGGGGGCTGATATCAATAGGCTAGCATTCGCCTTTCATTGGCTTCTACATCAGGGGTCTGATTTATTAAAAGACTAATTCTGACATTGTGTCTAAGTTCTTATGGCTCCTGAGAAACGTGTTCACCCTATTGTCCGGAAATTGTTGAGTTCAATTCCCAGTGGTGATGCAAGCCAAATTTGAGTCTGTGAGCGCATGTATGCAGAAGAGGGTAGGTAGCATGTTCCTTGGAGTGTGTTACCCTGCCCTGTGATGCAGCATGAGCGGCAGTTTGAAAAGATGTGCTTGGTTGCTTCAGAAGAAACGCATGTTGGCCTTCGCTGTCCCTAGTTGATAGTTACTATATGATGGAGTAGAGCTGGCTGATGGGAGGGAATTGGCCACAACCGAATTGGGGAGAAAATGGAAGGGGGACAAAACAGAGAAATTTGTTTTTGTTTGTCTCCCATATGTAGGTACTCCACATTCAGCGCTGAAGCCAACAGAAGGGTTAACCTCCAAAACTAAATTGCTCATAAAACTACAACCTCTTCTGGTTCTAACAGTACCAATTAGGACCATGTAGACCCTTTCTATTTTGTGCTACAATGTTAGGTGGGGGCGTGTGTGTGTGTGCCACTCACTGTTTATTTTTACAAAAATGACCGTACCGGTATCTCCGTAACCATTAAATATTTTTTCAAAATTCCAAAAGCTATTTTCTTCTTAGTGTATCCTTTAACAGAGAGCAGATTTTAAGGTGAATTGAACCTGTTTGAAATTTTAAGGTAAAGTAGTACTACCTACCATATAGGAATCTGACCGAAGTCTAATATTGATCAAGAAACTGCAACAGCAGCATCGGTTAAAGCTAAACTTCATCACAACAATGGTGTGGTTGTCAAACCAAAATGTACCATAAACCTAGGTGACATGAGCAGCATGCTTGAACAGCGTTTTATATCTTCTCTTTGAAGTTTCAGCACATAAAATTGCTGACACATAATTTTTTTTTTTTGCCCAGAGTGAACACTTTCATCTTGAAGCACTTTTGAGGTTCACATTGAAAAAGGTGGTCATATAAAAATGTCTCATTATACATGGTAAGCTTTTGGGTTTTAGTCCTCCTCCATGGAATACACCACCACAATCCACAGGAATTTCATGGAATTCTTATCACAAACCTTAAATTATACTATAAATTTCATAAGAGACTTGCATTGTATGTTCGGCATTTGATAGTACAGTGCTTTTAGATATTTCATTAATTACCAATCTGTAAAATTTCCTACTTGTAAAAATGCTTCATAGGCAGGCCACATTCCAATGAAATCACATGGATATCAGACCATATTCCAACAGGCAAGTCCTAAAAAATCCAGGCTTGTACCACCTTCCAATGACAACACACAAAATTCCAGTAAAAATTCCATGGAATTCCAGCTACAATTCAATGGTCAATCCATAAAAGTTCAGAAAAAAACCCAGACTGTCTTCCAAGAGGCAAACCATAAAACCTTGCCAAAATTGGACCACATTATAATGACTAACCCATAAAATTCAATTATAAATCCTATTAAATTCAGGCCACATTTCAATGATTAAACCATTAAACTCCAGTAAAAATCTCACAGAAGTTGAACCATATTCCAAACAATAAAAAGTCAAATAGATTGTGAAATGTGTTATAAGCAATATTAACTCTTAACCATTTCCTCATTGAATTCTCACTGAAATGTTTCATAGGAATGCCTTGTGAAAGGCTCAGGTGGTTTGGAGATGAAACAAGCCAGCTCTCCTGTCGTGTCCAATCTCACGCTCAATAAGCTCAACAGACGGTTAGTCAGTGCTGGACTGCAACCAGCTAATCAGCTAATATGCTGCTGGTCATCTCCATAGCTCCATTTAGGAGAAAGAGCATAACCTCTATTACTGAAAACACGAGCTGCATTTGTGCTGATAGGTGCTTAGAAACCAAGGAACAGGAATATTAAAGGAGTTTCAAATGCTTGCTTTATTAGAAAGCCTTTTTTCCCCGGCGATCTCTAGTGGAAATGTTTGGCTTCTTAAAATCCCATCAGAATGAACTTGGGAAAATAAAACACATTGTCTGCCTGTGAGAGTCATTTACTGTTGAAACGCCTCAAAGATTCTCATCCCAGCCCACATACTGCTAGCTTTGTTGTAAGGAACACTTTTTTTTCTTATTTTGCTTCATTGCTCTCAACAGAGGTGACAACATTGCTAGAATAGGAAATCCTTGCAGGCAGAGACGACAAACTTCAAATACTACATCAAAACTCAGAGTGTTGGTTTGGTGGAGGGATGGGTCCAAAGATAATGAAGCAAAGCAAATTTTATTTACATTTTGACTGAGTGTTGCTTGACCAAAGGAAGAAAGTGTGTTGTCTATTGCTGAAGTCAAAAATGATAAATGCTTTGGCTAAACTGTAGCTGTTGGCAACTCCATTTCTACCATCACTGAAGGTGAGGAAAGGTCACCACATGACTCCCATCTGAGCATGTTGGTCAAATGATGTGTGGCAGTGGTGACTCAATGGTTAAGGCTCTGGGGTACTGATTTGAAGGTCATGGGTCCAAGCCTCAGCGCTGACAAGCTGCCACTGTTGGACCCTTCCTGCTCCAGGAGCACTGTCTCATGTACCCCCTTGTTTTATGTTGCTCTGGATAAGAGTGTCTGCTAAATGCTTGTCATGTAATGTAATACATCAACAATGAACAGAAGCTTTTCGTTTTGGGTTTTTATTTCTTCCTTGTTCCTCTTCCCCCTCATACTGGCCTGTTTTGGACTCGAGTTCCATGGTTTCATCAAATCTGTCAAACAGATCTGTCCTGTCAGGTTCTGATAGTTAATTTTGGAGTTTCAGCTCTTCTCCAAGAGCTCAGTGTGGCCTCACAGGAAGATAATAATCTGTGTTATCATAACGTTTCAGTAGAATTATAACACTAGGAGGGAGAATCTCCTTGGAGGACCCTGCTGTGAGACAGGCCATAAAGAGAGCTAAATTGAGATAGATATCCTTCTGCATCAATCATCTTTAAACACAGCAGTCACAGCCAAAGGCAAACAATAAACTCTGTCCCACTTTGGTTGATCTTCAGCTGTGTGGCTTATCACTTTTTGTGTGCTTTTATAATGAAAATTCTATAGCAGTTCCTCGATGACCCGTGTCCTCTTGGTTCTATTGCTAATGTCAGGTAAAGGACTCGTTTATTCGTTGTCAGCCAGAAAAACTTGGCAGTGCATGTCTGTCCGCTGGCAGCCACAAATGAGTGGAAATAATTGGCATTAAAAACTAATCAAGACTTGCCTGGGTATGTAATGCAATTAGGAAAAATAGATTTGTGCCCGAGACGAACATCTAAAATCCATATGTACTCTTTTGGTACAGAAAGAGCAGGAGTCTATAAAATGGATAAATGGTGACCTATAACACCACTTCCATGTACAACTGTCAATCACAAAGTGCACTTGAAGGTCACCAGTGCAGAAAAGAAGGTCTCGGATCCCCTAGATATGCCTGTGTATATGTTTGGGATTTGCAGTTTTTGCATTATTCAACAACACTGCCAAACGTAGAACAGATCATAACCCTGATAATCACGCAAAAAAACATAGTAAATTATAGCCTGTCGTGTACATTACTTTTTATTCATTTATTCATTTTTAGTAACCACTGTATCATGGTCAGAGTCAAGGAAATCCGGAGAATGCTGGATGTGAGCCAGGAATACACCCTTGCAGGGGGACTATGCGCACACGCCGGGCAGGTTACCACAACCAGTCCACTTATTGGCATGTTTTTGGGAGGTAGGATGAAATGAGAGAACCTGGAGGAAGCCCTTGCAGACACTGGGAGAGCACGAGAAACTTCACACAGACGTTAACTTGAGCTCAAAATCAAACCGGAGACCCTGGAGTTGAGAGGTGGCAAGGCTATGTGCCTATTTGTAAATATGATAAGTGGCTGAAATGCTGGAGTGAAATGATGCATCAATGATGGAAACCATAAAAAATATTCTATCACTCAGTCTTGACTTCAGATGGTTTTCACCAAGGCCATGGAGCATCTGATATGTTTTATACTTTTTTGGCACTGAGATTCAGGATCATACTTTAAGTACACTTGTTTCTAGTGGTAAAGCAAACCTTTGAGCATAGTGACCCAGTGTCCCATTTGGAGCAAGATACACTGTAAAAAATATAAATGACAGTTGTTGTTCAAGCTCACAATTTTATTGTAAACTGACTCAGAAAAACAATTTTGACATCTAACAAACAAACTCACGTTTGTACAACTCATTTTTCTTAGAAAATAACTAACAAAGATACTTGATTAAGCAAAACAAGTTTTTCTTAGTTTCCCTCAAATTTCTAAAGACTGTCCTACTCTCTAACAAGAAGTTTTAAGTTTTCTTACTTTATGTTCATTGACACGCCTACTACGGGGTTTCCTTCCTTTCTCCACAAGCCCAACGAGCTTCATTCTCAGACCATACTCTCATACACACTAAGTTCTTGAGCAGCTCAGTTCATTGGGCCCAATTCTAATGTGAGTAAAGACCGGTTCTTAAGAAGATCAGTTCATAAGTTCATAAGTTAATTTCAATGTGTGTATTCAAAGTGTAATGTGTGTATTCTTGCACACAATTAGAAATGCACATCTTGCATTCATTCTCAGACCCAATACTCACACATTCATACACAGTATAAGACTAGTTCTCAAGAAGCCCTGTTCATAGGGCACGAGTCTGTGAATTCACAATTGTAATGTGAAATTTTCAAAATGGTGAATAAAAGGTTTTTTTTTAACTACACTTTGTGTTGTGTTGAATGATGGGGTGTGGTGAAAATTGTTAGAACTCAAAAAACAAAATTGGTAGAAGTTAGATTTTACATATGAAACTGAAAGTCTTTGTTGATCAAACTTAGTATAATGAGTTTGTATTATTAAAAACAAAAGGTTGGCAGAATTCACAAATCTGTGTTGTGTCAACCTTTGACTTATTTAAGTGAAGAGGTTGGCAGAATTCGCAAATTTGTGTTGTGTCAACCTTTGGCTTATTTAGGTAAAGAGAACTCAAAAAAACAAATGCATCACGTTGCCTAGATAATTTCAGTTCTGTCAACCATTTTTTTTTTTACAGTGTATAGTCTGGACTGGCAAAGGTCTCTGATTGGTTATCTACTATATCAGTTAGTTGTCCCTTTCTGAGAAAGTAGGCAGCTTTGTTTTGTGATAGAAATGTACCAGAATCTCAACAGGACTCTAGAAGTCTGGCTTGCAAGACTATTCATTTGGTAACTTTTTCCATTTGTATTGGTGTTACCGATTTCCTGAATTATGTCAAAGTATTCCGGAGCCCAAATTTGCAGCTGATTCTCTTGATGAACTTGAAACCTAAGACTGAAACATTTCTAAATTGCCGCCAAGTGTGAATACATGTGTATTGTTCCCCATAATGGACTTGGATGCTGTCCTGGGTGTGTTCCTGCCTTGCCCCCAGTAGTCTTGGGGTCCACCAAGACCCTGACCAGAACAAAGCAGTTACTGAAGATGAATGAATGATCTATGATTGAATTGCTGAAGCAAAGCGAAGCATCAGAGCTGGTCAGTAAGGGTCAAACATCTTTTGTACACTTTACTTGCCACAAGTTTCAGGATCTTCAGTGTCACTGAGGTAAACTTTGATCATCTTGACATAATAAACCTTCAGTGTAAGATCTTGTAATTCGATTAAAAGCACTGCAGAATCCCAGATTTAAATGTTAGTAGGATTTGAAGCCAGGATGAATCGATGATTGTTGTTGTTCTTCTATATTTGCACAAGTTTCTGCTGGTGAATTTGAAAACTAAGGCTGAAGCAGTTGTATGTAATCTATGGCCAGGATCATTCGGGGGGCTGAGTCATGCCCACTCCAACTGGATTATTAAACCCCCGCAAGCCCTGTTTTTATCTTTTCATGTGGTACCTTCTGTTTTCATCATTAATTGCTAAAAATTATGCAAGCATATATTTTTAACAAAATGAAAAAGTCCTCAAAGCATAGGCTTTTGTGTTCCAATCTTTTTTTTTCTAGGACTAAACATGGGGATGCATTCATATTCATGTTTGGTGCTAAATTGTCATTGTTAGCAACAGCATCTAGATATTTCCTCAAACAGAAAGAATTGGTTCTTTGGTACTTCTTTAAGGGCTCTTCCATCTTTCACGACACAGAGTTGAAAAGTTTAAGGGAAGGGAGCTTGGTGGAGAGAATAGTACTACCTCACCTCATTTATACACTCATTCATTTAGCACACCCTACATGGTTTAGTTTGACTCTAGTGGAACCTGTAATGCTGGACCCCATAACACAGAGGGTTCAGAGTTGAACATCTTTAGGAAGCGACAACCTTTAAAGTATCCAAAGAACCCTAGAGGAACCATTACATCTATATAGTACTGTAGACTTGAAGGTCCTGTGTAGAGAGATATGAAGGAGTTTTTTTGTGTTCCTTGTTTTCAGATGCGTTTTCACTCCAATGATTCATTTGATAAACAGTAGGCTTGACAGCGTGCCGCTGCACTGATGAACCTCCCATATGTTTGTACGGGAGAACAGCATGTTTTCGTTGGACCTTTAAAGACATTTAAAAGTGTTTACATAAAACTAGTGTTGATTCAAGAATAAATAACATTTACGGAATATATTAATTTTGTGTGCCGTTGTGATGAGCTTTTATTTTAACGTTTTATAAGGTTGTGTAATGCAATACACTAAACTCATGGGCACTGCCATCTTGGATTTTTTTTTTTGTGCTATTCGCTCACTATTGGTTCAGTCAGCTTGAAACTCATGATTCCCACCTAGTGGTCGAATCTCTCATGTTGACTTCTTTTTTTCCAATAAAATTGCCCAAATACTTTGCTGTCTAGTGCCCGCAAAAGATCGGATCACTGAGGAAAATTTTGTATCCTACCTAAAAATGAATCATTTTCCTAATATTTTTTTCATGGAGAAAAAATGCAAAGGTGTATAAATATCAGTGATACTGTTTTGAAGAGAATTAACAAAAGTTCGAGCCTCTTATACACAGCGCATTTGAGCACCACCATCATTAGTCATGCTTGTCACCACAATTTAAAGTGAACATCTCATCTCATTATCTCTAGCCTCTTTATCCTGTTCTACAGGGTCGCAGGCAAGCTGGAGCCTATCCCAGCTGACTACGGGCAAAAGGCAGGGTACACCCTGGACAAGTCGCCAGGTCATCACAGGGCCAACACATAGACAACCATTCACACTCACAGTCAATTTAGAGTCACCAGTTAACCTAACCTGCATGTCTTTGGACTGTGGGGGAAACCGGAGCAAACCCACGTGGACAACATGCAAACTCCGCACAGAAAGGCCCTTGCCAGCCACGGGGCTCGAACCCAGACCTTCTTGCTGTGAGGCAACAGCGCTAACCACTACACCACCGTGCCGCCTTAAAGTGAATATACCCACTAAGTTTTGGCTTTTATGTTTAAACACAACAGATGGACCAATTTCAGTGATGTATTACTTTTAAGCCTTCTACTGTAGGTGCAGAATTGTGATCTACAAGAATAAGAAGAAGCCTTTGTCTGTAATTCTTATCCTGATACTCAAAATTCTTATTTTGGCTTTTTGGTTGATTAATTTCTGATTGAGGCTTTTTCTCATGAATGTAAAATTAAACCAATGGAAAATGGTTGCTGGTTTGTGACTGGGGCAACAGTCTGGGGAAATTTTATAAAACATTGGATTTTCGAATGTTCATAGCTTAGTTTTTTTTTTAGACATATTTACAAAATTAAGCAAGTTTTCAATTCAGATCTTCACACACTTTAATTTGATACATTACACAACACTATGATAATTACTTTATAGCAATGGCAGGCCATTTTTTAAACAGCAATTTTGTCCCATGAAGGAGGCCCAGGGGAAAAAAATTGCTTTTACAAATCCTGCATTGAATAAAACTATGCAAGAACTGTGCATTTGTACGACTCTGAAATAACCCAATGATGGCCTTGAGCTTCCTAAAAATGAAGGCAGGAAATAACTCAAGTTTGGGGGACAGGACATGCTGTGAAAGCACCTCGTTCCTCCTACGGTAGTTAACTTCAAACAATTCCCATTTCCCTTTTACTCCTTATGATGGAGTTTCCACACTCCCCAGTTTTTTTCCTCTGGACTATTTACAGTTGTGGTCAGAAGTTTACATACAGTAACATGAATATCATCTTGGATTTTTGTTTACCATGAACAAGCTTCTGGCAGAATTCTGGTTGGATATTTCACGACTCTTCATGGTAGAATTGGTAAAGTTCAATTATTTTTTTTTTCTTGTCATGGACTCAACTTATAAGCACAGTCCATATATTTTCAATAGGGTTGAAATCAGGGCTTGTTTTAATGTTAGCCTGCTTTATCCTCCACAACCAGCTCTGATACGTGTTTGGGTTCATTGTCCTGTTGTAACTCCCAAGTCATGTTCAAGTTTCTGATGGTTTATGCTGAAGAATTCTGAGGTAGTCATCCTTCTTCATTATTTCATCCACTTTGTGCAATGAACCAGTTCCACTGGCAGCAAAACAGCCCCAGAGCATGATGATCCTACCACCACCACCAGCTGGTACAGTGTCCCTCTGTACATGGTGGTCATTGTGGCCAAAAGCTCAATCTTTGTCTCATCTGACCATACAGCTTTCCTCCAGAAGGTTTTTTTCTTTGTCCGTGTGGTCAGCATCAATCTTTAGTTAAGCTTGAAGGTGTCAATTTTAGAGCAAAGGGTTATTTCTTGGATAGCAGCCTCTTAGTCCATAGTGATATGAACTGTAGACAGTGCTCCATCAGCTTCTAGTTCATGGCAGAGCTGTGCCATCGTGGTTCCCAGGTTGTTCCTGACCATCCAAACCAGTTTCCTTTCAGCTGAGGGTGACAGTTTGGGTTTTCTTGAAGCAAAATAGCTCGGCAAAGTGGCAACACCTCACAATAGAGATCTTGCATGTGACGTCACAGCCGATCCAGATTGTAACAGACGCCATCTTGTCGGTCAAACGCCATATTTCCACCTTCTACTTCTGCTTCTACCTTTTCTTCTGGAAAACCCTACTACAGTATATACAATTCTACTACAACGGCTGTGGCTACAAGCTCTCCCTACCTGTGCACGTTTTTTATGTTTTTTGTGTGTATTTTTGCGTGTTGTTTGTCTGTACCGGACTTCAATATCCACTACAACCGTATGGACTTACTGGACATTGGTTTCCAGCAGAAAATGATGGTTTGTAGCGATTTCCATCACATGAACAACATTCCGGATGAGATAGCGAGACCAGTGGGGTCTCCGTGGATTGTTATCAGGTCTGGCAGGCGAAGGAGGTGGCATCAGGAGAGGAAGCAAAAGCGAGGCTGCAGAGCCGGCCTGTTGACTAAGCTCAGAAAACAGCCACTCAAATCTCCACTGCCAAGCCTCTATCTCTCCAACGCCAGATCCATGGTAAACAAGATGGACGATTTGGAATTACAGCTGGTCTCATCTCATCTCGTCTTCTTCCGCTTTATCCGGGACTGGGTCGTGGAGGCAGCAGTCTAAGCAGGGAAGCCCAAACTTCCCTTTCCCCAGACACCTCAGCCAGCTCCTCGGGAAGAACACCGAGGCGTTCCCAGGCCAGCCGAGAGACATAGTCCCTCCAGCGTGTCCTGGGTCTTCCCCGGGGCCTCCTCCCGGGGGGACATGCCTTTAACACCTCCCCAGGGAGGCGTCCAGGAGGCATCCGAAAAAGATGCCCGAGCCACCTCAGCTGATTCCTCTCAATGTGGAAGAGCAGCGGCTCTACTCCGAGCTCCTCCCGAGTGACTGTGCTTCTCACCCTATCTCTAAGGGAGCGCCCAGCCACCCTGCAAAGGAAACTCATTTCGGCCGCTTGTATCCATGATCTTGTTCTTTCGGACATTACCCAAAGCTCATGACCATAGGTGAGAGTTGGAACATAGATCGACCGGTAAATTGAGAGCTTCACCTTTTGGCTCAGCTCCTTCTTCACCACGACGGACCGGTAAAGCGACCGCATCACTGCGGAGGCTGCACCGATCCGCCTGTCGATCTCGTGCTCCATCCTTCCCTCACTCGTGAGCAAGATCCCGAGATACTTAAACTCCTCCACTTGAGGCAGGACTTCTCCACCAACCTGGAGAGGTCAAGCCACCCTTTTCCGGTCGAGAACCATGGCCTCGGACTTGGAGGTGCTGATTCTCATCCCTGCCGCTTCACACTCGACTGCAGACCGCCCCAGTGCATGCTGAAGGTCCTGGTTTGAAGAAGCCAACAGGACAACATCATCCGCAAAAAGCAGAGATGAAATCCTGTGGTTCCCAAACAGGATTCCGTCTGGCCCCTGGCTGCGCCTAGAAATTCTGTTCATAAAAATTATGAACAGAACCGGTGACAAAGGGCAGCCCTGCCGGAGTCCAACATGCACTGGGAACAGGTCTGACTTACTGCCGGCAATGCGAACCAGACTCCTGCTCCATTCATACAGGGACCGGACAGCCCTTAGCAAAGAGCCCCGAACCCCATACTCCTGAAGCACCCCCCACAGAATACCACGGGGGACACAGTCGAATGCCTTCTCCAGATCCACAAAGCACATGTGGACTGGTTGGGCAAACTCCCATGAACCCTCGAGCACCCTATGAAGGGTATAGAGCTGGTCCAGTGTTCCGCGACCAGGACGAAAACCACATTGTTCCTCCTGGATCCGAGGTTCGACTATTGGTCGAATTCTCCTCTCCAGTACCCTGGAGTAAACCTTCCCTGCGAGGCTGAGAAGTGTGATTCCCCTATAATTGGAGCACACTCTCCAGTCCCCTTTCTTAAAAAGAGGGACCACCACCCCAGTCTGCCACTCCAGAGGCACTGTCCCCGACCGCCACGTGATGTTGCAGAGGCGTGTCTCCTGAGGCGCCGGACGGTTTGCCAGAATTTCTTTGAGGCTGACCAATAGTCCTTCTCCATGGCCTCCCCGAACTCCTCCCAGTTCCAAGTTCTTGCCTCCGCAACTGCCCGAGCTGCAGCACACCTGGCCTGCCGATACCCGTCAGCTGCCTCAGGAGTCCTGGAGGTCAACATGGCCTGATAGGACTCCTTCTTCAGCTTGACAGCATCCCTTACTTCTGGTGTCCACCACCGGGTTCGGGGATTGCCACCACGACAGGCACCGGAGACCTTGCGGCCACAGCTCCGAACAGCTGCGTCCACAATGGAGGCAGAGAACATGGTCCACTCAGACTCAATGTCCCCTGCCTCCCTGGGAAGCTGGGAAAAGCTCTCCCGGAGGTGGGAGTTAAAGACCTCCCCAACAGAGTGCTCGGCCAGACGTTCCCAGCAGACCCTCACCATACATTTGGGCCTGCCAGGTCTGTCCAGCTTCCTCCTCCGCCAGCAGATCCAACTCACCACCAGCTGGTGATCAGTTGACAGCTCAGCCCCTCTCTTCACCCGAGTGTCCAAGATATAGGGCCGGAGATCAGATGAAATGACTACAAAGTCTATCATTGACCTCCGACCTAAGGTGTCCTGGTGCCACGTGCACTTATGGACACCCCTATGCTCGAACATGGTGTTCATTATGGACAAACCGTGACTAGCACAGAAGTCCAATAACAAAACACCACTCGGGTTCAGATCGGGGAGGCCGTTCCTCCCAACCACGCCCCTCCAGGTGTCACTGTCGTCGCCCACGTGAGCATTGAAGTCCCCCAGTAGCACAATGGAGTCCCCAGTCTGAGCACCCCTCAGTACCTCTCCCAGGGACTCCAAGAAGGCTGGATACTCTATACTGCTATTTGGGCCATAGGCACAAACAACAGCAAGAGCCCTCTCCCCAATCCGAAGGCGCAGAGAGGCGACCCTCTCGTTCACTGGGGTAAACTCCAACACATGGCGGCTGAGCTGGGGAGCTATAAGCAAGCCCACACCAGCCCGCCGCCGCTTACCACGGGCGACTTCAGAGAAGTGGAGAGTCCAGCCCCTCTCGAGGAACTGGGTTCCAGAGCCCAAGCTGTGTGTGGAGGTGAGCCCGACTATCTCTAGCCGGTACCTCTCAACCTCCCGCACAAGCTCAGGCTCTTTCCCCCCCAGCGAAGTGACATTCCATGTCCCAACAGCCAGCCGCTGTGTCCGGGGATCAGGTCGTCGAGGCCCCTGCCTTCGACTGCCACCCAATCCACACTGTACCAGTCCCCTACTGCTACCTCTGTGGGTGGTGAACCCACAGGAGGTCGGGCCCATGTCACCTCTTCGGGCTGAGCCCGGCCGGGCCCCATGGGCAAAGGCCCGGCCACCAAGCGCTTGCATATGAGCCCCAACCCTGGGCCTGGCTCCAGGGTGGGGCCCCGGCTGCATCATACCGGGCGACGTCACGGTCCTCGGTTTTTTCTCCATAGGGGTTTTGGTGAACTGCTCTTGGTCTGGCCTGTCACCTAGGACCTGTCTGCCTTGGGAAACCCTGACAGGGGCATAATGCCCCCGACAACATAGTTCCTAGGATCATTCAAGCACACAAACCCCTCCACCACAATAAGGTGGCAGTTCTAGGAGGGGGAATTACAGCTGGAATTATCTTATTCTATTCTATTCTATTCTATAATCGGCTGGTCAGTGCTATACTAGATACTACTGATATATCTAGTATCAGTACTAGTAATACTTAAGTGACTTACCCGTCCAATGAGGATTGTTATTTTCTTGTTTACAAGATGGCACATCTGAGGGTGGCTGACAAATCCTGAATTTCTGTAAAGATAACTGTCCAGAGATTTATAAGCACACAGTGCTTCACCACTGAACAGTGAGGGAAAGTTAATGAGGTAATTATACATGTCTGGGTATTCCACCTCTGGCAGTTCAATATCCACTGACACTGTCGTGAAAACTACGTCCGGTAATTGATAAGGGTCACTAATCTGTAGGTCGTTTATTTTAGACATATATCTAGTTATCTGTTCATTAGAAAAATGAGCCGTGTAGTCCGTCGGTTGAAATTTATCCATTTTGTACATGAGTGCAGCAGTATTCAGTGGTGTTTTTTACCAACAAAATGGCGGCTGGGTACTTTCCGGTCATGTGACTGCAAGATCTCTATAACTTGGATACAATTGTTTGAACTGGTCTTGGAATTTGCAGTCATTTAGAAATGGCTCCAAGAGACATTCTGGAGTTGTGTATATCTGCAATCCTCTTTCTCAGATCTGCACTGAGCTCCTTGGACTTCCCCCATTTTACTGTGTGTTGGTCAATTCAATTAGTGCTGTAAACAAACCTTTTTATGAAGCCACAGAGAAGCTACCAGCTGTAGTCAATCATGATCACTAACAGGAAGTTAAGAGGCCTTGGCAAGATAAAAGACATTTTGGAAGTTTCATCACCTCTGAATTAAAAATCTAAGTGAGCGTATGTAAATTTTTGACCCTGTATGTATAATTTTGACCCTGTGTTGATTTCAGAAAACCCAAAGAAAATTAAAACTTGTGCACCAAATTCTTGTGTTTTTTTTAATTAAAGATGTATGCTGTACAATCATTCTGTCACAGAAAAAGAACAGTTCAGAGAAATTACCGAAAGCCAAAATATTGCCATGACATTCATATCCAAGATGACATTCATGTCACTGTATGTAAACTTCTGACCACAACTGTATCTAAAGTCTCTTCACTGGTACATCAGTGTCCATGTCCAGCACAAAGCAGGATCCAACCATCAAGCCAATGATGGTTTCACAAAGGTTGATGGCCCATACCGTAGGGTGTGCGTGTTTCTATCTATCTATCTATCTATCTATCTATCTATCTATCTATCTATCTATCTATCTATCTATCTATCTATCTATCTATCTACCTACAACCCCGATTCCAAAAAAGTTGGGACAAAGTACAAATTGTAAATAAAAATGGAATGCAATGATGTGGAAGTTTCAAAATTCCAGATTTTATTCAGAATAGAACATAGATGACATATCAAATGTTTAAACTGAGAAAATGTATCATTTAAAGAGAAAAATTAGGTGAGTTTAAATTTCATGACAAAACACATCTCAAAAAAGTTTGGACAAGGCCATGTTTACCACTGTGAGACATCCCCTTTTCTCTTTACAACAGTCTATAAACGTCTGGGGACTGAGGAGACAAGTTGCTCAAGTTTAGGGATAGGAATGTTAACCCATTCTTGTCTAATGTAGGATTCGAGTTGCTCAACTGTCTTAGGTCTTTTTTGTCGTATCTTCCGTTTAATGATACGCCAAATGTTTTCTATGGGTGAAAGATCTGGACTGCAGCCTGGCCAGTTCAGTACCCGGACCCTTCTTCTACGCAGCCATGATGCTGTAATTGATGCAGTAGCCTATGTGGTTTGGCATTGTCATGTTGGAAAATGCAAGGTCTTCCCTGAAAGAGACGTCATCTGGATGGGAGCATATGTTGCTCTAGAACCTGGATATACCTTTCAGCATTGATGGTGTCTTTCCAGATGTGTAAGCTGCCCATGCCACACGCACTAATGCAACCCCATACCATCAGAGATGCAGGCTTCTGAACTGAGCGCTGATAACAACTTGGATCGTCCTTCTCCTCTTTAGTCCGAATGACACGGCGTCCCTGATTTCCATAAAGAACTTCAAATTTTGATTCGTCTGACCACAGAACAGTTTTCCACTTTGCCACAGTGCATTTTAAATGAGCCTTGGCCCAGAGAAGACGTCTGCGCTTCTCGATCGTGTTTAGATACGGCTTCTTCTTTGAACTATAGAGTTTTAGCTGGCAACGGCGGATGGCACGGTGAATTGTGTTCACAGATAATGTTCTCTGGAAATATTCCTGAGCCCATTTTGTGATTTCCAATACAGAAGCATACCTGTATGTGATGCAGTGCTGTCTAAGGGCCTGAAGATCACACACAAGATCACACCACTATGGTTTTCCGGCCTTGACCCTTACGCACAGAGATTCTTCCAGGTTCTCTGAATCTTTTGATGATATTATGCACTGTAGATGATGATATGTTCAAACTCTTTGCAAGTTTACACTGTCGAACTCCTTTCTGATATTGCTCCACTATTTGTCGGCGCAGAATTAGGGGGATTGGTGATCCTCTTCCCATCGTTACTTCTGAGTGCCGCTGCCATTCCAAGATGCTCTTTTTATACTCGGTCATGTTAATGACCTATTGCCAATTGACCTAATGAGTTGCAATTTGGTCCTCCAGCTGTTCCTTTTTTGTACCTTTAACTTTTCCAGCCTCTTATTGCCCCTGTCCCAACTTTTTTGAGATGTGTTGCTGTCATGAAATTTCAAATGAGCCAATATTTGGCATGAAATTTCAAAATGTCTCACTTTCGACATTTGATATGTTGTCTATATTCTATTGTGAATACAATATCAGTTTTTGAGATTTGTAAATTATTGCATTCCATTTTTATTTACAATTTGTACTTTGCCCCAACTTTTTTGGAATCGGGGTTCTATCTATCTATCTATCTATCTATCTATCTATCTATCTATCTATCTATCTATCTATCTATCTATCTATCTATCTATCTGTGTGTGTGTGTATGTGTCAGTGGTGGCTGGTAGTCTTTCAAACAGGGGAGGCTGGTCAGTTACGATATTTCCAGATTTTAAAAGAAAAAACACATCAATTTTGCCCATACTCTTGCCTCTGATCTGGCTGATTGTTGGCAGGGTCAGAAACTGTGAAATAACAGGTTCTTTTGGCCCATTAGCCTACTGTCCAATATACATGATGGTGCTGCTGGGGGGGGGGGGGGGGGGGGGGTATATTTTAACATTTTATATTTTAAAATTGTGGCATGTTGTTTAAAAATTGATCATTATTGAAAGCAGCTTTTTGTCAGGAACCTCAGCAGTAACAGCAGAGTGTTCTGGAATACGCACAAACACTGACCTTGGGGAGCCAAACATAGAGCTGGGTGCCACACATTTAATTCAATGACACTTTCCCTATATTTTACTTATTTTGACTGAGAAATGTTTTATTGACAATTTTGATAACCCTTCACTTTTAATCCAGGTCTGTAGTGTGAAATGTTCTCGGCTGTGTTTTTGTTTAAAAATGTTTTCCAAATTGTAGCTGTGTTTAATTCATATCCAGAAAAATAAAATATATTCCAATATAATATACTCAGCATAAAGATTTTAAATAGATTCTATATTTTTGGTCCATCCATGACATATTACTAAAGTAGCCTATTTACTGTTGTTGATGTGGGTCGCCACCATATCAGTATTATTTAAAATCATGGATCCAGGTTTAATCAAGAGGCATGGCCAACAATACATTTTCCTTGTCACTGAACTTGCTGTTAGCCAATTCACTTTCTCGTACCAGGAGAGCTGAAAGGAACGCGTATTATTCCCTACCTTTTTCACCAAGTCAGTTGGAGGCGTTGGTCTACCCTGCTCTTTAATTTTAATTTTTTCCTCGAAAGGAAGACCGGCAAATGGCTTCACCAAAATTAAATCAGCAATGCTTGGCATCCGTGCGCAGCTTTCTTGCTAGCTGACTAGCCCCCTCAAGTTCAAGTTCAGTCACTCAAATAAACGAAATTCCTGGAACTAAGATAGCAAACTTGACAACACTATATTCACACTTTATTTACAATGAAAATATATACAAACTAAAAAAGCTGGTAGAAACCGTATGTAATGAATGAAATTGAAATGTAAGCTGATCTATTACAATACACCACAGCACTTGCGAATCCGCATGGGACTGAACTGAAATTCACCGCTGCCTGTCTATATTTGAAACGAGCTGTCAATCAAAGAAAATATCCGGCCGCTTTCACCAATCACCAGTCTCCTCATGGAAAGCTTTGCCATGTCCCTCCCACTGTGAGGCTGGGAGTCCGTGGGCGGGCGTTTTCGCAGTATTTGTACAATAATTGTCTTGCATTTTGATATTGAAAGCGCATAGCTCCCAAATGCCATTGAAGTCCACTGAGGCTGGGCTGCATCGCGCTGTGACGAGGGGGAAAAACTCACGCGCAAATTAGGCGAACTGGGGAAAGTTATAACGGAATGATTTCGCACTGTAGTTGGGTTGAGCACATATATTTCTATGATTCTGGATCTGAAATAGCAATGTTCTAAGGTCGGCTATAACATAAGCCTAGCGCAATTCATCCTACACGATGTTCGTCATTTTTAGAGGAGGCTGAGCCTCCCTTGTTGTCTTAGAGCAATCGCCCGTGGTGTGTGTGTATGTGTGTGTGTGTGTGTATATGTATAGTTGAAATAATGGCTCAGGGTCCACAGCAATTTGAAACTGAGCTCATGGCCTGGGGCTGGATCATAATGCCTAGCAAGTCATGCTTAAAGGAAATGGGTTCCAGCCACAACCAGTTTAACAAGCAGCTACATGGAAGAGTAATTTTGTTAAGATGCGCTATAAATCTGCTGCATATATAAAAAGCACATTCCAAACCGAAATATCTTCCTGTCGCCTTTGTCTTGAATTAGCACTTCTTAAAAAGTTTTACTCAGGAAGTGGAAACCTCATTACGTCTTTTTTTTCTTCGAAGACCAGCATGTTGTTCCAGCCGGTGATCTCTCAGAGCTTGCCCAAATTACACTTTGCTAAAAATATTGTCCCCATTTTTGTTTTGATAATGGCAATTATGTGCCTCTCCAGCTCGTTATTGTTGCACATGCTGGGCTTAAATGATCAGTGAGAACTAATGATTTTGATTCAAGGACTCAGATTCATGCTGCTTTACATCCCGATCACTATTCACACAGGATTTAATGGCCTGTCCATGACCTGTTAGCTGCTCACTGCCCAGCTGTGGCTTGTCCTGGGACGCTGTAATGTAATTGATATGATGTCAATAGGCCATTTGCAGGAATTGGTCACGTGTCAATTTTCCCCATAGCAACAAGCCCATGGTGGGCAAGCTAACTTGACATTCCTTGACAACCGTAAGAGTTTGACTGGCGATGCGAAGCAATCCATTTCTATAATAGCTGCTTTTACCTTTTCTACTGTCTTTTTTGACCCGAATTTTCGTGTGTACTTGGAAAAAGTTTGTGGTTTTAACTTCTGTCGTAAATTAAAGTGAATCATTGGCCATAAAAGAGTGTTTTTTGGACTCAAGTTGGTCGCCGCTGAAAGAAATTCACGTGCGAAATGGTGGATTTCTCAGGTATGTTTATAACTTATAATTTCTCCTTTTCTACCTTTTATCATTCGCTTAATGTGTGAAGATTCTTGAAAATAAATACAGATATATAAATACAGATATATCTGCCATTTCGCACGTGAAGTTCTTTCAGCAGCGATCAACTTGAGTCCAAAAAACTCTCTTTTACGGCCAATGATTTGCTTTAACTTACGACAGAAGTTAAAACCACAAAATTTATCCAAGTGCACACGAAAATTCAGGTAAAAAAAAGACAGTAGAAAAGGTAAAAACAGCTATTATAGAAATGGATTGCTTCGCATCGCCAGTCAAACTCTTACGGTTGTCAAGGAATGTCAAGTTAGCTTGCCCACCACGGGTTTGTTGCTATGGGGAAAACTGACACATGACCAATTCCTGCAAATGGCCTATTATATCACAGTGCTGTTGAATTCTTGATTCTGATCACTAATTGGCACATTGTTCGTTCTTTAATCCTTTTTTTTTTAAAGTTAGCATTTGTCAAATTAGTTCATTTTGAGTGTGCTTTCAGGCTACATCCACATGACAACGGCAACGAGATGTTATTTAAAAATACATCGCGTCCAAATGGGCAACGATCAGTAAAATATCAGGTCCATATGGCAACGCAACGCTTGCTGAAAACGATGCAATACACATGCCACACCTCTAGGGGTGCTGTAAGACGGTCCCTTCGGAGACACCAGAAGAATAGAAGTAAGGACGCATGCACATAAACTATTATGCGTGAGACTTCATATTAGCCACAAAGTCAGGAAAATCTGTTCATAAAATTACATTATAATGACCAAATACAATGAAAAGTATTTTTCCAGTCTCACCTGTGAAAGGTAATCCCATGTGATCCCGTTTAGACGGTACAGTTAAACGCAGCTAATCTTTATTCTCCGCTTTGACCTATCCAATATGGCGGCGAGGATGACGTATGATTCTACGCGGAAGGCGGCGTCTTTAATGGTCCGGAATAAATTGAATGCTACACGTTGATAGATTAATTTGTTGTTTCTCACCTGTGAAAGGTAATCCCATGTGATCTCGTTTGGACGGTAAACCTGTTGGTACAGTTAAACGCAGCACATGAATCTTTATTCTCCACTTTGACCTATCCAATATGGCGCCGAGGATGACGTATGATTCTACGCGGAAGGCGGCGTCTTTAATGGTCCGGAATAAATTGAATGCTACACGTTGATGGATTAATTTGCTCTTCTACGCCCTTTTTGAGGAATGTATTGTAGGACTTACTGTAAACCAACATCTGAAGAGGTGAGATCGCTCCTTTTTTTCCCTATTTTTGCTGGCGGGATTGACTCTGCCCTAAGGGCAGAGTCTCTCTCTCTCTCTCTCGCTCTCTCTCTCTCTCTCTCTCTCTCTCTCACTTTGCGCCATTACACAATAAATATTCACAGTGAAAATATTTTGTAAGCGCGTTTCATGAACCAAGTTATAGGATTTGTTGACAACTCGCATCGAGTTCGTTACACTTCTACCCGGCGTGAAGCACTCACAGTCATGTGGTTGTGACGTCATCGTAAACAAATCCGTTCTACTCATCCAGACGACTTCACAACGGCAACGTTGCCAGATCTTTCCACTCTGGAACCCGTTCTCAAAAAGATTGCGTTTTGGGCACCCAAAACGCCGGTGCCGTGTGGACGCCAGGCCTAAACGATAAGCAATTGTATCGGAGTCACCTGAATCCGTTGCCATGTGGACAGGGCCTCAGAGTGCTCTTAGAGCCTTTTAACAAGCCTTTTAAAATTTAACAATTAACATGCTAGGTGTAATGTTAGAATGTTAACTGTTAGCATGCTAGCTGTTAATATTAACAATTAACATGTTAGTCATGAGCATGTTACCTGTTTACATTCTAGTTGTTAGCATGTTGGGCTTAGCATGTTAGAATGTTAGCCTTAGTGTTAGCATGCTAACAAGTAACATGTCTCATCTCATCTCATTATCTCTAGCCACTTTATCCTGTTCTACAGGGTCGCAGGCAAGCTGGAGCCTATCCCAGCTGACTACGGGCGAAAGGCGGGGTACACCCTGGACAAGTCGCCAGGTCATCACAGGGCTGACACATAGACACACACAACCATTCACACTCACACCTACGGTCAATTTAGAGTCACCAGTTAACCTAACCTGCATGTCTTTGGACTGTGGGGGAAACCGGAGCACCCGGAGGAAACCCATGCGGACACGGGGAGAACATGCAAACTCTGCACAGAAAGGCCCTCGTCGGCCACGGGGCTTGAACCTGGACCTTCTTACTGTGAGGCGACAGCACTAACCACTACACCACCATGCCGCCCCAAGTAACATGTTAGTTGTTAATATGTTAAGCTTAGCGTATTAGAATGCTAACTGTTAGCATGTTAGTTGTTAGCATTTAGCATGTTGTTTTTTAGCCTTACCATGTTAGCTGTTAACATGTTAGCCTTAGCATGTTAGCATATTAACTGTAGTGTTAGCATGTTAACAATTAACATATTAGTCATGAGCATGTTAACTGTTAGCATTTTAGCTGTTAGAATGTTAGCTGCTAGCAAGCTAAGCATAACATGTTATCAGTTAGCATTTCACATGCTAGCTGTTAGCATGTTAGCATGCTAGCTGTTACCATGTTAGCTGTTGGCATGTTAGCCTTAGCATGCTGGCATGGTAGCTGTTCGGCTACAGCTCAGCAAGCACACTTTGCATTTTCTCTGCAGAAATGCAGTCTAGTTTAAATTAATATTTTTTTTTATCTCCAATGCATCACTAAAAGGTCGGTTCACCTAATTAACTGCAAGCTTGGTGATTGCCTCAGGCCCTGTCCACACGGCAACGGATTCAGGTGAATCTGATAAAATTGTTTATCGTTTCGGCCTGGCGTCCACACGGCACCGGTGTTTTGGGTGCCCCAAAACTAAATCTTTTGAGAACGGGTTCCAGAGTGGAAAGATCTGGCAACGGCGCCATTGCGAAGTCGTCTGGATGAGTAGAACGGATTTGTTTATGATGACATCACAACCACATGTGCTTCACGCCGGGTAGAAGTGTAACGAACTCGATGCGAGTTGTCAACAAATCCTATAACTTGGTTCATGAAACGCGCTTACAAAATATGTTCACTGTGAATATTTATTGTGTAATGGTGCAAAGTGAGAGAGAGAGAGTGAGAGTCAATCCTGCCAGCAAAAATAGGGGAAAAAAAAGGAGCGATCTCACCTCTTCAAATGTTGGTTTAAGTCCTACAATACATTCCTCAAAAAGGGCGTAGAAGAACAAATTAGTCCATCAACGTGTAGTATTCAATTTATTCCGGACCATTAAAGACGCCGCCTTCCGCGTAGAATCATACGTTATCCTCGCAGCCATATTGGATGGATCAAAGCGGAGAATAAAGATGCCTCATTCATGTGCTGCGTTTAACTGTACCAACAGGTTTGCTGTCCAAACAAGATCACATGGGATTACCTTTCACAGGTGAGACTGGAAAAATACTTTTCATTGTATTTGGTCATTATAACGTAATTTTACGAACAGATTTTTCTGACTTTGTGGCTAATATGAAGTCTCGCGCATAATAGTTTATGCGCATGCGTCCTTACTTCTATTGTTGTGGTGTCTCCGATGGGACCGTCTTACAGCGCACCTAGAGGTGTGGCATGTGTATTGCATTGTTTTCAGCAAGCGTTGCGTTGCCATATGGACCTGATATTTTACTGATCCGTTGCCCATGTGGACGCGATATATTTTTTTTTTAAATCTCGTTGTCGTGTGGATGTAGCCTCAGTGTTGCCCTAAAGCTAGAAAGCTGGTATGAAATATGAAGGAAAATGAGACCATGAACAGTGAATGCAAATGAAAAATATGGAGCACACATTAGCATGCAGTGCTGTCTAGATGTTAGCATGTGGCCAAGATGCCTTGCATAACAATTAGGGTAGTTATCATGCTAGTAGTGTGTTTGTGTTAAATTGGGGGTGTGAATATAGGCTGCTAATTACAGCTGACTTCCTTTTTATTAATTCATGAAGGAGAGCAGGTTCTCTTTCTCTGTAGATATACGGTAAAATGTTGGGGCAGTGTGCAGATATTTAGCTCGGTATACAATAAAATAAAGCTTGAGCAGACATGCCAACTGAAGTTAAGTTGATCAGTTTCATATGGCATATTGAGACAAAATCGATGCTGAATACAGATACGTGCAATGAATTTATTCTGAAAGAGATGCACAAACCTTGAGAGGAGACTATGAAGAAGGTTTGAACTCTATTAACATGGCCATGTTCTTCTTGCCCTCTGCGTTTGTCTGATTATCATCACGCTGTCACAGCCATTTTTTCTTATCCTAAATAACTGAAGTTGCGCTCTCTCTCTCTCTCTCTCTCTCTCTCTCTCTCCCCATTTTTCCTTTCCTTACCTGCTTTGCGAAACCAAAATGACATTGATATAGAAAGTCAGCGAATAAAATGATGAAAATGTGATTTAAGGTTGGTGGGTTTTTTTTGCGCAAATATTAAGTCCTTATACAACTCCCTGTGAATGAAATGTGACAATAGAAATCACAATGTATGTATTACGCACTATTCAGAGCTGTGATGAAAATTGAATCAACTATATACATCTTTTTATCATACATTTCATATTTATGTAATGCATTTTTATCCCTTTAAGAGGAAGCCTTTGTTTGTTGCATATACAAGACAGCAAAGTGATTTTTCCTTCACAGATCCCACCTTGTTAGGATGTTTGGGTCTGAATGCAGGGTCGGCCATTATCCAGTGCCCCTGGAGCAGAGAGGGTTAAGGGCCTTGCTCCCTCCGTGGCAGGCTGGTGGTACTGGGGTTTTTAATGCAATTACGAAAGACTATATTTCCCATTTTCCATTTCGAGGTGTGTTTCCTATTGACCTTTTTCATTTCTCATTGATTTTCCCTACTCTTGAGTCTCCATAAACATGCACAGATTAGGTGAACTAATAAATACTAATGGATAGTATTTGAGCTAAAATTGGCCATTTCTGCTCACCATTAACACTATTGTACATCAAGTAAAAGGTTCACGTTGTGCTTTGTTGCAGGCTTGTAGTACTCAAGTCCAACTCATGCCCCAATTTTAAAGACTTGTGACTTGGACTCGTGCATTAACTGCATTCGGACTCGTAAATTGGAGACGAGGACTTGGATTTTTTTCTTTATTTTTTTGTAACATGCCATGATAACTTGGCATAAGATATTTATATTTACATCTACATGAATTTTTATACTAATTTGGTGCAAGAGAATGCACATTCACTTGTTCATGTCATGTTCAGGAACAAACTAACGTTAATGGTGCTAAAATGCCTGGAGAGAACACCCCTAGGATTGTCCACTTTGTTTATACAGACTTCTCGTGCAGTGGGAAAAAATGCACTGCTATGTGTTCTATATGTAGAAGAACTATCGAGGAGACAATGGGGACAACCTCGAACTTCAATCGCTACTTGGTAAGACTCCACCCAAAGAAGGAATTGACACACTATGTTCATTGCTCTGTTGATAGCAGGCTTGCTTGCTGAGCGATAAACTAGCTAATGTTAACCCTCTCATGTTATTTGCCCTGTTAATAATGGGTGGGGCTTGCTGAGCGATGAACAAGCTGTTTATCTGTAGCCTATTAACTAAAATGGGGCAGTTGAGCAGTAACATCAGTCCAATGCAGTAGCGTTAGTCCAACACAGTAACAGACGGTTTCACATAAAGGCCTCAACAGCCACCGTCAAATGGTGCAGTTGGAGTCTCGTTCTCGGACTCGACTTGAAATTTTATTTAATGACTTGGACTTGACTTGGTCTTGAACACTGGGGACTCGAGACTGGACTCGGACTCAAGGTTCAGTGACTTGACTATAACACTGCTTTGTTGTGTTGTTGAGTTTTGTTACACATGGGTTCTTCATTTGGCTGTCTTGAGGGAAGCTAAGCCTTGCCTGGAGGCTTGAATGGAGCATAAGAAGTGTCTTCAGGGAGGCAGGTGTCTTGCTTGCCTACGGTACAAGTGCAAAATGAATGTAAATCTGTCAGTTGAGAGATCACAGCAGTGGGGTGATGGAGGAGGACCTAGGGAGAAAGCAGGCAGTGCAGACTGCAGATGATGAAGATCTGCCAGGAGTGAGTTGTAGTATTCCAATCCTGAGATAACAATGGATTGAAGAAGCACCTGAATAAATGTGAGATCGCGTAACAAGGTAGAGAGATTGTACAGAACTTTGTATGATCAAGTCAGGTTAATGACATGAGCAGAGAATGATTACTCAATGTTCAAAACCATACCAAGTTTTCATTCATTGTATAATAGTGTGATCATTCTTGTTCATTTTTTTAAAATTATGGGTTCAGGTTGGTAACACGTAACTCTGCATCATCACAATACTCTTGCGTTGATTATTTTCCTGCAACAGCATGCTGAGGTTTTTTTTCTATTATTCTTTTCTTTTTGGTCAGGCAGTGTTGCTTAGTAAACACGCAATGAGCCATATTCAGTGAGGCTACCAACTGTGTAAACTCTGTTTATTCTTCATGGACTGTCTTGCTGTCCTTGGGGCTCCAAGCATCAGAAAGATTCGAGTTAATGGACTGAGGGATGAGCAGTCATATACAGCCAAGGGCTAAATTTACACCCATTTTCAGGCTGTGAACAATCACACACTGACAGCCAAATATCTCCCCATGAAAGGAAAAGATGGTGGAAAAAAAAGGAGGAGGGATCATGAGTTTCTTCATCCATGCTCGAGCAGAGTAGAACAGACAGCTGCTAATCTCCTCTCTTGTTGTTCTAAAACCTCTCATCACAGCTGGGTGAAAACACTGATTCAGTCTGGAGATAATACAAGCGGAAAAACTGAAGCTATAATGTTATGGCTGATAAAACAACAGCAACACAGCTGTTTATTATGACTGATGGCTTTATCATGACTCAAAGCTGTTACCACGGGGGAATGTACACTGTAATGATGTGAATGCTGAAACTACAGAAACAGACTTTGTGACTGATGGTTGTAGCACGATACAAATCTTGCATAACGCCAAGGATCAAACATACAACAGAAGCCTGAGTGTGTTGAAATAACATTACGGCAAGTAAGGCTTTTCCTTCAACCAGTTATGAAGGATCCTGAATAAATCAGGAAAATAATTTTATACAGGATGATTAACTTATTCTCATTTCAGCACCATGGACAGTGCAGCATTTTGAACCATGTTGCAGTACAATGAAGCTCCTCGAAAGTTCTTTGGATGACTAACAGTTCTAGGTAGGGCTACATCTTCTATTTCAAAAACCCTTCGAGAGAGATTGTTTCTGATCCAGAATATTCTTTACAGCTAAAAGTCCTACGTTTATGAACCTTAATTACCTCCGCCAAGGAGGTTATGTTTTCGGTAGCGTTGGTTTGTTTGTTGGTTTGTCTGTTAGCAACATTACAGAAAAAGTTACGAATGGATTGCTCTGAAATTTTTTCCAGAGGTGTGACTGGGCACAAGTAACAATCCATTAAAGGTGCCCTTCCACCAAAAATGTTTAATACTGGCTCTTTTTGAAATACCATAGTTCACTCCGAGTTGCATATGCATGCTGCATGTGAAAATGTAATTCTACCCCCATTCCCTGTATTAGCTTATGAAAGAAAATAGTCGGAAAAACGAGCGGATCTGAAAAAGCCATACGATCTTGCGTCACTTCGTAAATTAGTATTCATGGCCTCGCCCACCTTGGCTTGCGACCGCCCACGGGAAGGAAGTTCGGATTTAAGCGCGAGGAGAGATAGCAGAGCCAGTGTTGCCAGATTGGGCAGTTTTAAGTGCATTTTGGCGGATTTGAACATATTTTGGGCTGGAAAACGTCAGCAGTATCTGGCAACACTGAACAGAGCCCATCTCGTCAGTAGCTAATGAAGAGGACCTAACAGCAAGTTGAAAACATGTCTGAACAAGTTCGTGCCTGTGTTATTTGTGGCAGTAAGACATCAACGTTGCATTTCTTGCCCAAGATAGAAGACGTGAAGAAGAAATGGTTGGAATTTATCTTTGGAACACCACCAGCGAAGTTTAATGCAGCGTTAGTACTGTGTTCTGATCATTTCAACCACAGTGACTTTTCAAACTTCGGTGCCTTCAGTAGTGGTTTTGCTTCGAGGTTGCATTTAATCCCTGGATCTGTGCCGTCAAGACGATCGACCACCAGCTCACAAGCTGTAAGTAAAACATGAACTTTTTGTTCGAAGGTTTTTGCTACAAAATAGCATGTTCATATTCTCCACATTAGCATGCATGACATGGTCACAACCTAGGCAGGGATGAGAGTTTCCCGCTTTTTCTGAGTAAAAAAACGACCTTTTTATATTATGCCAAATCCGTTGAGAATTTTTTTTTAAATTAATTTCGGGGGGTTGGGGTATGTTCCTTCATGCTGTTCAAACTTTATTAACTCCAACGATGTTTACACATTATTTGTAATTCGCCATCTTTAGTCTCGTTTAAATCTCGTTGAATGTGATGTAAAATTCGTGTTACCTACTGTGGCAGCGGGGGCGTGGTCAAGCGCCGGTCTGTGACAGGAGGGCGGAGTCAGGGAAGGCAAGTGGCAAGAGTCACTACACCTGAGAGCAATTAACGTGTTTGTGTGTCTTCCCAGTGACCGCGCCCTATATGAGGAGGGAGAGCGAGAGCAGAGGGGAGTCTCTCCCGCACCCGATGACTTGCGTGTGTGTGTATGCATGTGGCTGGGAGAGTGTGTGCGAAACTGAAAAGTTGAGCAATAAACGCTATTGTGAACCTGATCTCTGTCCTGCCGTCCTCTGTGCTCCACCCACCAATAGTGAACCGCTACAGTGGTGCCGGAACCCGGGATCTGGAGCACAGCAGTCTCACAGCCCCATGGAGTCCTCCCCGTTTGCTGAACTGGTCCACGCCCTTGCCACGGCCCAGCAAAGCCAGCACCAGGTGCTACTCACCCTCCGAAAGGAGCAAGAAGAGCGGTTCGAGGCCCTGCTGTTGGCCCAACAAGAAGATCGACAGGCGTTCCGGCACCTCCTCGCGTCGGCGGGGTCCACCAGCGCTCCTACCGCGGGCCCGTCTCCCCTCACTGTCACCAAGATGGGCCCGCAGGACGACCCCGAGGCGTTCCTCACGTTATTTGAACAGGTCGCCGAAGCCTCGGGGTGGCCGATGGAGCAGCGAGCGGCGCGCCTTCTCCCCCTGCTAACGGGAGAGGCACAGCTGGCCGCGCTACAGCTCCCCGCCGACCGCCGGCTGGCCTACACGGACCTCCGCTGGGCCGTCCTCCAGCGCGTGGGGTGCACACCGGATCAACAGCGCCAGCGGTTCCGCGCGCTGCGGTTGGAGGAAGTCGGCCGGCCGTTCGCGTTCGGCCAGCAGCTCCGGGATGCCTGCTGGCAGTGGTTGAGGGCCAACGATCGTGACGCCGAGGGAATCGTCGAGCAGGTGGTACTGGAACAGTTCATCGCTCGCTTACCAGCAGGAACCGCGGAATGGGTCCAGTGCCACCGCCCAGCGTCGCTGGATCAGGCAGTCGAGCTGGCGGAGGATCATCTGGCGGCTGTCCCGGCGGCAGGACAGCAGATGGCATCATCTCCTCTCTCCTCTTCTTTCTCCCCCTCCTCCTGTGTCCCGTCCTCGCCCCATTCCCCCACCGCGGAGGCGGGGGCCGGCTCCACCCCAGCCGGCCTGCCGCACCCGTGGTGCCCTCCCGTTTCTCCCTTCTGTGTCTGTCTCTCCCCCACCTCAGGTGAGTGAGCCCCAGATCACCGGTGCAGAGGGAAAGCCCGGGCCGGTTTGCTGGTGCTGCAGGGAGCCGGGCCACCTTCAACAGCAGTGCACAGCAATGGAAGTGGGCGCGGTGGTTCGGATCCCTGATGCGCCAGAGGCCGCCCTCGATCGGGCCGGAGCGTATCGCATACCGGTGAGTATCCAAGGGGCTACATATCAGGCGTTGGTGGATTCTGGTTGTAATCAGACCTCAATTCGCCAAAGCCTGGTTCAAAACGAGGCATTGGGAGGAGCACAAGGGGTGAAAGTGTTGTGTGTGCACGGGGATGTTCACCGCTACCCTTTGGTGTCAGTCCACATTATTTTCAGAGGGGAAAAATTTATAGTGAAGGCGGCGGTTAATCCTCGCCTTACCCACTCTTTAATTTTGGGGACTGATTGGCCGGGATTTCGGGGTTTAATGATGCGCCTAGTAGAGAGTGGGTCCTGCCATTTGACAGGGGGAGGTCCCGGTGTCGCTTTGGCGGGAGCAGCTGTCACAGAGCCGTCTACGTCATCTCCGCGTCAGAGTGAGGAGCCGCCGGCTCCTCCTCTCTCTCTTGGGGAATCTCTCGCTGATTTCCCATTAGAGCAGTCGCGAGACGAGACTCTGCGGCATGCGTTTGACCAAGTGAGAGTAATCGATGGTCAAACGCTCCCGCCGAACGCCACCCCGTCCTTCCCCTACTTCGCAATTATGAAGGATAGATTATACCGAGTGATGCAGGACACTCAAACTAAGGAGCGAGTCACGCAGCTTTTAATTCCGAAGAGCCGCCGGGAATTGGTATTCCAGGCGGCTCACTTTAATCCCATGGCTGGACACTTGGGGCAGAATAAAACACGAGCCCGAATAATGGCCCGATTCTATTGGCCGGGGATTCGCGGCGATGTCCGTAGGTGGTGTACAGCATGCTGCGAATGCCAGTTAGTAAACCCAGCGGCCATTCCAAAAGCGCCTTTGCGCCCTCTACCATTAATCGAGACCCCGTTTGAGAGAATTGGGATGGATCTCGTCGGGCCATTAGATCGGTCAGCACGAGGGTACCACTTTATATTAGTTCTGGTGGACTATGCAACGCGATACCCGGAAGCAGTGCCTCTGCACAATATCTCAGCACGCAGTATTGCAGAGGCACTCTTCCGCATTATCTCCCGAGTTGGAATCCCGAAAGAGATTCTGACTGATCAAGGCACTACGTTTATGTCACGAACACTGCGCGAACTGTATGGGTTATTGGGGATTAAGCCGATCCGCACCAGCGTGTATCACCCACAAACGGACGGTTTAGTGGAACGGTTCAACCGCACCCTCAAAAATATTATTAAGAAATTCGTAAGTGAGGACGCACGTAATTGGGATAAGTGGCTCGAACCCTTGCTGTTCTCAGTGCGAGAGGTCCCCCAAGCCTCCACGGGGTTCTCCCCGTTCGAATTATTATATGGGCGTAAACCGCGCGGCATCCTGGACGTGCTGCGGGAAAATTGGGAGGAGGGACCTTCACAAAGTAAGAATGAAATTCAGTACGTTATGGACCTGCGCGCAAAACTCCACACGCTCACCCACCTAACTCAGGAGAATTTGCGGCAGGCCCAGGAACGGCAAGCCCGCCTGTACAACAAGGGTACATGCCTTAGAGAGTTCACACCGGGAGATAAGGTACTCGTACTGTTGCCCACGTCGAGCTCCAAATTGATCGCTAAGTGGCAAGGACCCTTTGAGGTCACACGGCGAGTCGGGGACGTCGACTATGAGGTGAGGCGAACGGACAGGGGTGGGGCGCTACAGATTTACCACCTCAATCTGCTTAAACTCTGGAATGAGGAGGTCCCCGTGGTGTTGGTGTCGGTGGTTCCGGAGAAAGCGGAGCTGGGGCCGGAGGTTCAAAAAGGGACATTGGCATCACGTACCTCTCCGGTCCCCTGTGGAGACCACCTCTCCCCGACCCAACTCACGGAGGTCGCCCAGTTGCAGACCGAGTTTTCGGATGTGTTCTCGCCCCTGCCCGGTCGCACTAACCTCATAGAGCACCACATAGAGACACCCCCCGGGGTGGTAGTGCGTAGCCGCCCTTACAGGCTACCCGAACACAAAAAAAAGGTGGTTCGGGAAGAACTTCAGACCATGCTCGAAATGGGCATTGTCGAGGAGTCCCACAGTGACTGGAGCAGCCCGGTGGTCTTGGTACCCAAGGCCGACGGGTCAGTCCGGTTCTGTGTGGACTATAGAAAAGTCAACGCGGTGTCTAAATTCGATGGTACCCAATGCCTCGTATTGATGAGTTGCTCGATCGACTCGGCACTGCTCGCTTTTATTCGACGCTGGATTTGACGAAGGGATATTGGCAGATCCCCTTGACTCCACTATCCCGAGAAAAAACGGCCTTTTCCACACCGTTTGGTTTACACCAATTCGTCACCCTTCCATTTGGGCTGTTTGGGGCGCCCGCTACGTTTCAGCGGCTGATGGACAGAGTCCTCCGCCCTCACGCCACTTACGCAGCCGCGTATTTAGACGACATTATCATCTATAGTAATGACTGGCAGCGGCACCTCGAACATCTGCGGGCCGTCCTTAGGTCGCTGAGGCGAGCGGGGCTCACAGCCAACCCAAAGAAGTGTGCGATTGGGCGGGTGGAAGTACAGTATCTGGGCTTCCACTTGGGCAACGGGCAGGTGCATCCCCAAATTAATAAGACGGCAGCAATTGCGGCCTGCCCGAGGCCCAAGACCAAAAAGGGGGTGAGACAGTTCCTGGGGCTGGCTGGCTATTATCGTAGGTTTATACCTAATTATTCGGACGTCACCAGCCCGCTGACTGATCTCACTAAAAAGGGGGCACCAGATCCGGTCCAGTGGACGGAGCAGTGCCAGCGGGCTTTCTCGGAGGTAAAGGCTGCACTGTGTGGGGGGCCACTTCTACACTCCCCTGACTTTTCTCTCCCCTTTATGTTACAGACCGATGCGTCGGACAGAGGGCTGGGGGCGGTTTTGTCCCAGGAGGTGGAGGGGGAGGACCGCCCTGTCCTGTATATCAGCAGGAAGCTGTCGGTGCGTGAGGGGCGCTACAGCACCATAGAGAAAGAGTGTTTGGCCATCAAGTGGGCGGTTCTCGCCCTCCGGTACTACCTGCTGGGGTGCCCTTTCACCCTCTGTTCGGACCACGCGCCCCTCCAGTGGCTCCACCGCATGAAAGATGCCAATGCGCGGATCACCCGTTGGTATCTGGCGCTCCAACCCTTTAATTTCAAGGTGGTCCACAGGCCGGGGGCGCAGATGGTCGTGGCGGACTTCCTCTCCCGTCAAGGGGGGGGGGGGGGGAGTCGGCTGCAGGCCGGACGGCCGCCCGGCCTGAGTCGGGTGGTGGGGGTATGTGGCAGCGGGGGCGTGGTCAAGCGCCGGTCTGTGACAGGAGGGCGGAGTCAGGGAAGGTAAGTGGCAAGAGTCACTACACCTGAGAGCAATTAACGTGTTTGTGTGTCTTCCCAGTGACCGCGCCCTATATGAGGAGGGAGAGCGACAGCAGAGGGGAGTCTCTCCCGCACCCGATGACTTGCGTGTGTGTGTATGCGTGTGGCTGGGAGAGTGTGTGCAAAACTGAAAAGTTGAGCAATAAACGCTATTGTGAACCTGATCTCTGTCCTGCCGTCCTCTGTGCTCCACCCACCAATAGTGAACCGCTACACCTACATTGTTATTGGTCAAAACATCGACATCGAGACCATAATCGCCAATCCAAATGTTTTTTACAAAGACACCCACATTCTTTTTTTTAAGACACTTGTTCATTTTATTTGTTTGTTTGTTCAGTAAAAACCCAAACATTTATTGAATTTTTTTTTATTTCCTCGCATCGCACCTCAATGACGTCAGCGCACGGTATTTTTCCCTTCGCGGTTTGTTCCTTCTCTCTCGCCGTAGTAAGACAACCACATCCGCTTGTTCTGACTCACTGGAGGTAGCGTCACAGTGCTGTTAGCCAATCAGAGGTAACACGTTTACATGTCATGAATATTAATGAGTAAGAGCTGAAATCCTGTCGTTCTCCCGCCATCCACTCCTCCAGCAAACTAGAACAGCCTGAAACAGGAGAACCACAGCATTTTTTTTCACCAAAACCGGCTCACAGGGCATTCATTCATACTAGAGACCACCGCACAATTAATGAAAAAACGATGCAAGGAGACCTTTAAATTTTGGCGGTGATCTGGATCACCGTCTGGATCCCAGAATTTTTTAAAGGATTCTTGGCGGAAGTCTGCGCTCTCCGAGTGCTTTTCTAGTTAATATTGCAGCAGGAATTTACTTGCCGAGTATCTATTTTTGAAACACTGGTACCTTTTTAAGGCTGGTATAAATCAGTGATTTTCACATTGGCATAGTTGTTTGGTGCCAGACAGATTGGTTTGAGTATTTCAGAAACTGCTGATCGCTTGGGATTTCCTGTAGTGTTTACACAGAATGGTGAGGAAAAACAAAAAATATGCAGTGAGCAGCAGTTCTGTGGGTGGAAATGAATGCCTTGTTGATGAGAGATGTCAGAGGAGAACAGCCAGACAGGTCCAAGGTGACAGGAAGGCTCCGTTAACTGAAATGACCACTGTGTGCAATGGTGGTGAGCAGAAAAGCATCTCATAATGAACAAAATATCAAAAGTTATATAGGCATGTGGGCTATAACAGCAGAAGACCACATCAGGTTTTATTTCTGTCAGCCAAGAACTGTCCAGATACACCATTGAACGAGTTAGGAGGGGAATTTTCTCAGAGTGGATGAACATGAAATCTCTTGTTTGCTTTATTTTTGTCATGGCATACTGTATATTTATACCCCCGCTCTGAAGGGGGGGGGGGGTTATACTGTTTTTTTTTTTTTACCTCTGTCTGTCCGTCTATATCTCCGTCCATCCGAAACACCCTTTTTGTTAGCAACCACAAATCATAGCCACTTGCTATTTGGTACCGAGCTTCTGCTTGGGGTTCTATACTGTGTATACCGTTTTCAGGTCTGTCGCACATTGACTTCCTGTTTACCAACTGAATGTATTTGCAAAAAACAGCGTGGATTTACAAAATTTTTGTAACACTTTTCTTGGCAACTACAAATCACAACTGCTTGATATTTCGTACCGAGCTTCAGCTTGGGGTTCTATACCGTGTATACCGTTTTCAGGTCTGTCACACATCGACTTCCTGTTTACTGACTGAACGTATTTCCGAAACACACAGCATGGATTTACAAAATTTTCATAACATTTTTCTCCGCATCTACAAATCACAGCTGCTTGATATTTAGTACCAAGCTTCAGCTTGGGGTTCTATACTGTGTACACTGTTTTCAGGTCTGTTGCACATCAACTTCCTGTTTACCAGCTGAATGTATTTACGAAACATATAGGGTGGATTTTGACGCTATTTCAAGAAACAAAATGCTATTTCAAAGTGACAGTTTACCAGGATGCTATTTGAAATCCCTTGGGAGAACACGGCTCTTTCCTTACTTGTTTCAGGGTTAATTATTGCTGAAGTCAACATTCATAATAAGTGTCTTATTCCTTTGATTGCTTGCATTCTGATACAAGCGAGAGCAGGGGGATACGTAAGTGAACAGTAGCTCACAGTTGATCTTGTTCTTTCAATATGTAACATATTTACATGAATTGTATTTTATAACTCCTTTTGAGGTGGGTAAATTTTCCTAAAGCACAAGCACATACATGCTGTATTATCCTCCATTTGTATCTCAGCCTGTGAAATCCCATGTGGGGACATCCTTCCATTTCCATTCCATCATTTATGTTTCCCCACGAGTGCGAGAATTAATGACTCGAGCTTGTTGATGAGCTGCCGAGTGGCCGTCATCATTAATTACAACGAGCTCCTGTGGCTTCGATGGTGACATGAAAAAGGGGGACTGGTTGAGAGGAAAATATTACTGCAGATAGTTGACTATGAACACAATGTCATGTTTATGGAGGGATGGTAATTGAAAGTAGGTACTGGCTAAAATCAAGAGTATTGTGCTATCATGGTAAAAATGTGCTTGAAGTCAAATGACTCTTTTTAAAAAAGGTCGATCGGTAAGTGGCATAAGTAAAGAACCAGACCTTTGAGGGTGCTGATATTGTAAAATAAATAACAACAAACAGGGTGGTGTTTTACTGTTATCACCCTGAAGTATATTACTTTCCTCTTCTGCTCATATCATAATATAAAGCGCTTTAAAACCGCCTGAGTGATGATAGTGTTCAGATCTCAAAGTAGCTTGAGGTTAATCAAGTGACCTCAAATGACATTCACTCTCGAAAATGGTGCCCGTCTTGAACGCCAATGTCTGCACAAAGCTCTCTCATGGGAAATGTTGCGTCTGGCATGTTTATGTTCCCTAAAAGATTGTGTTTATCTGTAGATGGAGCATGGCTGGAAGCCAGTTTGGGGTTTTTGAGAGTCCTTCGGTAGGGGTCAAAAGTAATACAAAGTATGGTCTGACTCGTTATAAAGTTGATAAAAGTCCATGGCTGTGAATAGCAGTAGAAAAAAAATCTGAAGTATATAAAACTTTGATTGTTTAATCTTTCACTGAGGTGTCAAAGTTATCATAACGAGCATGATGCAAACCCAGAAAGTGTTTCACAGCAAAAATCCATGAGTGAAAATCGGTGACTGATGGTTTTTGATGACATCCACATGTTTCTCCTTATTCAGAATATTCAATTCTTCCATTTTGGTGAGACAGCGAACCAAGACAGATATGCATGATGGTGGATTGGAATGGACCGACATAAAAACTTAGACATAGGAAATAAAGCTAGTCCAGGATTGTCTTAAAGCACTCTAGACTCAACCCTGGACCTGTACATTGTAGTCTTTTCCTAATCTGGACCTGTGTCTTAAATGGCTGGCGTAAAGGGTCAGTAATGGACAGGGAGCATAATAATAATAATGATGATGATGATGATAATAATAATAAGACCGTCAATGGCGGCGTAGCTCACTCTAGCCCCGGCTAGTCCAGAAGGAATGATCTAAAGTGGGCCACCTTGTGCAATAAATGTTGCAAGCTATAAACACTATATTGAAGCTATATCTATCCTAGGAATACCTACCTATTTGCAAGAAAGAATCCAAAATGGCAAAGAATTGACCGAGAAGTGATTTTTGTTGAACTGCTCATTAAGGCTTAATTAGTCCATAATTTCATTAATAATTGTAATGAAGCAAATCTGGGTAGAAGTTATATGCACCCTAGGAACCCCTACCTTCATGCCAGAAGGATTTACACAACATGTCTACCACTTTAAAGGTGCACATTTTTTTTATTTATTGTGACACAAACAATAATTATGATGAAAAACAGAAATCTGGAGTGTGCATAGGTATTCACCCCTTTCATACAAAACCCCTAAATAAGAGCTGGTCCAACAAATTCACTTCATAACTCACATAATTAGTTGATTAAGATCTATCTGTATGCAAATTGTCACATGATCTGTCACATGATGTCTGTGTAAATTGAACTGTTCTGGAAGGACCCTGACTCTGCAACACTACTAAGCAAGCAACATGAGAACCAAGCAGCCTCCAAACAGGTCAGAGACAAAGTTGTGGAGAAGTATAGATTTGGGTTGGGTTATAAAAAATATCCCAAACTTTGAATATCCCACGGAGCACCATTAAATCCATTATAGCAAAATGGAAAGAACATGGCACCACTACAAACCTGACAAGAGAAGGCCACCCACCAAAACTCACAGAACAGGCAAGGAGGGCATTAATCAGAGATACAACAAAGACACCAAAGATAACACTGAAGGAGCTGCAAAGATCCACAGCGGAGATGGGAGTATCTGTCCATAGGACCACTTTAAGCTGTACACGCCACAGAGCAGGGCTTTATGGAAGAGTGGCCAGAAAAAAAGCCATTGCTGAAGAAAAGACATTTGGAGTTTGGCCAACAGCATGTGGCAGGCTCCCCAAACACATGGAAGAAGATTCTCTGGTCAAATGAAACTAACATTGATCTTTTTGGCCATCATGGGAAATGCCATGTGTGGCGCGAACCCAACACCCTGAGAACACCATTCCTACAGTGAAGCATGGTGGTGGCAGCATCATGCTGTGGGGATGTTTTTCATCTGCAGGGACAGGAAAGCTGGTCAGGACCGAAGGAAAGATGGATGGCACTAAATACAGGGCAATTCTGGAGGAAAACCTGTTTGAGTCAGCCAGAGGTTTCAGACTGGGACGAAGGTTCATGGTCCAGCAGGACAATGACCCTAAAGATACTGCTAAAGCTACACTGGAGTGGTTTAAAGGGCAACTTTTAAATGTATTGGAATGGCCTAATCAAAGCCCAGACCTCAATCCAATTGAGAATCTGTGGCACAACTTGAAGATTGCTGTACACCAACGCAACCCATCTAACTTGAAGGAGTTGGAGCAGTTTTGCTTTGAGGAATGGGCAAAAATCCCAGCGACTAGATGTGCTAAGCTAATAGAGACATACCCCAAGAGACTCGCAACTGTAATTGCAGCAAAAGGTAGCTCTACAAAGTATTGACTTTGGGGGATTGGGGGAATACTTATGCACACTCCAGATTTCTGTTCTTTCATCTTATTGCTTGTGTCACAATAAAAAAAAAAAACAATGTGCACCTTTAAAGTGGTAGACATGTTGTGTAAATCAAATGGTGCTAACTCTCCAAAAATCCATTTTAATTCCAGCTTGTAATGCGACAAAACAGGACAAACACCAAGGGGGATGAATACTTTTGCAAGGCCACTGTAAAAATAAAGGCTGTTGCACAAGAAGAACTAGAGTATTAACAGAGCTGACATGCAAGTTGGCATATCAATTAGATTTTGTCAAATACAAAAATGGCTGTTTTAGAGAATGAGCTTCATGTAAAGTGTGTAATTAAACTCGGCAGGGGGGTTCTTTTGTGCTCATCTGTGGCAAATTTTCATCTTGCTTTGTTTATACAGCGAAAAGAATATGGAGTCAAGTTTATTTGTATCACACTTTTAACAACTGACATTGCCGCAAAGCAGGTTTACAGAAAATTAAAGGCTTTAAACATGAGCTAATTTTATCCCTAATTTATCCCCGATGAGCAAGCCTGCGGCGACAGTGGCAAGGAAAAACTCCCTCAGACGACATGAGGAAGAAACCTCGAGAGGAACCTGCTTCCCATTTCTCCACTTTTTCGACGCTGACTATGAACTTCTTGCACAGCTTTATTGCCATGCCCTTAAAACTGCCCGTTTTGGCTTGTGCATAATGCAATTGTTTTCATGCACAATACAGACTAATTGGACCTCAAACAAGCACAAAGAGAGGAGTCTATGAAGGCCAGTGTGTCCCTTGATAAATTATAGCCCACCAGTAGAGATGACAATCAACAGAAAGTAATCTCTCAGACCACAGAGAGTTAATGATTCACACAGGTTTTTAATAAGTAGCTGGTTTATTCTCAGACTCGCTCCATTTGCTTTGCCAAGTCTTGCCATTTCTACAACTGTAAGCCTTTTGTAATGCAACGTCAGTCGTCCTGATTAGATTTGTTCACTATAGCACTCAGTTTTTGAACTCAGTCTTCGTATATTATTTTTTGGGTAATTGGTGCATGTTGAGAGATTTTTACAGTGGTGCTTGAAAGTTTGTGAACCCTTTAGAATTTTCTGTATTTCTGCATAAATATGACCTAAAACATCAGATTTTCACACAATTCCTAAAATTAGATAAAGAGAACCCAGTTAAACAAATGAGACAAAAATATTATACTTGGTCATTTATTTATTGAGGAAAATGATCCAATATTACATATCTGTGAGTGGCAAAAGTATGTGAACCTTTGCTTTCAGTATCTGGTGTGACCCCCTTGTGCAGCAATAACTGCAACTAAATGTTTGCGGTAACTGTTGATCAGTCCTGCACACCAGCTTGGAGGACTTTTAGCCCGTTCCTCCGTACAGAACAGCTTCAACTCTGGGATGTTGGTGGGTTTCCTCACATGAACTGCTCGCTTCAGGTCCTTCCACAACATTTCAATTGGATTAAGATCAGAACTTTGACTTGGCCATTCCAAAACATTAACTTTATTCTTCTTTAACCATTTTTTGGTAGAATGACTTGTGTACTTAGGGTTGTTGTCTTGCTGCATGACCCAACTTTTCTTGAGATTCAGTTCACATGTCCTGACATTTTCCTTTAGAATTTGCTGGTATAATTCAGAATTCATTGTTCCATTGATGATGGCAAGCCGTCCTGGCCCAGATGCAGCAAAACAGGCCCAAACCATGATACTACCACCACCATGATTTACAGATTGGATAAGGTTCTTATGCTGGAATGCAGTGTTTTCCTTTCTCCAAACATAACGCTTCTCATTTAAACCAAAAAGTTCTATTTTGGTCTCATCCATCCACAAAACATTTTTCCAATAGCCTTCTGGCTTGTCCACGTGATCTTTGCTGCTCATCTGCAGTTTGCTAATGTTCTTTTTGGAGAGCAGTGGCTGTCTCCTTGCAACCCTGCCATGCACACCGTTGTTGTTCAGTGTTCTCCTGATGATGGACTCATGAACATTAACTTTAGCCAATGTGTGAGAGGCCTTCAGTTGCTTAGAAGTTACCCTGGGGTCCTTTGTGACCTCGATGACTATTACACGCCTTGCTCTTGGAGGGATCTTTGTTGGTCGACCACTCCTGGGAGGGTAACAATGGTCTTGAATTTCCTCCATTTGTACACAATCTGTCTGACTGTGGTTTGATGGAGTCCAAACTCTTTAAAGATGGTTTTGTAACCTTTTCCAGCCTGATGAGCATCAACAACACTTTTTCTGAGGTCCTCAGAAATCTCCTTTGTTCGTGCCATGATACACTTCCACAAATGTGTTGTGAAGATCAAACTTTGATAGATCCCTGTTCTTTAAATAAAACAGGGTGCCCACTCACACCTGATTGTCATCCCATTGATTGAAAACACCTGACTCTAATTTCACCTTCAAATTAACTGCTAATCCAAGAGGTTCACATACTTTTGCCACTCACAAATATGTAATATTGGATCATTTCCCTCAATAAATAAATGACCAAGTATAATATTTTGTCTCATTTGTTTAACTGGGTTCTCTTTATCTACTTTCAGGATTTGTGTGAAAATCTGATGATGTTTTAGGTCATATTTATGCAGAAATATAGAAAATTATAAGGGGTTCACAAACTTTCAAGCACCACTGTAAAGGATCCTGCCAAGTTTCATGAAATTCCTCCAAGAATTGTGAGAAGAGTTGATTTCAGACAGTGAGCACCCTTCCCAGGACGGACGGACATCACTACAACACAATCCCCCTTCAAGCCTTTCGGACAGCGGGGGATAAAAATTGTGAGGGAAGTTGATTTCAGAAAGCAAGCACACCTTGATGAAATTGCCAAAGTTTGTTAATAATCAAGGGCATAACTCTGGTAAAATCTGCCCAAATTAAACGAAACTTCAATCTGCGTATAACTGTCATATAACAAAGCTTTTTGCCAAGTTTGGTGAAATTCCTCCACAAATTGTGAGAAGAGTTGATTTCAAAAGAACGTACACCCTCATGAAATTGTCAAAAGTACAAGTTATTTAATCAAGGGCCAAAACTCTGGTAAAACCTTCACAAACAAAATTAAATCGCAATATGCATATTACTGTCATATGACAAGGCCTTTTGACAAGCTTCGAGAAATTCATCCAAAAATTGTGAGAGGAGTTGATTTCAGAAGGCAAGTACACCTTCGTGAAATTGTCAAAGTACAAGGTTAATAATCAAGGGCCACAACTCTGGTAAAATGCGACTGAATTGAATGAAAAAAAATATGCATATTATCGACATATAACAAAGCCTTTTGCCAAGTTCGGTGAAATTCCTCCAAAAATTGTGAGGGGAGTTGATTTCAGAAGGAAAACAAACTCTTTGTCAAAATAAAAAATTGTCAAAGTACAATTGTGTTAATCAAGGGCTGTAGCTCTGGTAAAATGTGACCGAATTTAATGAAATTATAATATGTGTATTACTGACATATACCAAAGAATCCTGCCAAGTTACGTGAAATTCCTCCAAAAATTGTGAGAGGAGTTGATTTCAGAAGGTGTGCACCCTTCCCGGGATGGACGGACGGAAATCACCATGACATAATCCCCCTTCGGGCCTTTCAGCCAGTGGGGGATTAAAAAAAAAAATGTATGAATTATATTTGTTGCTCTTGGACAGATCTGTTGAGCATTACATCAAAACCAGTATGTTTTGATCAAATACAGTTATTCTGCATGCCAAGCGGCTTCCATTCACCTCAAGTCTTGGAGTGATAGTAGGACTGTATGTGAAAATGTACAGCTGGTTGCTCAGGGTCAGCCAGCAGGATTGGGTCTTTTTGGATTGACATCCAAATCAATGACAAGTTTGAGAGACAAATGTTCTAAAAATATACCATGGATCATGTACCAGCAGTCAGAATTTTTTTGTTCGCTGTTCGGAGCAGCATCTGCTTCGTAGACATGTGTGAAAGGATGTGAGATGGAACCGAAATGATCAGTCCACCTCTGTGTACTGTCAAACAGCAGTAGGTGTTTTGAGCTGGGGGGGGACCCACGTTCTCTACCACCACTGTAAAAGGAAATGACACCCCAGTATTGTTGAATTCTGGATTCTGATTGGTGTTGGGTGGCACGGTGGTGTAGTGGTTAGCGCTGTCGCCTCACAGCAAGAAGGTCCGGGTTCGAGCCCCGTGGCCGGCGAGGGCCTTTCTGTGCGGAGTTTGCATGTTCTCCCCGTTTCTGCATGGGTTTCCTCTGGGTGCTCCGGTTTCCCCCACAGTCCAAAGACATGCAGGTTAGGTTAACTGGTGACTCTAAATTGACTGTAGGTGTGAGTGTGAATGGTTGTCTGTGTTTATGTGTACAGCCCTGTGATGACCTGGTGACTTGTCCAGGGTGTACCCCGCCTTTCACCCGTAGTCAGCTGGGATAGGCTCCAGCTTGCCTGCGACCCTGTAGAGCAGGATAAAGCGGCTAGAGATAATGAGATGAGATGATTGGTGTTGAGACATTTTCTGTAACAGCAGCTCTGCAAATCACAGGTCTATATACATTATATAATTTCTATGGTAACAGCCTATTCAGAGCGACTTGCTTGCTTCACAGTCCACATAAAGTCAATCAATCAATCTTAAACTCTCTAATTAGGGATATGTGGAAGTTTTTTTACACGCCTTGCTCTTGGAGGGAACTTTGTTGGTCGACCACTCCTGGGAGGGTAACAATGGTCTTGAATTTCTTCCATTTGTACACAATCTGTCTGACTGTGCATTGGTGGAGTCCAAACTTTTTAGAGATGGTTTTATAACCTTTTCCAGTCTGATGAGCATCAACAACGCTTTTTCTGAGGTCCTCAGAAATCTCCTTTGTTTGTGCCATGATACACTTCCACAAACATGTGTTGTGAAGATCAAACTTTGATAGATCCCTGTTCTTTAAATAAAACAGGGTGCCCACTCACACCTGACTGTCATCCCATTGATTGAAAACACCTGATTCTAATTTCACCTTCAAATTAACTGCTAATCCGAGAGCTTCACATACTTTTGCCACTCATAGAAATGTAATATTGGATCATTTCCCTCAATAAATAAATGACCAAGTATAATATTTTTGTTTCATTTGTTTAACTGGGTTCTCTTTATCTACTTTCAGGACTTGTGTGAAAATCTGATTGTTTTAGGTCATATTTATGCAGAAATATAGAAAATTATAAAGGGTTCACAAACTTTCAAGCACCACTGTACCTCGTTTGGTGAATTTAGCTTGTTGGGTCAGGTATCTGGGTCTGTGTGACTTACAGTAAATTGGGTTGATGATTGGTAGCAAGCATGCCCTAGGTGCTAAAGAAGGCACCTGGACTTGCTTGAAATCCTTGAAGACATTTCACCTCTCATCTGAAAGGCTTCTTCAGTTCTGTCTGACTAGTGGGGAGTTCCAGGTATTTATCCTCTTGTGGACCAAAAGCAACCCTAAGGAGAGTCGTTGAGGTCACATGGGTCATTGACCCTCTCAGTCATCCTGTAGGCGTTAGGCTCACTGGAGGCTGGGTGTGAACAGTGTTAACAGTCTAGAGGGTCATTAGGGTGATCTCCCCACCCACTGGAACACAAATTGGGGGTCATTAGGACCTTACATCGCAGGGCTCAGAACATTCCTACAATGGTTGAGGGGAAAGGCAAGGAGCAAAGACACATCAAGGAAGCACTTCAGAAGTGTAGGTATCCCAACTGGGCTTTTGTCAAGACCAGAAAAAGAAACATAACAGACAGGGAAGAAAATGACAACAAATGCAAGAACATTGTCATTCCCTACATTTCTGGACTATCTGAGAAACTTAGGAGGATTTTCTACAAACACAACATCCCTGTACACTTCAGACCCAATAGCACACTGAAGCAGAAATTGGTCCACCCTAAGGACAGAATATCCAGACACAAACAGGACACAAACAGGACAACATAGCATACGCAATTCAATGCAGTGAGGAATGTATGGACCTGTACATTGGGGGAAAGAAACAACTGCTTCACAAGTGCATGGCTCAGCAAAGAAGAGCCAGTTCCTCAGGCCAGGATTCTGTGGTCTATCTTCATCTCAATAACAAAGGACACTCGTTTCAGGACTGCAATGTACACATTTTAGCCAGAGAAGACCAGTGGTTTGAAAGAGGAGTAAAAGAAGCCATTTTCATCAACCTGGAATGACCATCACTGAACAGAGGAGGTGGTCTGAGACACCACTTATCAGCCACCTATGATGCAGTCCTTGGCACACTTCCCAGAAAACTGAATGCACATCCACACCAAGATTCAGCTAGGCTACATCCACACGACAACGGCAACGAGATGTTATTAAAAAAATATCGCGTCCACATGGGCAACGGATCAGTAAAATATCAGGTACATATGGCAACGCAACGCTTGCTGAAAATGATGCAATACATATGCCACACCTCTAGGTGCGCTGTAAGACGGTCCCATCGGAGACACCAGGACAATAGAAGAAGTAAGGACGCATGCGCATAAACTATTATGCGCGAGACTTCATATTAGCCACAAAGTCAGGAAAATCTGTTCGTAGAGTTACGTTATAATGACCAAATACAATGAAAAGTATTTTTCCAGTCTCACCTGTGAAAGGTAATCCCATGTGATCTCGTTTGGACGGCAAACCTGTTGGTACAGTTAAACGCAGCACATGAATGAGGCATCTTTATTCTCCGCTTTGCCCCATCCAATATGGCGGCGAGGATGACGTATGATTCTACGCGGAAGGCGGCGTCTTTAATGGTCCGGAATAAATTGAATGCTACACGTTGATGGATTAATTTGTTCTTCTACTCCCTTTTTGAGGAATGTATTGTAGGACTTAAATCAACATCTGAAGAGGTGAGATCGCTCCTTTTTTTCCCTATTTTTGCTGGCAGGATTGACTCTGCCCTAAGGGCAGAGTCTCTCTCTCTCTCTCTCTCTCTCTCTCTCTCTCTCTCTCTCTCTCACTTTGCATCATTACACAGTAAATATTCACAGTGAAAATATTTTGTAAGCGCGTTTCATGAACCAAGTTATAGGATTTGTTGACAACTCGAATCGAGTTCGTTACACTTCTACCCGGTGTGAAGCACTGACAGTCATGTGGTTGTGACATCATCGTAAACAAATCTGTTCTACTCATCCAGATGACTTCGCAACGGCGCCATTGCCAGATCTTTCCACTCTGGAACCTGTTCTCAAAAGATTTCGTTTTGGGGCACCCAAAACGCCGGTGCCATGTGGACGCCAGGCCGAAATGCTAAACAATTTTATCAGATTCACCTGAATCCATTGCCGTGTGGACAGGGCCTCAGCTGACTTCAGAGATTCACATGAATCTCATGAGAGCCAACGACCCACAGATCACCCTAATGACTCTCTAGGTTGCTAACACCATTCACACCCGGACTCCGGTGACCCTAACACCTACAGGATGACTCAACAACCCGTGTGACCTCAATGACTCTCCTTAGGGTTGCTTTTGGTCCACAAGAGAGGATAAATACCTGGAACTCCCCACTAGTCAGACAGAACTGAAGAAGCCTTTTGGATGAGAGGTGAAACGTATTCAAGAATTTCAAGCAAGTCCAGGTGCCTTCTTTAGCACCTACAGTTTACGATGACCTGGATGACTGAGAACCTTCACGGGTAGCAAGGATGCTGGGTTGGGGATGTGGAACTGCACATGTTCATTTTTTGTTCACATTCAATTTATTTTATAATTTCGTTCAACCTGGATGCCTAATATTTCTATATTAAGCATTCTGTAGGCAATAAACCTTTTTAGGATGCAGTGCTGCTGCACTGCAACCTATTGACTCCCCTAGGAGAGTCAATAGACCCCTTCGCATGTTTGTAAACAAGCCGACCGTTGCCAGGATGCATGCGCAGCCTGGACCCAGAAACAATGGCGCTGCCCATAGACCGGCATTATGACCTGTCAGATTATGCCAAACAATTGTCGTTACAAGATCGAGAACGCTATATAAATAAGTTAACTCTAACAAGTGGACATCGCCTACCGGATCCGCATTTAATTAAAGAGTGGACGGACGATGTTAGTAAGTTCCCTGGTATACAATGGCCAGATATATACTCGTACCTTATTGACAAGACTTCAGTGTACACCCACGAAAAACTTCATGCCTACAAGTCTTTAGACGCATATGATTATGTTATGTGCGGGCATGTACAACTTGATTAACAATGGGACATTCATATTCATTTTGTTTTAATCAAATTATGCCAGTGATGTGATGGCAATGTGGCTTTAGCTACAACAGCAAATACCAACACTAAACAGCAATTTGCAGGAGGTAATGGCATGAAAGGAATGATAGTGTAAAGAGTGCAGCTAAGAGAAATCATTGCTGCATAAAAAGCGAGAGGCAGAGACCAGAAATGAAACTGAACGGGGCAGGAGCTAGGTTAGAGCAGTCAACATAAGTTGGCATTTAGAGTGAGGGCACACAATTTTACCTTTCCATCCTTGCTTTAAAATTGTGATTTTCGGCATACACAAATAATGATGGCACAAAATCTGGACTGCTTGAGTCAAGCGAGACCTCTCCTACAAACAAAATTGCATGCAAAGCTAAGTTAACATGCTAACAATATTCATTACATTGTGTAATTATGACCCAGCTAATCAGACAAACGTTACCAAAGTATTTTGCTACATCAATAAACGAAGACTAGAAAGAATAAAAAAGAAAGATTTAATAAATAGCCTGATCTTACCTGTGATGAAGCGGGCGCTGCAAACCCGTGCATTTTTGATGGTGCTTTCATCCCAGTCTACACGTTTGATGGTTTGTAGCCATAGACGTCGGCGATTTTTTTGGAATGGGTGAGATCCTGCTGGAATTCTGAACATTTTAACCCCATCACTGCTACGATTCTGACACCCGACAACACAACAACTAGGCATTTCTGAGTCTTTTTTGGGTCCAGGCTGCGCGCGCAATTTCCGCTTACGTATGAATGACGTTTACTGCGAAGGGGTCTATATTCTTCTACGTGTTTCTTCCTCCGTTTTCATCTTCCGTACAAATTTAGATTTCGAATAACTCAATAACCGTACGTCGCACACAGACAAGCAGTATATCAAAACGTGCGGTTCGATCGGACTTGGTATGCTATTACTTTGTTCATCAAAATGTGATTTTTTCGCGACGTAGTCGCGAAAAAATCACCCGAAATTTCCAATTCATTTCTATGGAATTATTTGAAAAACTACACATATTTATAGCTACCCCTAGAACGGTCTGGCGCAAAGTTGTGAAATTTTGTACACTGATTCTTGACAATGTCAGGGTTCTTCTCAGCAAGTTTCAAGTCACCATCGTAAACTAACTAGCGCCACCAACAGCTCAAAGTCGCAGGTACATTTCTGCTTGTAACTTTTGAACCGTTGGTCCGATTTTCAAAAACTTGGTATCCCTGGAATCCTTGGGCCATGACGAATCCAGCTCAACCTCTAACAAAATTTTCAACCTTGGAAAGTTTTCGCGCTATTTTGAATTTTGTGAAAAACAATTAAAATGCTTCTCCTCCCTCAATTTTTGACCAATTTCTCCCAAACTTGGTACATGCCAACTTTGGACTAAGCTGCAAAAAAGACATTCCCGGATTTTTGAATTTCATAAGCGTTTGGCCATGGCAGCCAATCAAAATTGGCTGCGCAGACGTGAAACGGGATGTGTGCTCATATCTCGGCCGCGCTTTGGCATATCTTAACAGAACTTGGTGTCATTATGCCCCACCCCTCCACAAAGGCCCACAAAAAAAGTGGAACAAGTTGGCCGCTAGGGGGCGCTACAGCTGGGAAAAGTGTCCTTTGGCTCATATCTTGACGTCATATTCTGGAAAAGTTCTGCAATTTTGCACACTGCTTCTTGACAAACTCAAGGTTCTTCTCAGCAAGTTTCGAGTCACCATCTTAAACTCTCTAGCGCCACCAACAGCTCAAAGTCACAGGTCCAAAAAAACCCCATCTTCCATACAAATTTTGATTCGTAATAACTCAATAACCGTACGCCGCACACAGACAAGCAATATATCAAAACGTGCATCTTGATCGGACTCAGTGTGCTATTACTTTGTTCATTATTCTATGACTTTTTCACGAAATGGTCGCGAAAAAATCATCCAAAATTTCCCAGTCATTTCTCGGGAATTAATTGAAAAACAACGCACTTTTTCAAACCTCCGCTGCTCTGGCATGCATTGACCTAGAGACATGATTCAAACGTAAAAACGTAGAGAAACTTCTCCTGTGTGGATCTGGCATTCAACTTTTGTGCTAGGTTCTATACTTTTGGATCAGTCCCAGCTCAAACACCATGAGCAAAAATGGAGAAATTCGGGGTTTATAATGGGTGTCTATTGCGTTACACACCAGTGAAGCTTGTTAAGTTAGAGTGTAGAGGGCCTGAAAAAAACCTCAAACTTTCTCATTTAAACTGCGTTTTCAGCCACAAATTTCACTCTACAGACATAATTTTCTCAAAAGTAGTAGTAAAACTTGTCCTGATTCACACAATGTGTCTACCTAAACAATAGGATTTACAGTTTTTGAATGAGAAGCCTCAAACTGAGGAGACGGCTGGCGAGCTGCCTCATTCACTCCCATTATAAACGTGACAGAAAAGTCACTCGTTTTTAACTCGCTCTAGTGTCCTCATTTTTAAGACGACAGACAAAAAATTACATCACTGTCTTCAGGAGACCCTTGTGGCGCTCAAGGTCAAAGAATTTTGTGAATAGCTGCTTTCGTTTTCGAGTTATTCGTCGTTGTTCAAGGCCTGGTCCTGAGCAAAAATCAGCCAAAAACTGACAAGATTTTGTGTGACTCAGTGCCTTCTCAGGACCGTCGCCATGCCAACTGGGAGCAGTGAGGGAGCAGAGTGGGGGGGGCTGCTGTCTCAAGCACACACATAATCATTGCATTGAAACATCATAGCAAGTGACACATTCACAGCTAGCAAACATGCGTGACCAAATTGCTTCGTGCACTGCAGCCCTCTCACAATTTCCAGCAGGGGAATTGTCAACTCTAGTTTAAACATATAATTTGGCTTCATAGCCAGCTTTACCCCACTTATTTTAAAAAGTGCTCTCTAACGTTCTTTGACGGAACAATATGCCTGAAGGTGTCGTTGTCTTGCAATAAATAAAACAAGACTATCAATTGTTAGTTCTAGCTTATCAAAAATGACCTTGTATTTTCTCAGTAACATGACCTTGGATTATCGGCTTGAACTGGAGCCAAGTTAATTCTTGAATGTGTTTTGAAAATATACAGAGATATGATATGAGAACTCCATCTTTTAGGTAAAAAAGGCTGCTTTCACACTGTTTTTTTTTTGTAAAAGAAAAATAACTACCCTGAAAAACAGCAAGTTGGGTTAAAAAGTCAACCCAAAATGCTGGGTCAATATCCAGTCCCAACCTCACTGGGTTTATACAACACCAGTCCTTATTGGTCTCAGCACTGGACTTCCAAATTCACCTACCCAATTTTTAACCCAGCACACTTTAGAGTGTATCTGTTGAGAGTATTCTTTTTCCAAAGCTGTTAAAACGATGGTCTTGGTTCGATCTTGGTTGGTCACTGATAATTGACTTAGCAAGCACAACACCAACACTATGCAAAATCTTTTATATTGCACCATTAATCAAGATCAACGCTGTACTTCCAGTACTGTTGGGTTACTTCACATTTAATGAGTGTTGAGTTGTAAATTTATCATTGTTCTACCAAAATGTTGAACATGACGACTGTCGTTTCGCTTCAGGTTTTATGAAGGGCGATGGAAGTTGGGCTTTGCATATTAATATGCATTACGTTTGATCCACTCAGGTTACTGCAGACGTGAGAATTTTCATAAGCGCTCACATTTTCATGTCCACTTTGATCTGTTTAGATTGAAGAAATTTTCAAACAGGATTAACAGATTAGCGTTGGCTCTTATTGGAAGCTAAGGTCAGCATATCTGCTGTGTATTTCAAACCATTAGTAACGCTGTGCAGTTTCCATTAAATTGAAGAAGCGCTTAATAAAAAGTCAAGTCTGAATAATTACACTGAAGCCAATTTGTTTTGGCCTGTTAATACACTCAGAAAGCAATTTAATATTAAAGGCCAATATTAAATACTTGAATATGAAACACAATGAATTAATAATATCCTCCCTTTAAAGTCCACAAAGGTTTTTTTTTTTTTGCATTGTGGACATTGGAGATAGTATCTTAAGACATTTCTTATTTGAAGATCTTATTTTGATGGATCATAATATATACAACACATAACATGAGGTGAGTGCTGGGTCAGCTTATCCTTTAAATGTTTTCCTTCTGGACAGCAACGTGATCAGTTTCTTCAGTCCGCATTTACTATCCCCTGATTTTTTTTTCTCCCAGCATTAAAAGAAATTATTTGTGTTTAAAGTGTCTAGACATCACTGAAAGTCGCCTCCATGAAGCTTCGCCTCAAGATAAATCTGGCAATCTTGTACACGTGAACCATGCAAGTACACGTGATTAGCGTACCCAGCTGCGGAACCTGTTTCTGAATACAGTACGTATAACTTTCCATGCATAATATTGATGTAACTTTTGAACTTTAAAGTTACCGATGCTGAAGACCTTTCAAAATGCCAGTTTGCATCACAAACTCTTCAGAATGCCAGATCTCAAAGGGCAATAAAACTCCACTCTTTTTTTTTTTTTTTTTAAAGAGAGCTCATCCTCCAGCTCCAGAGATTAATTCTCAGCTATTTTCACAGCCTGTGTTTTGGCTGCTGGTTTTTTTTTTCATCATCTTGCTCTTTTTTTCTGCACTTTCAACATAACTCTAGCTGATGAAAATGCAGTACTTGCATTCTGTCTTGCCAAGTTTATTCCTAAAGGTGTGTATTTACAGTTGCAGTAACTGTAAATTACCCTAAATTAACCCTCCAGTAAGGCTAGTTCTTCAAACTGAAGAAAGGCAACTTATGTTTTCATTTCTATGGCAAATTTATTGCACAAAATAATATGTATGTGTTTTGTACAAGGTATGCCTTCGCAAACACATGAACCATTTTTAGGATAAAACCCTTAATATTACTTAAAGTTAGATGGCCTTTCAGATTTTTCAAGTGTAGGTCATAAAAAGAATTTTCCCTGACACCCAATTATTTTTGTTTAGTGGACCGAAAGCTACTGAATTCGAATCACAGACTTAGAATTGTATTATTATTTTTTAAATAGAACAATTAATGAATTTAGAGCCACATGGCCCTAAACTCTCCACTATTTTTCCCTGCTTCACCATGACCCAATTCAAGATACTACGCCATGCATCACGTGGTGAGCTTTCCCCGTTCGTGCAAGGCATTGTGGGATACAAATTTGAAACAGGAGAGAAAAATGGAGGATGTGAATGTGCGAATGAAACGTGAAAGACCGACTACAGTAATGGAAAGCGAGAAGAAAAGACGTTACGTTATCTACGAAGGAAAGGAAACGCAGGACCAAACTAATAAATATCGGCACTCAGCGAGCACCTCGGTGTGATCAGCTGTTCGTTTAGTGACAGAATGATGGAACTGTCAGTGCACGCTCAAAGGTAAACCTGTAGATGGCAGTAATGCAACACTGTGGATGCCAGCTGCTGTAAAACCCAAAAGAAGAAGGTAAACCTGCGCATGTGCACACGGACTTCCTCTGTCTGCTTGACTGCACAAAACAAGTGATTTCATACACATTATTTGCTCTAATCCCTTCAAATTAAATAACTTCCCAGCCACAGAATGGCCTGATATTACAGAAATAAACATACATCACAATGACCAAATTTCAGAGAGAACTAAATTTCACCTATTTTATGAAATTGAAAGTCCGTCTCGCTTTAACTGTAAAACAGCTAACAGAACTCTCAAACAAAACTCTGAGCTCAGTTTGTTTCTCGGACTTTGTAGCTGGCTAGTTAACGTTAAGACATACAGTATTCCATATAACATTCAATTTAATCGCTATATTCAGATCTTTTGTTGCAATATAAATAATAATACATGTCCTCAGTGATTACTGAATACTGGATGATGCTAGTTTTGGCCTAAATGCCTAAGGTCAACGGTCATGCAGAAATCTTGTCCATTTTGATCATTTATTCACCAGAAAATACTCAACTGCTAGTGCTGCTACTCCTGATCCCTTTCTTAACTTCACTAACCAAATGATCAACAATAACATTATTTACTATTAAAAAAAACCCAACAGGATGAGGTATGAAGTAGAGGCTGGGACTTATTACTTTCTAGCCCAGACTGTAGATTGATTCTGCCTCGCAGTTAAAAACATCCCTAGATTTTGCATCCATTGGGACTAATTTTCCATTCAGTATCACGTTTATCTCTCACTTTTGCTCCGTTATCTAAGGAACACATTGGTTTACCTCTGTACCTCTGGGATTCTGATAATTTCAAAAATATAGAAATATATCACCACAATAGTCTTGCATGTAGCCTAATGTGGACTTTTATTAGGACCTAAACTTCAGTGTATATAATAAAACATCGAGGCCGAACCTATAATTACAGTGACGCCACATGTGACTGTGGTATTAACAGCACTACAGAGGACACGTAAAGTTTTAATTACAGTCTGCAGCCTCTTACCAAGGTTGATAATCCTCCTCTCCAAGGTGGGACACTGTGCAGCACTGATGCATTTGACATTTTAAAAAATATCAGTTTAGAGCTTACCAGAGGATGATTCTTTAAAGGATGGTTTGTATCTCAGACGATTGTGGTGTTCTGTTCAAAATGCCAGACATCAAAGGGCTTTTTATTTTGGTCAGTGAAACACCAACATTCTGTGAGCAGTAGGAATTGGTTCCACCCTCCAGCTCCAGTGCGTCCCCAATTCCCACAACCTTTAAACTAATGGAAAGAAATTAGACCCTCCAACTTCAAGGAGATGATGTATTGCTTATTTTTGCACTTGAGTTGGTGTAGCCATGGTGTGTTCTATCATTCCAAGCATATACAATCTACATATTAATTTGGTCATGTGATTCACCCCACCCCTCCCAAACCACATGGTGCTATATTAATATGCACGAGTGGCATGAGTATGGTTTCAATTCAATGCTAAAACCATAATCTGGAGCAGCATGGTGGTGTAGTGGTTAGCACTGTTGCCTCACAGGTTCTGTGTTCAATCCCAGTGGCTGACGGGGGCCCTTCTGCATGGAGTTTGCATGTTCTCCCCATGTCTGTGTGGGTTTCCTCCAGGTGCTCCAGTTTCCCCCACAGTTCAAAGACATGCAGTTAGGTTAACATGGGGCAGCCATGACCTGAAGGTTGGGCTAAAGTGCCCTTGAGCAAGGCATCTAACCCCCAACTGCTCCCTGGGTGCTGTAGCATAGCTGCCCATTGCTCTGGGTATGCATGTGTGCTCATTGCTCACTTGTGTGTGTTCACTGTGTTCAGATGGGTTAAATGCAGAGGAAACATTTCACTGTGTGCTTAAGTCTGTGCTTCTTCTAATCTCAGAATCGCTGTGCTGATTATCACTTGTAATCATTGGCTTTTGTTGATGTAATGGTTGAAACTACATGATCTTTGAACCAGCGATATCCCTGTTGAAACTAATCCATGGGGGAAGCCATGGCCGAAATGTTGGAGAAGCAGGTTTAGGACCAAAAGGTTACTGGTCTGATTCCCTGGACCATCAGAAACGGCTGAAGTGCCCTTGAGCAAGGCATCTAACCCCCAACTGCTCGTTGTACGTTGCTCTGGGTAAGAACGTCTGCTAAAGGCCTGGAACGTAACATAATCCTCAAAATAAACAAGGAAGCTGTCTATCAGATAACTTGGTTGTTTCAACAAGATAATTGGAGATACACTACAGAGAAACACAGCTATATTTTACATCATTCTGTTGTTCCCACATCCTCTTGCAAGAGTTTCTCTTGGACTCTCATTGGCTGCTGTTTTTTATTGATGTTCTTGCGACTTGTAGAAGTTCACCTGCTGTAAAATTCATTGCAAATAATATTAAGCCTGCTTGAAATGTTTTGGATCATCGGCTGCAATTTGCAGACTGAAAAACTTGTGTCGCTGAACTGTTCACAGAGGTGCACAATAATTTGTTTTGGCAGTTATCCCAAATCCCCAAAATTAGTCCGTGACAGGGAAAATCATGTAGGGCATTACTGAAAGTTGGCAATTTGGATCTAAAAGGTATGCCAATATTTATTCTGGATATGTTTTTGAGACGGCGGCACGGTGGTGTAGTGGTTAGCGCTGTCGCCTCACAGCAAGAAGGTCCTGGGTTCGAGCCCCGGGGCCGACGAGGGCCTTTCTGTGTGGAGTTTGCATGTTCTCCCCGTGTCCGCGTGGGTTTCCTCCGGGTGCTCCGGTTTCCCCCACAGTCCAAAGACATGCAGGTTAGGTTAACTGGTGACTCTAAATTGACCGTAGGTGTGAATGTGAGTGTGAATGGTTGTCTGTGTCTATGTGTCAGCCCTGTGATGACCTGGCGACTTGTCCAGGGTGTACCCCGCCTTTCGCCCGTAGTCAGCTGGGATAGGCTCCAGCTTGCCTGCGACCCTGTAGAAGGATAAAGCGGCTAGAGATAATGAGATGAGATGAGATGTTTTTGAGACTATGCAAATTACCTGATGCTCCTTTTTGACCATCAGGGAACAAGTTCTTGAACCGGTTCTGTTCAAGATACTTCATACCTTGGTGCCAGCAAGCAAACCATCCCAGAGAGATATGAGATGAGAATACACCCTGGATGGGATATGAGTCTATTGCAGAACACTGATTTAGCGTAAACAATTCAGCTACTAGTCCAGAGGAACCTGGAGAACCTGAAGGAAGCCTATACAAACATGTAGAGACCATGCAAAACTCCACTCAAGCTCAGGATGGAACCATGACCTTGGAACTGTGATACCCTTTTTCAATCAACAAGGAATGGGTTCTTGAACTGGTTCTGTTCAAGCTTCTTTAAACCTTGGTGCTATCTAGTGATCTGGCCCACGTTTTCACTAGTTTTGAGTAAAACCATTGTAATCAAGGATGCGTCATGAATGGAGGGCATTGCATGATGCACAATGGGAGTAAACAGTACTGTAGGAGCAAAATGGCAGCACACACTGATTACCTACGAGCTTTTGTTCTGTTACTGCATATATTTTTCATTTAATTTTTTCTGAAGATATAACTTTTTCTGGTGCATTCTCCATTGTTGCATGCTGCTTTCTCTCCAAACTAGACACACCCACTGATGTCATCACAGTTTGTGTGAGAAAAACTAGCTATAATTTGGTTCTAGCTGGGAACCAAATTTTCAAGTTCTGATCCAATGTATTCTTGGTTGAAATTCTCTGGGTGGCATGGTGGTGTAGTGGTTAGCACTGTCGCCTCACAACAAGAAGGTTCTGGGTTTGAGCCCAGTGACCGATGGGGGCCTTTCTGTATGGAGTTTGCATGTTCTCCCCATGTCTGCGCGGGTTTCCCCTTGGTGCTCCGGTTTCCCCCACAGTCCAAAGACATGCAGGTTAGGTTAATTGGCGGGTCTAAATTAACCATAGATGTGAGTGTGAATGGTTGCTTGTCTCTATGTTTCAGCCCTGTGATGATCTGGCGACTTGTCCAGGGTGTACCCCGCCTCTCACCCATAGTCAGCTGGGATAGGCTCCAGCTTGCCCGCGACCCTGTAGAACAGGATAAGCGGCTACAGATAATGGATGGATGGGTTCAAGATTTGGTGCACAAACCAGAACGGAACCTGTTCCTTATTGGTCAAAATGGGGTATGATTGTCGTTCATGTCTCCAAGGTTCCCAGATTTTTCCTCTGTAGAAACAGTCGAGATGATGTGTTTTTTTTTCTGTAGTGTCTAAACAATGAGGACTAGAAAAAAAAAACAGGGATAGAAAATGCAGACTAAGTAAGATTTATACAATACAGTACAACTGCAAATAAAATCAAGACAGTTTTAAACAATACTAATTTGGGGGAAAAATGAATACAGTGATGTATGAAATGAGAATTGAAATAAACATAACTAATAGTCAAAGTCCCTCCCATGTCAGGACCTGGTCTTCCTAGGTAGTCTCTCGTCCCAGTACTAACCAGGCCCTTAAGGCATGTTGGGTGGTGCTGATCTCTGTTTCTGTAGTCCTCAGCCTCTCGCCTATTGTGCAGCTAGGGTTACAGTGGGGGGCTGGTTCTCTGGTAACCGTGAGAGTTTGACTCCCTACTCACATCTGTATTGCAGTGCCTCGTCAGATGGCAGTACGTACTATTTTTATGATGGTTTTTGGCATGACCCGACCACGAGTAGAACTCATGATCTCCCGTTCGAGAGGCGGACACACTAACCACTTGGCCAACTTTGGTGTAATTTAACATTATTGCTTCCACCAATATTCAGCAGATTAGCGAATAGCACTTGATCCAGCACTTGATTTTATTTGCGATTGTGATTTCAGGATTTATGCTGCATTTGACTTTCCAAAGAAATGGGAACTCAGATCTGGGAACTGTTATTGATTTGAGCCACCATTTGACATCACTTGCTCAACTTTGGGTTCAGGAGACCTGTAGTTGACAAATAGGAACTCTGAGTTAAGGGGGCATTTATTTTGTTTTTTCCAAGTCGGAGGTCTGAAATTACAAGTTACGACCTTTAGTCAGATGCAGGATAACTCCTTAGTGGTATGCACTTGTAACTCGAGTGTGCATTCAGCACAAGAGTTTGAGAACGGACTCTTTCTGATTTACATCACGCGGCTGCAGGCGATGCTACTCTAACTGCAGAGTCAGCTTCCATCCAAATGGCTTATTTCAGTGCCGAAATCCATCAACATCCATATCATTCCATCTTTTCTATTGAGTTTTGACCTAAATGAGGATTGTGGTGATAAAGTAGCAGTCGTCCTGAGGCACTCTCGGGTCACATTCGGGTCTCGAGCTCCATCCATCAGTGTTCTCTAATTCTCGCCAAATCTGAGAAGTGGGTGGATGGAATTGGGACAGATTTGTCTGATGTGGTTCCAGCAGCATCGTGACACTTGGGTAATCATTCATCCTTGTTTTGGAGAACATGCTGAAGAAGTGGAAATACAGTTGTAGCGCACAGACTTGTAAATATAGTTAGACGACATTATTCCATAACAAGTGATCCTCATCTCATCCACAGATCTGCTAACACTGTGCGGTAATATCTCTCATGTTTCTCCTCAGTATGAAGAGGAAGGCTCTTGTTTTTCACCCACTTGTTTGTTTCGGATGTGGAAATTCATACTTCATGTTTAGTCACCACTCGTCTTGGATTGTTGTTTGATGAAAAAATGTCATCATCAAAAGGATGAGGACGATGACTCCGCAGGCAGTGATCAAAATTCCTCCTGCTGCATCACTAATCTATGTAGTAGTATGCAGTACAGTACTGTATAATGAAGTGCTACCGATATATATCAAACGAGCCAAGAGACGATTGCATGAATCATTTTGAGAGCGTTTTTCTTGGCGAGTGGAATAAATGAGCTTTGAAAAACGCTCCATTGTCTCCAGAGAGCAATAAGTCAAAATGCACTTGTACTGTACCGCCACAGGAAATGATTACATTCTTGGGGGGTTGTGTAGAATCGAGAACCCGAAAGAGTTCTTCAGTATGTCCTTCTGGTGGAACCCCTAAGAGGTTTCCTTACCAGAGAGCCTTCCTTATTGAAGAACCCTGATGGGGAGTATCATCAGATTAGAGCTGGATTGCTTTGTCAAAAATGATCATCGGGAAGTTTTAAGAATAACAACTCATGTGTGATTGGATGAAGGAGATATATTCAAAAAAAAAAATCAACGGACCATAAGAACTCTCCAAGTGTTTTACTACAAGATTTATTAAGGTTAAAGAAGCATCCTTTACAGTGTAAGGTTTACACCCGACCCTGTTCTGTATGCAAACTAATTCTTCTACTCTCGGTCTTTCTTTAATACTGAGAACATTTTTCACCATAGAAATAAAGCTAAAGTTCTGTAATCATTAATCTCTCTCGATTTGATCTGTTGAGTAATAAGAACCACAGTACATGTTTTTCTAGTAGTTTGGAAACTTTCCGCTGCTGTATTCATTTAGGGAAAATAAAGTGAAATGTCTGCAAGCTCCTTAGAAATGTCCTAAATGCCGTTTGAGATAGATCATCAGAGCTTTAGCTTTTTAGGCCTTTCATCTTGGGGACGATTTACACAGTGGAGATTGAGATTACTTGTAGATGATTAATGCAGTCCTTCTTTTGCTGTGGACACCCCCCCCCAATAAAATAATGATGGCGCAGTATGTCCAGGGTCCCCAGTTAGATCCTGAGCTCATGTCCTGCGTGCATTTCCTCCCAGTTCTCCTGGTTTTTATGGAAGTCTGAAAACATTTCATTCATGTTCCATATAGTCCTTTGACAAATCGCTTGTCTTGGGTAGACACTATAGTACATATGTGTACAAGGTTGTACAGATGGTACCCACCAGTAATCTGGTGCTGAGGGGTGGGAAAAGCTGTCACTTGTGAGTTTTATTTAAGATGGAGATGCAAGAAAAGTTTGCATGCAAAATTTCTTGTTCCTACTTTAGGAAAAAATGGAATGTGGAGCAATTTCGGAGAAAGATTGCATATAAACTACTTCAGATGTCTGTTTTTAACTAAAACAGATGAGCAACATCTCTTCCCCCCCCCAATTCTCCTCCTTTCAAGTGGAGATGAAAGAAAAAAAACATAATTAATGAAAGTTTGGGAAAGGGGTGGGCCTTCCACGCTGCCAGTTAATAAAGGAAAGTTCAAAACACCTATGCGCCTGTCAGTCACTCCTCATTTAAATGATGATTGACTCATCTGCGCATATATACACAGTTATACCACGAAATCAAGTCGTACATGGGCTGATAGCCGACGAGGCGTGTCGCACCGATCCATTTACGACTAGATTGAGTTGAATAACTGTTTTATTCTATCCACGTTCACTGGATTTTGAGAAACGGAGCATTTTTTGCAAATTCGGTAAATAAAAGCTTTTATTAAAATAAAAAGTCTGACAAAATCATTTACACTTAGAATGTAAACAAACCGGCGAAATGACTGGAGCAATTTGTGAAAAATGCTATCATAATAATTCTTGAAAAATTAAAAAAAAAGATACGGTCTTACCATCAAATACTTTTGTTCCATATTTTGTTGCTTTTTTTTGGGGGGGGGGTTGTTTTCGAGTAGTTTTTTTATTTCGTCCTCGGTTGGTTCAGCGACACACGCCGCCATTTTGGCAGTTTTGTGCACCACTTGGCATCAGGTCTGGAGGTCCAGAGAGACAACAAGATGGGGTCACGACATTGTTTATTTTACCTTACTGTGAAAGGCACTTCGCTAGGAGAGGGGGATAATATACGAGAGCTCACAAGCCCAGGCATTCCATGGCGGCTCAGCCGGGCCATTCATGCTGCTGCTGCGGATGGCTCTGGTGCGGGCCTCGCAGCCCATCTGCATTCCTGCGCATCCTAATGAAGCAATCACTAGCGATGGACATCTGACAAACACGCGCCACCATTTTTTTCTTCTTTAAGGTTTTTGGCGATTTGGCGCCACGGACTGGGCTGGAGTGTGGAATGGGAGATATTGGGGGGATTACATTCTTTTAGCTATTTCTGTTTCATTTAAATGACAACTGAAGGCAATTTTTTATTATCAAAATTCATCTCATTTATCTAATTTTATTAAATATAGGAATACATTTTTGATTGCTATTTTGCCACTGCTAGAGCAAGTTATGATTGTTTGAAATATGCTATGTAATATATCAGTCCATATGTCAAAGCAATGGCTGTCAACGAGATTCGTTGAGACCTGTGTGAGACATTGTAGGACGGAAGTAAAACGTACAGCAGAAATCAAAGCGACCAACATCTGCCAACGTTGTCAAAAGACGCGCGCGCCCTCTTTCGAATGCTGATGTAATCAAGCTGGAAGTTTTGTTTGTTTTGATAGCAATCAGGAAAGTTTTAAAAAAGTAGGCAGTAATCGTCATTTAAACTCGTTTTTGTGCAATATTTCGTTTGGAAAACCGTTTTCAAAATGGCGGCACAGACACCTGGCTGACACTTCACATTTTGATGTCTCGCACAAGTCTTGTGAAGATCGCGCGGATAAGTGACGCCTGCCGTGGACCAAATGAACTAAATTCAACATGGCTTAAAAACTGAATAGGCCGATAAGTATAATATTTAACTGCAATTACTTGACAATACGAGTCACGATACTGTATAAGGTTATTAAAACCGAAAACGTAATTGAATAACATGTTAATTAAGAAATAAAGCAAGTTTAAAAATGACTTCAGTTCTCCTTTAAATACTTGATGATAAAGTGATATCTGACTTGATGTGCTCTGCCATTTTGTTTTTCTCTACTCATGGTATATGAGCTGATATCCAAGTAGTAGAGTAGCCAATCGGAGCATGCGATTGCTCATATCCAGTGAATGTGTGTGTACACACACACACACACACACACACACACACACACTTCTCTCTCTCTTTCCTATTGAAGCCGGACATGCTGGCATGACATGACCTACATACCCGTGTGTGTGTGTGTGTGTGTGGCAGAGCAGCAGAACAGGGTGGAAAAAAGCCCCAGGCTTAAATAGAATGAGGCAGAGAAATAAGGATGGATGATAGAGTGAATCTACACACAGCTTTATTCCTTCATTATTGTGTGTGTAGTATTGTGTGCGTGTGGATTCACACATTTTGGTGTTTGGAGCCCTGCGGATGTGAGTGATAAACCAGAACCACACACACACATGCTTACTAAAGACAAGACACTACACTAAACCTGAAATAATAGCTGAGAGAGTCGTGTAACTCAGAGCCATTCCTAGGGAAAGACAGAAATGCGCTCTTGAGAGAGCATCGTAATTAAAATGTATGATGTTGGGAGAGCTTTATTAATGTAATATCAGAGGTCATTAAGAGACACAGAATTAGGTCACAGAATATGAAATCCAGAGCCATTTCTAGTAAAAAAAATTGTGTGTGATTCAGCTAAATGGAACACACTGAAGGGAGTTTTTAGTTCCAACAAAGAGTTAAGTCGTCGCTCCTCCGCACATTCAGCAATGAACGAAAATAGCTTCGTTTTTTCATACCTGTATGAGAACAGAGTGGTTAATAATGCTTTTTATGGTCTCTGTTATCACTCCCTGAGGGTGTCTGAGTGTGTGTGTGTGTGTGTGTGTGTGTGTGTGTGTGTGTGTGTGTGTGTGTGTGTGTGTGTGTGTGTGTGTGAGAGAGAGACTGAAGGGAAATGAATTACAGAGCCAGTATAAAGCGATAAGCTTTATTTTCAGTGTATGTCTAATCTCAGTACTAATGTCAGTGTCTGAAATTGAGCAATCAGTGCCAAATTTACAGATTTCCCTCTTCTTATTCTTTTACTGAATGTTTTCATGCCATTGAGTCATGTCTGCCTTGGTTCCATTGTGTTCCAAACTGCTGCTCGTGCTCTGTCGCAGGGAAGCGGAACACACTCAGAGGAGCGTGCTAATCTACCCTCTTCCGCATACATGAGCTCACAGATCTCATGATTGCCTAGTGTCATTGTGATTGACACCGAGTATGCCCCTCACACCCAGAGAATACTGGCAATTTTGCTAGGCTCCCAGCCACTGATTTCTCGAACATCAGAATTTGAACTTGAGACCTCTTGACCGTAGGGCGGCGGGCTTAGTACTAACTGTTACAAAGTGCTGAAACTGGAGACTCCTTCCATAAATGTCTCCTCACAAAAAACTTCCACATATCCCTAATTAGAGAGTTTAAGATTGATTGATTGATTGACTTTATGTGGACCGTGAAGCAAGCAAGTCGCTCTGAATGGGCTGTTACTATAGAAATGATATCATGTATATAGACCTGTGATTTGCAGAGCTGCTGTTACGGAAAATGTCTCAACACCAATCATCTCATCTCATTATCTCTAGCAGCTTTATCCTGCTCTACAGGGTCGCAGGCAAGCTGGAGCCTATCCCAGCTGACTACGGGTGAAAGGCGGGGTACACCCTGGACAAGTCGCCAGGTCATCACAGGGCTGACACATAGACACAGACAGCCATTCACACTCACATTCACACCTACGGTCAATTTAGAGTCACCAGTTAACCTAACCTGCATGTCTTTGGACTGTGGGGGAAACCGGAGCACCCGGAGGAAACCCATGCAGACATGGGGAGAACATGCAAACTCCACACAGAAAGGCCCTCGCCGGCCACGGGGCTCAAACCCGGACCTTCTTGCTGTGAGGCGACAGCGCTAACCACTACACCACCGTGCCGCCCAACACCAATCAGAACCCAGAATTCAACAGTACTGGGGTGTCATTTCCTTTTACAGTGGTGGTAGAGAATGTGGGTCCCCCCCCAGCTCAAAACACCTACTGCTGTTTGACAGTACGCAGACGTGGACTGATCATTTCGGTTCCATCTCACATCCTTTCACACATGTCTACGAAGCAGATGCTGCTCCGAACAGCGAACAAAAAAATTCTGACTGCTGGTACATGATCCATGGTATATTTTTAGAACATTTGTCTCTCAAACTTGTCATTGATTTGGATGTCAATCCAAAAAGACCCAATCCTGCTGGCTGACCCTGAGCAACGAGCTATACATTTTCACATACAGCCCTACTATCACTCCAAGACTTGAGGTGAATGGAAGCCGCTTGGCATGCAGAATAACTGTATTTGATCAAAACATACTGGTTTTGATGTAATGCTCAACAAATCTGTCCAAGAACAACAAATATAATTCATACATATTTTTTTTTAATCCCCCACTGGGGCGGCACGGTGGTGTAGTGGTTAGCGCTGTCGCCTCACAGCAAGAAGGTCCAGGTTCGAGCCCCGTGGCCGACGAGGGCCTTTCTGTGTGGAGTTTGCATGTTCTCCCCGTGTCCGCGTGGGTTTCCTCCGGGTGCTCCGGTTTCCCCCACAGTCCAAAGACATGCAGGTTAGGTTAACTGGTGACTCTAAATTGACCGTAGGTGTGAATGTGAGTGTGAATGGTTGTCTGTGTCTATGTGTCAGCCCTGTGATGACCTGGCGACTTGTCCAGGGTGTACCCCGCCTTTCGCCCATAGTCAGCTGGGATAGGATCCAGCTTGCCTGCGACCCTGTAGAAGGATAAAGTGGCTAGAGATAATGAGATGAGAATGAGATGAGATCCCCCACTGGCCGAAAGGCCCGAAGGAGGATTATGTCATGGTGACTTCCGTCCATCCATCCCGGGAAGGGTGCACACCTTCTGAAATCAACTCTTCTCACAATTTTTGGAGGAATTTCACGTAACTTGGCAGGATTCTTTGGTATATATCAGTAATACACATATTGTAATTTCATTAAATTTGGTCACATTTTACCAGAGTTACAGCCCTTGATTAACACAATTGTACTTTGACAATTTTTATTTTGACAAAGAGTTCGTTTTCCTTCTGAAATCAACTCCCCTCACAATTTTTGGAGGAATTTCACCGAACATGGCAAAAGGCTTTGTTATATGTCGATAATATGCATATTATTATTTCATTCAATTCGGTCGCATTTTACCAGAGTTGTGGCCCTTGATTATTAACCTTATACTTTGACAATTTCACGAAGGTGTACTTGCCTTCTGAAATCAACTCCTCTCACAATTTTTGGATGAATTTCTCGAAGCTTGGCAAAAGGCCTTGTCATATGACAGTAATATGCATATTGTGATTTAATTTTGTTTGTGAAGAATTTACCAGAGTTTTGGCCCTTGATTAAATAACTTGTACTTTGACAATTTCATGAGGGTGTACGTTCTTCTGAAATCAACTCCTCTCACAATTTGTGGAGGAATTTCACCAAACTTGGCAAAAGGCTTTGTTATATGACAGTTATATGCAGATTGAAGTTTCGTTTAATTTGGGCAGATTTTACCAGAGTTATGCCCTTGATTATTAACAAACTTTGGCAATTTCATCAAGGTGTGCTTGCTTTCTGAAATCAACTTCCCTCACAATTTTTATCCCCTGCTGGCCGAAAAGCTTGAAGGGGGATTGTGTTGTGGTGATGTCCGTCCATCCCGGGAAGGGTGCTCACTGTCTGAAATCAACTCTTCTCACAATTCTTGGAGGAATTTCATGAATCTTGGCAGGATTCTTTACAGTGGTGCTTGAAAGTTTGTGAACCCCTTATAATTTTCTATATTTCTCCATAAATATGACCTAAAACATCATCAGATTTTCACACAAGTCCTAAAAGTAGATAAAGAGAACCCAGTTAAACAAATGAGACAAAAATATTATACTTGGTCATTTATTTATTGATGGAAATGATCCAATATTACATATTTGTGAGTGGCAAAAGTATGTGAACCTCTAGGATTAGCAGTTAATTTGAAGGTGAAATTAGAGTCAGGTGTTTTCAATCAATGGGATGACAATCAGGTGTGAGTGGGCACCCTGTTTTATTTAAAGAACAGGGATCTATCAAAGTCTGATCTTCACAACACATTTGTGGAACTGTATCATGGCATGAACAAAGGAGATTTCTGAGGACCTCAGAAAAAGTGTTGTTGATGCTCATCAGGCTGGAAAAGGTTATAAAACCATCTCTAAAGAGTTTGGACTCCACCAACCCACAGTCAGACAGATTGTGCACAAATGGAGGAAATTCAAGACAATTGTTACCCTCCTCAGGAGTTGTTGACCAACAAAGATCCCTCCAAGAGCAAGGTGTCTAATAAATGGCAAGGTCACAAAGGACCTCAGGGTAACTTCTAAGCAACTGAAGGCCTCTCACACATTGGCTAATGTTTATGAGTCCACCATCAGGAGAACACTGAACAACAATGGTGTGCATGGCAGGGCTGCAAGGAGAAAGCCACTGCTCTCCAAAAAGAACATTGCTGCTCATCTGCAGTTTGCTAAAGATCATGTGGACAAGCCAAAAGACTATTGGAAAAATGCTTTGTGGACGGATGAGACCAAAATAGAACTTTTTGGTTTAAATGAGAAGTGTTATGTTTGGAGAAAGGAAAACACTGCGTTCCAGCATAAGAACCTTATCCCATCTGTGAAACATGGTGGTGGTAGTATCATGGTTTGGGCCTGTTTTGCTGCATCTGGGTCAGAATGGCTTGCCATCATTGATGGAACAATGAATTCTGAATTATACCAGCGAATTCTAAAGGAAAATGTCAGGACATCGGTCCATGAACTGAATCCCAAGAGAAGGTGGGTCATGCAGCAAGACAGCGACCCTAAGCACACAAGTCGTTCTACCAAAGAATGGTTAAAGAAGAATAAAGTTAATGTTTTGGAATGGCCAAGTCAAAGTTCTGACCTTAATCCAATGGAAATGTTGTGGAAGGACCTGAAGCGTGCAGTTCATGTGAGGAAACCCACCAACATCCCAGAGTTGAAGCTGTTCTGTACAGAGGAATGGGCTAAAATTCCTCCAAGCCGGTGTGCAGGACTGATCAACAGTTACCGGAAATGTTTAGTTGCAGTTATTGCTGCACAAGGGGGTCACACCAGATACTTAAAGCAAAGGTTCACATACTTTTGCCACTCACAGACATGTAATATTGGATTATTTTCCTCAATAAATAAATGACCAAGTATAATATTTTTGTCTCATTTGTTTAACTGGGTTCTCTTTATCTACTTTTAGGACTTGTGTGAAAATCTGATGATGTTTTAGGTCATATTTATGCAGAAATATAGAACATTATAAAGGGTTCACAAACTTTCAAGCACCACTGTATGTCAGTAATATGCAGATTGCAATTGCGTTCAATTCAGTTGCATTTTACCAGAGTTATGGCATAGTTGCCAGTGGGCGATATTGTGGTATCAAAGCACTCTTGTTTATATATAATATGATCCAATCTGATGCAAATATTTCATATTTGTCACAAACGAAACTTGTACAAGATTAAAATGTAGCCATCCGAGATCCAGGCATGATAGTTTTATCACAGGAGAGGCAAATGCCATCCAAATAGAGCTTTTAATTAATTAATTCTGCCTTGCCTCTGAGACACATAATTGCAATCACATTTCTTATCTTTCGAGCAGCAGTGAAAAATGGCTGATCATCTTCACCATCGAAGAGTGACTAAAGTTCACATGCAAGCCTCATTTATACCTGTCTTCCTCACACTCGTTGTCTCTGGAGGATATTTCATCAATACTCATTATTCAGCATGTCTAAAGCAGATTTTATGGCATTATAATCTATCTGAATGTCTGCTATGCTTCATTTTCTGATATCATCATATGTATACATCATACTCCTAACACTCAGTGTTACAAGTTCAGGTCTTTTAACAGCTATCAATAATATGGACCTGATTAGAAAAGCCAGCTGTGCATCATACATGACTTGTCCCTCCAGCTTTCCATCAATAAGAACACACCGTTTTGGTTTACGTTTGAGGATGGAGAGAGAGAAAGGGTGTGAATTTTGCTGTCAAATATATAGAAAAGGTGTCAAATTTCATTTCTTTTTATGCCTATCAAATTAAGTAAGGAACAAAATGCAATTTACTGCCGGTGTTGACTGAAGGGTGCAGACACTTAGCTAAATTAAACCGGTGATGCACTCATATCAGTGTGTGCTCGAGCATTGAAAAAGGCTGGTTTATAATTGAGTTAGGTACTGCCAAAGCTACTTTGATAATCCAAGTGTTAATGTTTGTGCTTCATTAATTACACCCTATATCTTACAGTAGAGTTTCTGCTCCTATAATCCCAGTGTAAATGTTTCTGCTTCATTAATTACACACTATGTCCTACAGAAGAGTTTCTGCTTCCATAATCCCAATGTAAGTATTTCTGCTTCATTAATTGCACACTGTATGCTACAGTAGAGTTTCTGCTCCCATAATCCCAGTGTAAATGTTTCTGCTTCATTAATTACACACTATATCCTACAGTAGAGTTTCTGCTCCCATAATCCCAATGTAAGTATTTCTGCTTCATTAATTACACACAATATCCTACAGTAGAGTTTCTGCTCCCATAATCCCAGTGTAAATGTTTCTACTTCATTAATTACACACTATATCCTACAGTAGAGTTTCTGCTCCCATAATCCCAATGTAAGTATTTCTGCTTCATTAATTACACACTATATCCTACAGTAGAGTTTCTGCTCCCATAATCCCAATGTAAGTATTTCTGCTTCATTAATTACACACTATATCCTACAGTAGAGTTTCTGCTCCCATAATCCCAATGTAAGTATTTCTGCTTCATTAATTACACACGATATCCTACAGTAGAGTTTCTGCTCCCATAATCCCAGTGTAAATGTTTCTACTTCATTAATTACACAGTAAAACTACAGTAGAGTTTCTGCTCCCATAATCCCAGTGTAAATGTTTCTGCTTTGTTAATTACTCAGTAAAACTACAGTAGAGTTTATGCTCCCATAATCCCAATGTAAATGTTTCTGCTTCATTAATTGCACACTGTATGCTACAGTAGAGTTTCTGCTCCCATAATCCCAGTGTAAAAGTTTCTGCTTTATTAATTACTCAGTAAAACTACAGTAGAGTTTTTGCTCCCATAATCCCAATGTAAATGTTTCTGCTTCATTAATTACACACTATATCCTACAGTAGAGTTTCTGCTCCCATAATCCCAATGTAAATGTTTCTGCTTCATTAATTACACACTATATCCTACAGTAGAGTTTCTGCTCCCATAATCCCAGTGTAAATGTTTCTTCTTCATTAATTACACACTATGTCCTACAGAAGAGTTTCTGCTTCCATAATCCCAATGTAAGTATTTCTGCTTCATTAATTGCACACTGTATGCTACAGTAGAGTTTCTGCTCCCATAATCCCAGTGTAAAAGTTTCTGCTTCATTAATTACACACTATATCCTACAGTAGAGTTTCTGCTCCCATAATCCCAGTGTAAAAGTTTCTGCTTCATTAATTACACACGATATCCTACAGTAGAGTTTCTGCTCCCATAATCCCAATGTAAATGTTTCTGCTTCATTAATTACACACTATATCCTACAGTAGAGTTTCTGCTCCCATAATCCCAGTGTAAATGTTTCTTCTTCATTAATTACACACTATGTCCTACAGAAGAGTTTCTGCTTCCATAATCCCAATGTAAGTATTTCTGCTTCATTAATTGCACACTGTATGCTACAGTAGAGTTTCTGCTCCCATAATCCCAGTGTAAAAGTTTCTGCTTCATTAATTACACACTATATCCTACAGTAGAGTTTCTGCTCCCATAATCCCAGTGTAAAAGTTTCTGCTTCATTAATTACACACTATATCCTACAGTAGAGTTTCTGCTCCCATAATCCCAGGATTAAATTTTCTGATTTATTACTTACATGGTAAAAATTCCTTCTCTTTTAATTTTAGTATAAAATTTGTGACAATTTGTGTTCTCATAATTCCAATGTAAAAACTGTCAATTATTCTTTTCCAATAATTCTCAGCTTTTATAAAAGTTTCTGCTTTATATATTGCTCTCATAGTTTCAGTGTAAAGGTTTGTGCTCCCATAATTCTAGTGCAAAAGCAACATTAGTGTTTCTGCTCTCATTATTCCAATGTAGAGACCATGTGGAAGTTTCTGTTCAAATAATTGAACTACAAAAGCTATGTACACATTTTGTCTCCAATAGTTTGTCTGTGAAAGTTTCTGCTCCAATAATTCTATGCTATGTGTGCTCCTATAATTCCCATGTAAAATCTGTGAGTTTCTGCTTCCAGAATGGATGTTATTTGAGAATATCTGGTCTCATAATTCCACTCTAAATGTTTTTGATCCCACAATTCCAAAGTAAACACATCTTCTCGTGTTTTGTGTGGAGGCTATGGTTGAGTTTCTGCTCCCATAATTCTTAAGGCAGAAGTTTCTACTGCGATAATTCTCAGGTGGAGACTATGTACAGGTTTCTGCTTTTATAATTATTGTATAAAAAGAGTTTGTGGTACGTTAATTTCATGCTTCCACTAATTCTGCTCCTATAATTCCAGAGTAAGCACTATACGAGTTCCAGTGTTGAGATTACAGTTGTTTCTGCTCCTATTAATTCTAGTGTAAAGGTGAGAAATTTCTGATCTGATCAGTTATAAGATGGAGTCTGTGAAAGAGTTTTTTTTCTTCTCTAATAATTACATCATAAGAGCTGTGAGAATACTCATTCAATTAATTCCACTGTAGAGGCTATGGGGGGAATTTCTGCTCCTATCTTTCTGCTATAATTCGACAACAAATTCTAAAAAACATTTTTTGTTTTATAATATTTAAAATATATTTTTAGCTGTTTGAGAAATGTTCATCATTTTGTTCATCATTGTCCTCGACTCTGCTCTGCATTCATCTATCTCATTCTCAGATGGCATTATCCTAAGGTGCTTGTCACTCAGCTCACCACCTAGCTGATCTTGATTATGCTGATGACCTTGCCTTAATGGAAAACCTGATTCGGAATGCAGAGGCCCTCCTTCACAAAGTAGAAATAGCAACACAAGCCACTGGGGTCCACCTTAATGCCTTATAAACAAAATACATCCATTAAAATCCCTCCTGTGAAGAGCCTCTTCATGGTCTTGATGGCTCAGAAATTGAAAAAGTCACTGACTTCAAGTATTTGGGCGGTTGGACAGATGCAGCACACAATATTGAAGTGAGGAAAGCTTGGGGTGCTCTAAATGCACTCTCAAAAGTGTGGTATCCCCAATTCGTATTGAGACCAAGGTTCGCATCTTCAGTCAGTCAGTTGAAACCATCCTCCTCTACAGTGCTGAATCATGGACTCTCACAAATTCACTTGAGAAATCTCTTGACGGTACTTAGACAAGAATGCTCAGGGTGGTAAAGAATGTCCCCTGGCATGACCATTTGACCAACAGCCAACTCTATGGGAACTTACCAAGATTAACCACTATAATCAGGCAGTGTCATCTTGCCCTTGCAGGCCACGTAGAACCTGCAACTTTTGTCCTCTTCTGGGAACCCAAGGGGAAATGAAGGATTGGTCGTCCCCGACTAACTCTGAAGGATGTCATTAAAAATGATTCTGGCCTTGATGGTGAGGAGCTGTTGGTGGCTATAAAGGATCGAAGTCATTGGCGAAAGGATTTCATATTGTCACTGACTGTTGTCGGATGATAGTAAGAAAGAAAGAGAAATGTTCATTCAAATTTGAAAAGTAGTCTATCTACTATCTATTTTGTTCACACACACACCATTCGCTGTGTGTTTCTAAAATGCATAATATTCCATATATTTTGTATTTACAGTGGCATGCAAAAGTTTGGGCACCCTTACTGAAAATGTCTGTTACTGTGAATAGTTAAGTGAGCAGAAGATGAACTGATCACCAAAAGGCATAAAGGTAAAGACCAGGCATTTCTTTTCAGCGTTTTCTGCAGGATTTGTGTATTATTTTTGTTTTGTACAATTGGAGAGTGAAAAAAGAAAAGGAACACCATGCGAAAGTTTGGGCACCCCAATCCATTTGAATTCTCAGGTAACTTTTACCAAGGTTCCAGACCTTAATTAGCTTACTGAGCTGTGGCTTGTTCAAATTCTTCATTAGGAAAGGTCAGATGATGCAGATTTCAAAGCTGTATAAATTCTCTGACTCCTCAAACTTGTCCCTAAAATCAACAGCCATGGGCTCCTCTAAGCAACTCCCTCGCATTCTGAATAATAAAATAATTGATGCTCACAAAGCAGGAGAAAGCTACAAGAACGTAGAAAAGTGTTTTCAGGTAGCTGTTTCCTCAGATTGAAATGCTATCAAGAAATGACAGTTAACAGAAACAGTGGAGATCAAGGTGAGGTCTGGAAGATGAAGAAAACTTTCTGAAAGAACTGCTCATTGGATTGCTAGAAAGGCAAATAAAAACTCCTGTTTGACTGCAAAAGACCTTCAGAAAGATTTAGCAGACCCTGGAGTGGTGGTGCACTGTTCTACTATGCAGCGACACCTGAACAAATACAACTGTTGTATGACTTTCTTGGAAGAGTCATCAGAAGAAAACCGTTCCTGCGTCCTAGCCACAAAATTCAGCATAAGAAGTTTGCAAATGAACATCTAAATAAGCCTGATGCATTTTGGAAACAAGTCCTGTGGACTGATGAAATCAAAATAGAACTTTTTGGCCACAATGTTCAAAGGTATGTTTGGAGAAAAAAGGGTGCCAAATTCCAAGAAAAGAACACCTCTCCAACTCTGAAGCTTGGGTGTGGATCGATCATGCTTTGGGGTTGTGTTGCAGCCAGTGGCACAGGGCACATTTCATTGGTCGAGGGAAGCATGGATTCAAATAAATACCAGCAAATTCTGGAAGCAAACATCACACCATCTGTAAAAAAGTTGAAGTTAAAAAGAGGACGGGTCCTACAATAAGACGATGATCCAAAACACACCTCAAAATCTACAATGGAATACCTCAAGAGGCACAAGCTGAAGGTTTTGCCCTGGCCCTCACAGTCCCCGACCTAAACATCATTTGAAAATCTGTGGATAGATCTCAAAAGAGCAGTGCATGCAAGACAGCCCAAGAAACTTGTAGAGCTGGAAGGCTTTTGCAAGGACAAATGTGTGAAAATCCCCCAGGTAAGAACTGAAAGATTGTTAGCTGGCTACAAAAAGTGTTTACAAGCTGTGATACTTGCCAAAGGGGGTGTTACTAGGTACTAACCACACTCAAAAAAAAACAACATTGGATTTACTTAACCGAGTTATGGCAACCAGTCCCACGAAACTGTGTTAATTTAGATGTATTGAATACAGTTATGTTGAGTTATTCAAAACATAACTGTATTCAATACATCTAAATTAACACAGTTTCGTGGGACCGGTTGCCATAACTCGGTTAAGTAAATCCAATGTTTTATTTTTTTGAGTGCATGCAGGGTGCCCAAACTTTTGCTTCAGGCCCTTTTCCTTTTTTGTCATTTTGCAAATGTAAAAGATGAAAATTTAAAAAAAATGCTTTGCTTAAAATATAAATGGAATGAGTTATCTTTAACTTTATGCCTTTTGGAGATCATTTCATCTTCAACTTGCTTACCTGTTCACAGTAACAGCAATTTTGACCAGGGGTGCCCAAACTTTTGCATACCACTGTAAATGGTAAGCCATGTACTGAAGTGTCATTAATGAATCAGTCGACTCTTTGAACTGACATACTGTATCTTAAGAATGGTAACATATCCTGTTGATAACGATGAATCTCTGTATTTGTGGATCTCTAATATCTTTAATCGCATACAGCACAACTGTAAAGTGAATAGTATCCGCATCTGAGTTATTTGGTACAGCATAAGATTTAGAGCGAGTTCAAGTGAGAATATGAAGACGTGGGGGTTTCTCTCTCACTCTCTGAGGGTGTAACTGCACTGCGGTTTGTGATGTGTGTAATGCAGTGTACAGTGGAGATGAATCTCAGGATAAATCAGCAAGAATCCTGCTTTTAGTAATAAAGTGTGATATAAAATAATGTCGGAATACTTCCATCATTTGAGAAAGCGGATCTGTAACACCTTGCTGGTTTAATGTTTATTTTAATCTTTCATACCAATTAAAGGGATGGGGGGAATCATGATCAAGTCTGGAATAAAACACTTGGGGTTGTGGTGTTCTAGGAAAAGCATCAGTGATGGGGTGGAGTCTGGTGAGCAACAGAGTTTAGAACTACTACAGTTCTGAGAAAGAATTATTACAATAGATATTTTCATATCGTTGTAGAAATGCTTGCTTAAGCTCATACGGTAGTTTAGCCTTCTGAGAACCTGTCAGTGTGGAAAGAGATTCAAAGGGGTGCTGAGACACAGACACACACACACACACACACACACACACACACACACACACACACACACACACACCACTACCACCGGCCACAAGCTGCCATATCAAAAGCTATGAATATTTTATCAGCTGGCAATCTTCAAAGTATGACAGCTGCCTGTCACTCTCTCTCTCTCTCTCTCTCTCTCTCTCTCTCTCACTGACACAAACACTCTCAGAACTCTGCAATACCAAGCGGGGAAAGAAAGTAAAAAAAAATAGAAAGAAAGAAACAAAGATGAGGCCAGAAATCAGACATTCAAAGGAAAACCGAAAGAAAGCCAAAGAGATGAGGATAGACAGAAAGAAGAAAATGGAAAAAAAAGAATGATAAAGAAGCAAAAGAGAAAAGTAAGTAAACAAAAAAGAGGAAGGAAGGAATAAAATGGACAAAGAAAGGAAGATGGAGTGAGGAAAGAAGGAATATAGAAGAGATGGAGGAAGTAATACAAAAGAGAATTTTGTGTGTGTGAGAGAGAGAAGGGAAGGAAGAGAGAAGAAAATGGAATGGAGAGAACGAGGAAGGAAGGAATACAGAAGAGATACAGGGAGTAAGACAGAAGAAAATGGGAGGGAGGAAGAAAGAAGTAAAACAAAAGATGAAAGAAGGAGAAAGGCCGGCATGGTGGTGTAGTGGTTAGCGCTGTCGCCTCACAGCAAGAAGGTCCAGGTTCGAGCCCCGTGGCCGGCGAGGGCCTTTCTGTGCGGAGTTTGCATGTTCTCCCCGTGTCTGCATGGGTTTCCTCCAGGTGCTCCGGTTTCCCCCACAGTCCAAAGACATGCAGGTTAGGTTAACTGGTGACTCTAAATTGACTGTAGGTGTGAATGTGAGTGTGAATGGTTGTCTGTGTCTATGTGTCAGCCCTGTGATAACCTGGCGACTTGTCCAGGGTGTACCCCGCCTTTCGCCCGTAGTCAGCTGGGATAGGCTCCAGCTTGCCTGCGACCCTGTAGAACAGGATAAAGAGGCTAGAGATAATGAGATGAGAGGAGAAAGGAAGAAAGAAGAAAATGGAACAGCAAGAGAGAGAGAGAGAGAGAGTGAGTTCAAGTTCAAGCTTTATTGTCAGTTTCTTTATATGCGCAGATCATACAAGGAAATTTAAATTACGTTTCTCTCTATCCCATGTAAAGACATAGACAAACATAGGACTGACATTAACAAGACAAACATTAAAGCGCAAGACAGGACCAATAACAGTGTAACAAGCAATAAGTAATAATAAAGTAATGATTTAAAAAAAAGAGACATTTAAAGGAACAGTCCACTGTACTTCCATAATGAAATATGCTCTTATCTGAATTGAGACGAGCTGCTCCGTACCTCTCCGAGCTTTGCGCGACCTCCCAGTCAGTCAGACGCAGTCAGACGCGCTGTCACTCCTGTTAGCAATGTAGCTAGGCCCAGTATGGCCAATGGTATTTTTTGGGGCTGTAGTTAGATGCGACCAAACTCTTCCGCATTTTTCCTGTTTACATAGGTTTATATGACCAGTGACATGAAACAAGTTCAGTTACACAAATTGAAACGTAGCGATTTTCTATACTATGGAAAGTCCGCACTATAATGACAGGCGTACTAACACCTTCTGCTCGCTTCGACAGCACATTGATATCTGAGCTCCATATCAATGTGCTACCGAAGCGTGCAGAAGGTGTTAGTACGCCTGTCATTATAGTGCGGACTTTCCATAGCATAGAAAATCGCTACGTTTCAATTTGTGTAACTGAACTTGTTTCATGTCACTGGTCATATAAACCTATGTAAACAGGAAAAACGTGGAAGAGTTTGGTCACATCTAACTACAGCCCCAAAAAATACCATTGGCCATGCTGAGCCTAGCTACATTGCTAACAGGAGTGACAGCGCGACTGACTGCGTCTGACTGACTGGGAGGTCACGCAAAACTTGGAGAGGTACGGAGCAGCTCGTCTCAATTCAGATAAGAGCATATTTCATTATGGAAGTATGGTGGACTGTTCCTTTAACATTTAGAAAAATAATCTAGGCTAAAGACAGGAAGATAAGAACAAGACTAGTATACAAGACACACAGTACAGTATAGCACAGTCCAGGGCAGTCCAGTTGAGGTTATCACAGTAGCAGCATTATGTAGAATAATGTGTTAAATAATAATGTGTTAATAATGTGTAGCAGCATTCAGAAGCAGCATATGGCAAGTTGTTATATTGCAGGGCCCAAGGCAGTTCTTATGAGATAGTTCAGGTAAGGTGCAAAGTCACATGTGTAGCTCCATAGAGAAGTCTTTTCCATGGAGGGCAGCAGCAACAAGAAACAGTGTATAGTGTGTAAAAAAAGTGAGGTAGTGCAGGTAAAGGTGCAAATGAGAAGTCTTTTCCGTGGAGAGAGGAAGAATAAGAAATTAATAGAAAAATACAAAGGATGAGAGACCTAGATAAAGTATTCAAAAGCAGAAAAGCAGAAATAAAAATAAAGATACAAGGAGGGGGGGAAAAATGACAAAAAATGTGTTGTCGAAGCTAAGGGAACTTCTGGATTGTACAGAATGTGAGGGAAAACGTGCTGATCTTGCGCTCATTGTGTGAACAATGAGACAGCAGCTCGATGAATTACTCAGCCCTATTGCATCCTATTAGTGCTCCCATCACACCAACACCCTCTCTCTCTCTCTCTCTCTCTCTCTCTCTCGCCTCCCTTTAGGATGGTTTTCCACATCATTACTAATTGATAATTGTCATGGAGAGTCTGTCATTAGGACGGCGCTGACATTTCCAGCCCGGGGAAATTCCCTCCTGACTTCAATGAACAGGAAATGGAGACGGGATGGGACGAGATGATATTTTTGTTCTCATTACGACACGTTTGCATCTGATTAAAAGCGGTTACTTTAGCTTGGCAGCAACTTTATCGAGGTGACCTGTGAATTCATGGGCCAGTAGAAAACTAGAAGCTGGGACAGTAGTGTGTGTGTGTGTGTGTGTGTGTGTGTGTGTGTGTGTGTGTGTGTGTGTGTTCCATAACAAAATGTAGGAGTTCTTATGTCGTCCTCACACCTGATTTTTGTCTCATTGTTTTCTTACTGTTAGCCATCTTGTTAGCAGTGTGACTTGGTCACTTTCAACTGTCGGTGAACAAAACAGCAACGGATCAGAAGTGAAACAGGAATTGAGGGTTGTCTCAGTTCCTGTGCCTCTGTGCGCTGGGATGGATCTGACAGCCCAGTATTGCTCTGTAGCATCACCACATGTGTGTAAATAATGAGCTGTTGTCTTACAAACAGGCAGGCTGGCGTTGTTCTGTCTGACAATTGGAAGGGAAAAAAAACAAAAACAAACGAACAATCCGTTCCTTGATACGTCCTCTCTTAATGCTATTGTTGGCTTAGCATGGAGCCATGAAATGTGCAGTTCTAAAAGCTCGGGTAAACTAGCTGGTATTTTTTTCATGTTGTGACAAAATGGTGAAATGTGAGGACCACCTGCGGTTAGAGATTTTTTTGCAGACCCTGTTTTTATTTTCATCATTAGAAAGCTAATTGAAACTGGCTAAACAGCTCTGATGTTTATTATGACAAGCCAATTTGGTCAAATTTATCATGACGGTTTCTGAGACATTTAATGGCATCGTATAGTTTCGGGACAGGCATAAAACACCAAGAGGAACAACTAGAAATGTGTAAAGCCACCTAATATTGTTTTTCTTCCACTCAGCTGTAACTAGGACACAGCCGTAAACAGCAGGCGTTCCAAAATATCTTTTTGTCCCACAGAGATAATTGCAGTGTGCCAAGAGCTTTAAAACGCAGCACTCTCGGTTTGGGCAAAAATTAATTTGGGCAATTAACTGCTGCGGCTGAGATGACAATGAAATGCGAAGCTGAATTAACTCGAGAGACGTGTGGGGAAACGTGGCCTCCCCACCGGCTGTGCAGGGCGACAAGAGAAGCAAGAAAGGGATAAAAAGCAAAGCGGGAGATTCATTTTAGTGGGAGATAATTTCATCCTTTTCTTTCCATGCTGAGGTATTCGTTCAGCGGCTGGTGCTAATTGAGGAGCTTTGCAGCTATATAAGGACACGGAACACGAGAGAGGATTGTCTATGACGTGATGAATTCAATTATTCATGTCTGAGGAGAATGCTGAGGAAAATGAACGCATGCTAATAGGATGATGATTTGTTTGTTTTTGCATGATTGGGAAAGATTCGTACGGTAAGTATAGCATACGTGTTAGTTAATGTTTGCAGTGTGAGTGTGTGGCTGACGTCTGGGAAAGAGACAATGTTTTCATTTGGTCTACATTGTAACCTCAGCTTGGTGTCTGACTGCAAACGTTGTTCTGCTTAAAGGTATTCAAAACCTTGATGGTTAAATGCGATTTCGGCGGGAATGTTGGATGGTTACATGCTGTTGTGAACTAGACATCAGGCAGCGTCTCATGTTCCGTTCTACCCAAGGGAGTAAAGATTAAACATCGCTATCTGTTAAGAGAATCCCAAATGAAACCAAACTCTCTTTGGTGTTCCAATTATTTTTACTCCACCATTGGTAATTACAATTGAGAGTCCATCCTGTCTCCTGAAGCCCCAACAGCACCCATACGGCCTTCAGACTTGGTTGAATCTGGTTGGGTTGGGCTGGGCTAGCATTCTGCTCTTTGTGTGAGCCATGGCATGTTTCTAAAGTGCAAGGGTCAACAGTGGATGGATTACACGATCAGCTGTGCTGCATTTCTGTATCCCAGGTTTGAGTAATGCAGACGTTCCCCTCGCTGTCACTTCCATTTGTAATACTATGGAGCACCAGAATGAGCTAGCATGTCTTGTGAAGCATGGCTGAACTGATTCACAAAGACATGAATCAGGAAGAAAAACGGCACAACTGTTGTTTCCTGGAACCCGAAATGGTTTGATATTGGATCAGTCTGAGCCAGGTGAGCTTTTCTGTGGAGTGTGGAGATAAAACGGTGGCTTACGGACCAGGTGGGGATAAATGAATAGGGTGAAATATAGCCTCCAGCCAGAGTTTTGCTGTGTGGTAAAACGGAGATAGAATTCAGTTCAATTCTGCATAAAGGTTTTATGGTTTCCTTTTCAGAAAAGGTTCCCAGTAAATCCCCTGAACCCCGAGCGAGACCTCTTAACCATTCAAGGAATTCCTGAGGAAGAACCCTGTCTTCACAACTATCCTGTTGTACAACAACAAGCTCATAATTAACAATAATTTTCTAAACCCATTTTGTTTTTTCCCTCAAAGCCATTAAACCATTAATTATCTTAATTATAGATTTGTTTTGGATTGCTTCCTTTCAAAACATTAATGTGATGTGACTGAGTTTCACTAACTGTTCATCATGCTTGTGTGTAAATTGAAATAAATGAGTGATTTCTTGTGAGTGGAATCAGTTTGTCTATAAAATCGCAGTAAGTCATCAGCAGTTATACAATTCGAAGCTGAACGATCGATGTTAACATGAGTGAGTCTCGTTACATGCCTCGAACATTTTCCCAAACAAACTGTCTTGTCTAAACACCCCGTGTACAATTTTCTGAATAAATTGCCGTCATTTAAGCATCCTGTTTTGTTCGCTGCCAAGCAATGGAAGTATAATTTGTCGGCACCGTCCGTCATTTTATACTAAAGCTAGTAACACTATTGTTACTACCCAAAATACCCAATATACATATCCTTCAAATTTTAACCAATACAAATGTTCAATATTCAAAAGCAATCATAGTGTTGTCTTCTGGTGATATTTGATCATCGGTGATTTAACGGATCTGATTGATCTTCATGTTGTATTCCTTAGTAGAGATCCAGAAAGACAGCTAGTCATCCTCCAGGGAAGTCTTGGTGATCGTTGCATTTTTATATATCATGCTATAAGCAGGTAGTCATAAATAGCACCAGAACCAGAACAAAATCATCATCGTTAACGTCCTGCTGCTTGGTCTTCCACAGGGACACTAGCAGGCAGATGAGAAAGAACAGACAGAGCTCTCGATGCTTGCAAGGCACCGTCGTCCATCTTCCAACTGGCTAAAGAACTCGTGAGCTCCTCATGCACAAAAAGTGCTGTCAATGCATTTAGCATGTACAGTATGTGGGCTGGATTTTTTTTAATGGAAAGGGATTGAGATGAATTCGAGAGGAAAGTTTAAAAGCAATATATTTTACAGGCAGACGAGAGTCTGATAATGCTGGGCTTGTCCAAAATGTTTTAAAGGGAACCCTATGATTTGAAAAATCCATCACAAAGGGAAAAAGTATCAATGAGTCACTTGTCACAACCAATTTCTCTCACATTGGAACTTTGCTTCCAATTCATCTAACGGTCTCCTGGCCTCTGCATGACTTTCCAGAGGAGGTTCATTTTGTGCTCTGCTCAGCCAGTGAAATCTGCACATCAGGGTTTTGTAATTTGTCTCTTTTTAAAACTGAGAGGAAGTCACTCCATTTCGGTGACACTTCAGGCAATCGGGAAGAGGAAGTCGACTTTCCGAAGACTTAAAACAGACAAATGAGGCACCCACTAGATTGATGAGCACATACTGATGGAAGGTGATGTTTTTTCTTTCTACACTTTTACACTCTTTCTAATGAGAGGCACTACCATCTCATACTCCTTTTCAACTAACAGGGAACTACTTCTGATCTTGTTCATGCACCAAATTTTGAATCATTCAGAGCATGTCAACCAAAAATAATTTGGTTCCCAATTGGAAACAAAATATTGCTGGTTTTTACAGCGCTAACCATGACATCAGTGGGTGTATCTTTAGTTTGGAGAGGAAGTGGAGTGAAGCAATGGAGAAGTCAATGGAAAAGGATACAGCTTCTGTAAAAAACAGACCGAAAACAAACATCTGTAATAACAGAACAGAAGCTTGCAGGTAATCAATGCACTCCACTATCTTGTTCACACTGTTTACTCCCATTGTACATCATACAACACCCTCGGTCCATGATGCATCCTTGATTTACAACGGTTCCACTCAAAACTGATGAAAACGTGGGCTGGTTCGCTAGCTGGCACCAAGGTTTAAAGAATCCTGAATGGAACCGATTCATGAACCCATTCCCTGTTGGTCGAAAAGGGTATCACAGCTCCAAGGTCACGGTCTATCCTGCGCTTGAGTGGCATTTTGCATGTTTTCAACATGTTTGTATAGGCTTCCTTCAGGTTCTCCAGTTTCCTCCAGACTAGTCACTGGATTGTCTATGCTAAATCAATATCCTGCGATAGACTCATATCCCATCCAGGGTGTATTCTATATTCTCATCTCACACCTTGTGTTCCCTGGATAGACTCCAGATTCATGACCCTGACCAAGATAAAGCACTTACTGAAAGTGAATTAAAAAAAAAAGATAATCCTTTATGGAAAGGGTCTCCAGTGTCAGTCCATTTTCCAACACAGGAAAGTCTTCAGGAGAGACAAATTTATGCTTTGTGTATTCTCTGTAACCTGACATGCTGGTGAGGGAATGACTGTTTAGAGCTACTATAATACATGATAACAGGAACTAACTTGTTTTGCAAATGTTTATCATTGGTCAGATACATTTTTGATCTAGTGAATAATGTTTCTTAAAATTAATTTATTAATCTTAGACTTTGTTGAATGTCCACCATATAAGTCCCTGTGTACACTGTTACTTTAGAAAAGATGTCTTAAAATGGGTGCATTAATATAAACCTGTGATTTGTGTTACAGAAAATGAGTCAACACATTCTGACCAATCAGAACCCAGAGTTCAACAACTTAGAAGTACTTTTTTTTAACAGCATGCAGAAAATAATTCTACTTCTTCCTGGAGTGCAGTGTGTTTCATAGATGAGTGACCAGATGGAAGCTCCTCATAAGATCTAGACCTTGGTCATATATGAATGCTTTTTTTCATGAATTTTGTTGCAACATGGTACTAAAATAAGTTTCCTTATCTGAATGAGAACTCTGCAATTTTCTGGAGATCATCTTAAAAGGTTAGCTCAAGCATAAAGGCTAATTCACTGCTGAAATAAATCATGGAAGCCATGGATCCTGATGGATTTGGAACAGGTTGGGGTGGTATTTTGCAGAGTGGAACCATGCCATTGTTTTGCAAGTCACAAGTAAGTCTCAAGTCGTGGCCTTCAAGTCCCAAGGCAAGTTCCCAAGGCATTCAAGTCCCGAGGCAAGTTCCCAAGGCAAGAAAGTCCCGGGGCAAGTTCCCAAGGCAAGAAAGTCAGGACAGGCAATTCCCAAGTCAAGTTGCAAGTCAAGTCCCATGTCAGGACACGCAAAACCCAACTCGAGTACTGAAGTCAGGACAGGTAAGTCCCAAAGATGAGTGTTCTGACTTTGGGAACTCAAGTGTCCTGAGTCCCATACTCAGGAAAGGCAAGTCCCAAGTAAGGACTGATAAACCCAAGTCAAGGTACAAGTCCTTAACTTTAAGTTTCAATTCCTAAACAAATCACAATGTGCGGCGGCACGGTGGTGTAGTGGTTAGCGCTGTCGCCTCACAGCAAGAAGGTCCTGGGTTCGAGCCCCGGGTCCGGCGAGGGCCTTTCTGTGTGGAGTTTGCATGTTCTCCCCGTGTCCGCATGGGTTTCCTCCGGGTGCTCCGGTTTCCCCCACAGTCCAAAGACATGCAGGTTAGGTTAACTGGTGACTCTAAATTGACCGTAGGTGTGAATGTGGGTGTGAATGGTTGTCTGTGTCTATGTGTCAGCCCTGTGATGACCTGGCGACTCGTCCAGGGTGTACCCCGCCTTTCGCCCGTAGTCAGCTGGGATAGGCTCCAGCTTGCCTGCGACCCTGTAGAAGGATAAAGCGGCTAGAGATAATGAGATGAGATGAGATCACAATGTGCCCTTTCCTAAATTTAAGACCAGGGTCATTATCAGTATATCAACTTTACACAAACCGTGCAGGCTTTTCAAAATGGGTGTTTATCCCTTACAAGTAAACTTTATAACTTAATAGAAATAGGAGTTTGAGAAACACACACATTTAATTTCACATGAGGTGTAGAATGTTTATTTTTACTAAGGGAATTCATTGATCTCCAATCAATGTGACTGTGCTTTGGGATTTGCTTTGTGCAACTTCAAATGCCAAACAAAATTGCTTGCTTTTGCATCTGATATTCTTGAGTTCAAAGATCTGGGGTCAACTATACAAAGTAATGGTGAGTGTGGAAGAGAAGTGAAGAAGAGAGTGCAAGCAGGTTGGAATGGATGGAGGAGAGGATAGAGTCAGGAGTGATTTGTGACAGAAGGTTGCCAGCAAGAGTGAAAGGGAAAGTGTACAAGACAGTAGTAAGAGCAGCGATGTTGTATGGTTTGGAGACAGTGGCACTGACCAAAAGACAGGATGCTGAACTGGAGGTAGTGGAACTGAAGATGTTAAGAGTTTCATTGGGAGTGACAAAGTGGAACAGGATTAGAAATAAGTATATTAGAGGGACAGGACATGTAGGATGGCTTGGAGACAAAGTGAGAGAGGCGAGATTTAGATGGTTTGGACACATACAGAGGACAGATCCAGGGGAAAGAATGCTGGAGATGGAGTTTCCAGGTAGAAGGAAAAGAGGAAGACCAAAGATGAGATTTACAGATGTGCTGAAGGAGGGCATTAAGGATGGTTGGTATGACAGAAGATCAGGAGGAGATGGAGGGACATTATCTGCTGTGGTGACCCATAATGGGAACAGCCAAAAGAAGATGATAATTCTTTAACCACAGGTTCTACATGTTGCAACCAACAAAATCTTTTCAGGCAAGCATCTAGAGAGCATGGCTGCCTCAAAGTGCCTCTGTTGTCAGGGAATGAGCTTCTGACTGGTTGAACATTGACTTTGGAAATGAAGATTGATGATGATTTGTTTGCTGGGAGGAAGGTGTGCTTCCAACGGCGGTGCGGTGGTGTAGTGGTTAGCACTGTCACCTCACAGCAGGTTCTGGGTTTGAGCCCAGCAGCCGATGGGGGCCTTTCTGTGTTGAGTTTGCATGTTCTCCCCATATCTGTGTGGGTTTCCTCTGGGTGCTCTGGTTTCCCCCACAGTTCAAAGACATGCAGTTAGGATAACCTGGGGCGGCCTTGGGCTGAAGCACCCTTGAACAAGACACGTAACCCATGATTGCTCCCCAGGTGCTGGAGCGTAGCTCTGGATATGTGTGCGCGCTAATTACTCACATGCCTGTGCATGTGTGTGTTCACTGCTTCAGATGGGTTAAATGCAGAGGACGAATTTCACTGTGCTTGAGTGTGTATGTTTCAAAGGCTCTTCTTCTTCTTCTTAGAATAGCTGATTCACTGCATACTTTCAAATGTAATTTTTAATCTTTTCTGTTAAATGTATTAAGTCTTTCCAAGTCAAAGGGCTCAAGTCTGAGTGAAGTCACTAGTCATTGATGCCAACAATGACCTTGAGTGCGTGAGCTGTTGGGATCCATAGTCTGTACCGTCCGTGTCTGAAGGATGTGGTGGATTTTTGGGAACCTGATAACAGAGTGGACTCCAGTGCTGATGTGATGTTTGCAAAAAAAAAAAAGGTTTTAAAATGGTTGTGCAAACTTGGAAAACCTTTTGGCTTGGAAGCATCTTCCTGTTCTCCACAGATCTTTCTCCAAGACCAGGCTTGAATTGGGATTTAAACACCACTAATTAGATTACTAATTAAACCCCAGAAGGGACATTGAGGTAACTCAGAACATGTCCCAGGATGCTAATTTTGTCCTCTTTAACAAGTCTGTGTGGATTTTTATCAGTTTTGTGGTTAACACATCCTCTGGAAGCGGAGTGGGGATCAGTATCGGTGCTGATTCATGGAGGTCTGACAGACAGCTCGTTGAGGTTCTGTTACTGAATCGATGCACACAGTGATGCTGCTTTTTTTTTTATCCTCAATTAATTTGGGATTAGTGCCCACTTTGTAGTTGTAAATGCTGAATTTATCCTGTAACAGTACTATTTGTATTCTGTACAAGATCTGTGTGTTGCTTCGTGTTCCTGAAAGAAAGATGTTTCATCAGGCTGGAAGTTTAAACCCAGAATGTGACAGCATTTTTCTTACATGTGCATATTTTGAGCAGTACAGCTACCATTTATGAACAGCCTCTAATAAGAGTTCTCGGTCATGGCATTTTTTTTTTGTTGTTGTTTTCATATCAAACATCCAATGTCACTTTACGAGTTTTGGCATAAAACCTTTCATAACTTGCTTTAGAATAAAAAAAAAAAAAAAAAAATCCAAAAAAGGCTTATGAATGTGTTTGACAAGAAGATTGTGGGAGGGAAAAAAACAACAAAACAACAACAAAAAACCTTGAGCATAAGAAAATAAGATGAAATGGACAGGAAAGCTGTTTAGCTTTTCATTTTCTGTGGATGGGGTGATGGGGGGGAAGAAATGTTCTCCTTCTTCCATTGTGTTAACGTTCCTGAATCAAGGTGCTGGATGCTGACTCAGGTGCGGGTGAGTAAATAAGAAAACGAGAATGAAATAACGTTACAAGCATGATGTATTGAAGTAGTCAGCTGGAGAGCAAGTGCGAGAGAAAACTGTCACTTCAGGGGAAGCGAAAGCGGCAGAAGTCTGAACTTTTCTCATTTCGTTGTGAGGCTTAGATAGAGATGGAGTACGGGAATTAATTGGAGATGGAGAGAAGATTCAGGAGGAAATGCGCAGAGAGGGAGGTGAAGATTATTGTGAGAGGCGTACAGTATCAGTCAAATGTTTTGGCACATCTTCGAATTCAGTGGTTTCTTGTTCATTTGGAGATTGGCTCCAGCTTCCCCTGTGGCCCTGATGGATGGATGGATGGATGGCTGTTTCATTCTGCAGGATCCATCTCGAAGCACACATCTAGTCAGTGTGGATGTTTAAGTCAAGAAAAAGACACTCACCTTCTATTTGTATTACTTTATAACATATTGTATGTTTAATGTAACCATACTGACTTATATCCCCAGTAAGCATTGTGTTTCTTGTTGTTTTTTTTAACTGGACTTTTAGTGGAATACACCTGGTGCGTGTCTGTTATTGCACCACAGGTACATCACCTCTGGGGTGTGTGTGTGTGCAAACATGGCTATTGAAACAGAAGTAGAGGAGTGTAAAGCCCGAGGGAAATCAGCCAAAGAGTTTCAGGTTTCGGAGCAATAAGAATTCAGCAGAAGAATAAACAGCGACATGTGTTCAGGGAGTTTATTTACATTCCTTCCTTCCTTTCTGTCACACACTGTGCTCAAACAATATTGACTCAAAAGGACTGAACGACATCATGAGGGAAATCTATTGACCCTGATGGCGGGGATCCTCACGTGTGGAACGTCCTGAAAGACACCGTTTCAATGTCATGCAAGGAGTAGGCTTAATAAAATCACCCGTATTTAAGATATCTTAACTTGCTAAGAGATTAAAGGCACTGTAGAATGGAAATCTGTATTTACATTGGTTGGAAAAAGGAGAGTTCAGTACATGGAACTGACGTACTGTATCATGAAGCTCAAACTCAAAAGCACAGGACGGTAAAACAGACCAATTTCAAAATCCTGGAGTGTTTTGTAACAGTCGAGACTCATTAATAGTCACCAGGGCCGTCGACAGGGGGGGACAACCGGGTATTTTGTCCCGGGCCCAGGCATGAGGGGGGGCCCAGAACTGGTCCCTCATGAAGATGCCATTAATCACTCTGTTTCATTTCAAAATGTGTTGATTTGGGGGAGAAAAATGTGCTATATTTGCATTCAATGAATGATTTCTGGTTCTTTTGCCTTTATTGTCTTCAAAAATAGATTCAAGAACCCACCTACCACCCCTAATGCAGAAATGGTTTGGTCTTTGATTAAGGCGCCAAATAACACGGCACTATTCCATCATAACGCTTCGACAATAAGCGTGCGAGCCCGTTTGCCAACATGCACAAGTCAGGAGCAAAGAAAAGAAAAGAGAAAAAGAGATGAAGAAGCCAAGAGCCTCAGGGGCTCACTGCATAGATATTTTAGAAAAGATTCAGATGATGCAGCAGGTGGTGAAGGCAGTGGGGCAGCTGAGCCAGGTAAGACACAGATAACTTTTTTCCAGCCCCGTAATGTAACCCCAGCACGCGCGACGCGCCATTCATAATTATAAAGTAGGGGATAGCAGGGTACACTGAGTGAACACTGAAATGCACAGGGCATTGAATTATTTCATAAACATATCAGTTTAATAACACTGTGTTGCATATATCTCAATGAAGCAAAGAATAGCACATTGGCCCGCAATCATATCCAAATGTTTTAGGCACGCTTGCTGAGCTGCGCTGAGCTGGACTCCAGTTAGCTGAAAGCCCGTGGAACGCTGCCTCTTGTTAATTAAACCTTATTTTGTTGGAAATCATCCCGTGTAGATACGACGGCATGTGAAATTGCCAGCTAGATAGAGTTTAATGTAACGAATGGGCTATAAATGGGGTGTTTTGAGGTTAGTCTGTTGCAAAACATTAAACTTTCGCTTAGACTGGATACTCTTCAAACAATTTCCTTGTTCAAGTGAAAAATGATAGGCAGTGTATGAAAAGCGCAATTAATGAAAGTAGCCTAATAAGCCCTAAATGAATAAAACAACCTCTGTTTTATTGTTGTTGCTTACACGTTAAGATTTTGAAATCTTCTCGGTCCAGTTCTATATCCAGGGAACGTTGTAATCCTTTTGGTTTATCCGTAATAAACGTGTCAGCCCCCAGGTCAGATAGGCTAATGTTACGTGGTTGGGAGGGTGTCAATTTTTTTGTAACATTCTAAATCGAGTACGGAAAGGACGTTTATGAAAAACAAGACAAAAAAATACACTGAAAAACTCACTGTACACATCACTAGTGGTGATGCTTCTATGTTCAGATTTTGGGAAAGCCATAACTCCGTTCTCATTGAGGCCCAGTTCCATCCCGTAAACAATCATTTTGGTTTATCAACTACCTGCGCTCAAACATGTCACAGGAGAGGCTCAATGGGCTGGCTATGCTCTCTATAGAGCGCGAACTTGCAAAGAAGCTGGACTTCAATGACCTTATTGACGACTTTGCCACAGCAAAAGTCCGGCGCATTGCATTTCGCACCTGAATAGTTGCAGACTAAGGAAATGTTCAAACCGTAAATATGTTGAAATGTTGAAATAAAATGGTTGACTGTTATAATGGGCTTGGAATACCTGTTATTTAAGGGTTGGAGTGAATGGAGACTGTGAAAAGAGGGGTTGGGTGTGGGTGGTTGCTGTGTGGCGATGTGCGTGCGCGCATATGTGTGTGTGTGTGGGGGGGCACTCAGATTATTTGGGGGGGGGGCCCACTCAGATTATTTTGTCCCAGGCCCAGCCAAAGCTGTCAACGGCCCTGATAGTCACACCCAAAAATTTGCATACACCAGCCCACGTCCTAGCCAAGGTAGTGTTACTTCCACTTCCGGTGCTGATGCTAGTGGCTACCTATGTACGGAGCACTGCTGATTCTCAAGGTCCAGCATTTGCAGAGGGCCCTCAGAGGACAATATTAATATTATTACCATCTCATCTCATCTCATTATCTGTAGCCGCTTTATCCTGTTCTACAGGGTCGCAGGCAAGCTGGAGCCTATCCCAGCTGACTACGGGCAAAAGGCGGGGTACACCCTGGCCAAGTCGCCAGGTCATCACAGGGCTGACACATAGACACAGACAGCCATTCACACTCACACCTACGGTCAATTTAGAGTCACCAGTTAACCTAACCTGCATATCTTTGGACTGTGGGGGAAACCGGAGCATACCCACGCGGACACAGGGAGAACATGCAAACTCCACACAGAAAGGCTCTCGTCGGCCACGGGGCTCGAACCCAGACCTTCTTGCTGTGAGGCGACAGTGCTAACCACTACACCACCTTGCCGCCTATTAGAATAGATAGCCTTTATATTTCACCCGTCTCTCTATTCATTACATGGACCAGTCTTGTGTACGGTAGGCGGAGTCAGAGCGTGACACCACATTAGGTTTATTGCTTTCTAATCCAGCACTAACGTTAGCTGCGCACGGTAGAAGCAGAATTGATGGTGAACCATCAGTAGATTGGCATCATCATGAAGAAGCTGGGTTATCAGAAACATAAAGAGAGGCAGCAGAAAGCTGAGAGAGAGAAAAAGGGCTGACAGTCACCCAGTTTTGTTTTTTTTTTTTTTCCCAAAGAAAGGTATCCTATACATTTATTCACTGACCTTCCTTTGGTGGCTATTAACCTAACATGCTAACTTTAATGCTAGAGAAGATTATTATTCTGCCTTAACCACTGCATGGATGGTCAAGCTAACAACTTAATTTACAATGCAGTGCCATTTTTACTTAAATATTTCATACGTTACCTTTATTGCCACTGAAAATGAGACGAATAATGAATGTAACTTTGGTCTGCAAAGAGCTCAGTGAATTTGTAGGTCCATTATACAGCTAGTGCGCCAGCTAGGTTAAGATGCATTCTAATAACTAGCATGTTTGCTAATGAGGTCTGCCATCAACATGCACAGATGTAGGCTCAAGATAAGGAAACCATCCCTCAACCCAACTCCCAGTTGAAGCAGTAGGAGGTGAACAGAATTTTGTTGATAATGTATTTACAGAGTAGTCTGTGAATAAAGGGCTTTGGGGGTAAGGCTGGCGGCACGGTGGTGTAGTGGTTAGCGCTGTCGCCTCACAGCAAGAAGGTCCGGGTTCGAGCCCCAGGGCCGGCGAGGGCCTTTCTGTGCGGAGTTTGCATGTTCTCCCCGTGTCCACGTGGGTTTCCTCTGGGTGCTCCGGTTTCCCCCACAGTCCAAAGACGTGCAGGTTAGGTTAACTGGTGACTCTAAATTGACCATAGGTGTGAATGTGAGTGTGAATGGTTGTCTGTGTCTATGTGTCAGCCCTGTGATGACCTGGCGACTTGTCCAGGGTGTACCCTGCCTTTCGCCCGTAGTCAGCTGGGATAGGCTCCAGCTTGCCTGCGACCCTGTAGAACAGGATAAAGCGGCTACAGATAATGAGATGAGATGAGGGGTTAAGGCTCATGCAGACTGATTTTTAGTATTTATGCTGCATTAAACGTGTGAGCAGCTAGCTATAGAAAGCAAGTACAATTTTAGCTGATAACGTTCATATAGACATTCCAGTAATGAAATGTACAACTGGCATATGACATGGACAAACACTGGCTAAAAAGATTGTTAGATAGCTTGACTTAAGATGTAAAGGGAATAATGCCATTACCACTTTTAAAATCACCCTTTTAAGATATTTGTTTCCCTTTATGATCATCTAATGTTATGCTTGTGTCACACTGTCTTGTATCTTGCCACGTAAGTGGCGTGTGGGTCAAACGCCAAGAAATGAGGTGTATTTTGTCCAAAATTAAAGTCTTGTGATGTACACGGTGTATGTGTGGTGTGTCTGGGGTTTGTATGGGGTTCAAGGGACGTAAAGTTATGGCATACTGAGGTGTATGTGTGGCGCTTCGTTCTTGCATGTGACACTACTGTGGCATATCTGCGGCGTTCACAGGTGGGTATAAAAGGGGGCCTCACATTGCATTCATTGTCACTCATCGCAGTCAAGAAAGCATCATGCCAGCAAAGAAGTCAGGACCCAAGAAGGGCAAGGGAAGAGGGAAGACATCAGCTGCATTCACCCAGCCAGCCCTGGAGCCACCTTCATCAGACACGTCAACTAAAGCATTTGCATAGCATAATAGGTGTTCAAGCAACGTTCCCGCTGCGTCACTGCTGCGTAGCTTTTGTTTTTACAGCGTACGTGTGACATATCAAAGCTGCTATGTATCTGCTATGGATTTTTAAGTGCAGACTTAAAAATACACCGCACCCTGGCATACAAGGAGATCGTGTTACGCATCCTAGTAGCTACGTAAGCTGGCGATGCTGCGACGTTCCTTTCTTACTGCCACATGTACTGATATGCTGTGCATACAGTGGTGCTTGAAAGTTTGTGAACCCTTTAGAATTTTCTATATTTCTGCATAAATATGACCTAAAACATCAGATTTTCACACAAGTCCTAAAAGTAGATAAAGAGAACCCAGTTAAACAAATTAGACAAAAATATTATACTTGGTCATTTATTTATTGAGGAAAATGATCCAATATTACATATATGTGAGTGGCAAAAGTATGTGAACCTCTAGGATTAGCAGTTAATTTGAAGGTGAAATTAGAGTCAGGTGTTTTCAATCAATGGGATGACAATCAGGTGTGATTGGGCACCCTGTTTTATTTAAAGAACAGGGATCTATCAAAGTCTGATCTTCACAACACATGTTTGTGGAAGTGTATCATGGCACGAACAAAGGAGATTTCTGAGGACCTCAGAAAAAGCGTTGTTGATGCTCATCAGGCTGGAAAAGGTTACAAAACCATTTCTAAAGAGTTTGGACTCCACCAATCCACAGTCAGACAGATTGTGTACAAATGGAGGAAATTCAAGACCATTGTTACCCTCCCCAGGAGTGGTCGACCAACAAAGATCCCTCCAAGAGCAAGGTGTGTAATAATCAGCAAGGTCACAAAGGACCTCAGGGTAACTTCTAAGCAACTGAAGGCCTCTCTCACATTGGCTAATGTTAATGTTCATGAGCCCACCACCAGGAGAACACTGAACAACAATGGTCTGCATGGCAGGGTTGCAAGGAGAAAGCCACTGCTCTCCAAAAACAACATTGCTGCTCGTCTGCAGTTTGCTAAAAATCATGTGGATAAGCCTATTGGAAAAATGTTTTGTGGATGGATGAGACCAAAATAGAACTTTTTGGCTTCAATGAGAAGCGTTCTGGTTGGAGAAAGGAAAACACTGCATTCCAGCATAAGAACCTTATCCCATCTGTGAAACATGGTGGTGGTAGTATCAAGGTTTGGGCCTGTTTTGCTGCATCTGGGCCAGGACGGCTTGCCATCATTGATGGAACAATGAGTTCTGAATTATACCAGCGAATTCTAAAGGAAAATGTCAGGACATCTGTTCATGAACTGAATCTCAAGAGAATGTGGGTCATGCAGCAAGACAGCGACCCTAAGCACACAAGTCATTCTACCAAAGAATGGTTAAAGAAGAATAAAGTTAATGACCTTAATCTAATTGAAATGTTGTGGAAGGACCTGAAGCAAGCAGTTCATGTGAGGAAACCCACCAACATCCCAGAGTTGAAGCTGTTCTATATGGAGGAATGGGCTAAAATTCCTCCAAGCCGGTGTGCAGGACTGATCAAAAGTTACCGCAAACGTTTAGTTGCAGTTATTGCTGCACAAGGGGGTCACACCAGATACTGAAAGCAAAGGTTCACATACTTTTGCCACTCATAGATATGTAATATTGGATAATTTTCCTCAATAAATAAATGACCAAGTATAATATTTTTGTCTCATTTGTTTAACTGGGTTCTCTTTATCTACAGTACTTTTAGGACTTGTGTGAAAATCTGATGATGTTTTAGGTCATATTTATGCAGAAATATAGAAAATTCTAAAGGGTTCACAAACTTTCAAGCACCACTGTACGTGTTGTTGATCAACAAGTAGCAAGAACTGTATGGGTAATGTTAGCTACTAGCAAGCTCCAAGTAAGTAGTATAGCTAACTCATCGTCTCCTTCTGTCTCGATTGACAATGGACTATGCCTGGATTGTCAGTTTGTTGTAGAGCAGTGTTGGCTATGACTGTAAAGTCCAATTCTGGAGTGGCAGTCTCTATCGCAGTTGCTGCATATGAACCCTGATGGTAGTGAGGGTGCAGGAGCTGCTCTCTCTCATCATCATTTCCTTCTGCCAAGCCACTGCTGTTCCCTTTTCACCTCAACTCTCTTGACACCTGTCTTGATTACATGTTGTCAGTTGCTGCGGTCAGTTGTAGCTGCTTCCTATGAGTCTGGGTTGATGTCATCAGACTTCATGTCTCTCTTACATATGTCCTTGTAATGCAGTATTGGGCAGCCAACTTGTTTGGAGCCTGAGGTGAGTTCGCCGTACAGAACATCCTTTAGGAGGCATCCGTCCTCCATATGACGCATGTGGCCGAGCCATCGCAGGCGTCTCTGGGACAGGATCGCAAACATGCTAAGAGTGTTTGCATGCTTGCACGCATCCTTATTGGGAACTCTGTCATGCCATGATATGCCCAAGATGCAGCGTATGCAACGCAGGTGGAAGGTGTTGAGGTGTTGCTCCTGTCGTGCATAAGCTGTCCACGTTTCGCTGCCATAGAACAGAGTGCCCAATATGCAGACATTGTACACTTCAAACTTTGTGTTTGTGGTCAACTTGCCATTCTCCCACGCTCTTTTGGACAGTTGTGACATGACAGATGCTGCTTTGCCGATGTGCTTGTTGATCTCGGCATCAAGGGTCAGGCTGTTGGAGATCGTGGAGCCAAGGTACATGATGTCCTCGACCACTTCCAGAGTGTAATCCCCAATGCAGATGTTGGGTGTGTCGCTGATATCCTGTCCCATCATGTTTGTCTTGTTTAGACTAATGGTGAGGCCAAATTCTTTGCAGGCATGAGTCAGGCAGTTGATGAGCCTCTGAAGTCCTTCCTGTGTGTGGGAAGCCAGGGCAGCATCGTCAGCAAAGAGCATCTCTCTGAGTATAAGCTGGCGGACATTCATCTTGGCTCGCAAGCAGGAAAGGTTGAACAAATACTGTTATATCAGCACTGGATTGTGCTTTTGAGCAGATGCATTTCTGGACTGCGTTTCCCAGGGTGCACTGCAGCAGCCGAGTTTACAATCATAACCTAATGACACACACCTGCCCTGCTGCAAACCAGCCAATCAGAGCAGGGCTCATTAACATATTAATGATGCTACCAAAAGGAGGGGATCATTTTAGGGCCAGATCATAGGGTTGTAAATGAGTGTATAAAACCACATCTAGGCTGCTTGCTTTTTATTTTGGCCCCAACCAAAGTCACATATATTCACCAACATCAAAGAATAATTTAAAATACTAAATAAATGCAATCTACGGCACATGTAAAGTTAGTTTGTGTAAAGATTACTCCAACTCTTCCTTTGGTTGTGACGTAAACTCGAGCACGTTTTTTACTCCCCCCCCCCACTGAACGAATCAGACACGGCGATATTTCCTGCTATGTTTATACAAGGAAGCGGCTCAGACAGCTATCAGGATGCACAAATTAAAAGCAGTCAAGGTCTAATTGATAAGACATGCCTGGTGAGCTCTAATAATGACTGCAATATTTGCAGTCTTTGTCTTGTGTGTCTCAACAGACGCCACCATTTTGGAGGGTCACATGAGGTTAGGGAGTTAAACACAACAGTCAGTGAATAAATTTGTGCTGTTTTGTTGTAACTGTACCATGTGTTGCTGTAGTGTAACAGTAATTTAGCAGGTAACTGTTCCAATCCCTTTAAGGTTACCGATCAACTCTGTGACTACGAATTATCATTCAAATGTACACAATTTTTTTTTCCCACCCAATTAAAACAGACATGTACGATGGCGTACTGGAGCCATTGTAAATTAAAAAAAAAAAGAATACATTTAAAAAAAACTAAGAGGGGTAATATTCTGGGGGGGAGGGACCTCATGATTTTCAAGATTAATAAGTCACAAATTAATGGGGGGGGGGGGGGGGTGGGAACTTGGGTAAAGTGTGGTCAAGGAACCAGATTGCTTCACTTTGCAAGGTTGGCTCAACCTCATGACCCCACAGATGCCACGGCTGAGCCGAGAGTCAAAGGAAATGTAGTCTTTTCTCCTCAATCGTGCAATATAAAATAATATATTGCGAAGAGATTTTCGACTATGTTTCCCAGAATGCACTGCAGCCAGGAAGCCAGTAAATTTGTGGCTTCTTAATCTTGGAAATTTCGGGGGGGGGTTAATATTTGAAAATACCAACAATGGTCCTAATACACCATCATAGAGTAGACATGTGAATCTGGAATAATAGACTTAAAACACACACACACACACAAAAAAAACACTCTGATATGAACTGAATCCATGGAAGCCCTGCCCCCTTCCCCCAATCTCACAGTAATAATCTTTTTGTTTTGATTTTTTTCCCCCTTAAAAAAAAATGTGTTGACACAGCATTTAACAATCTGTGCCAAGGTAAATGGAAAATGTTTTGAGTTTATTAATGCAAAATAAATTTTATCTGGATGGCTGACTAGGCTAATATTAGACACGGATACTGTACAATCTAGCAGACATTAGTTGTTATTAGGGATTTATTAGAAATGCCACACGCCGATCTGGGCTGGAAATGGTGAAAAGTGGAACTGCTTCAGCTGAAAGAGTTTTTAAAAGTTTTAAAAAATGGGAAATGATTAGAAAGTTATTAAAAAATGGTTGATGCAGATACGTTCAAGCAGCATAGTCAAGCTTGTAGATGGAGAAACGTGTGTGTGTGATTTTTCAGTAACCACACATAAGAGCAAGTCAGTTTTATTTAAGATGTGGACACGTGTACCAGTGTACATACATATTTTCTGATTAATTACTGTCTGTAATATTTCCAAAGAATAGGACTAAGGAAAGTAAACTTTTCTACTATAAACCTTTCCTGCATGTTAGGAGTCTGGTGTTTCCTGTTAAACCCTGTATGATTATTGGCATCACTGCATTTAATACTTTGCACAACCTCCTTTGCCAGTAAAACAACACTGAGTCTCTCCTCTAACATTTTATAAGGTTGGAGAGCCAGAACAGGACGTCTGAGCCCATTCCTCTTTACACAATCTCTCCAGATCATCCAGGGTCCTCACCCTCTCTTGTGCTCTCTCCTCTCCTCTTTAGCTCTGCCCACAGGTTTTCACTGGGGTTCAGCTCAGGGGATTGAGATGGCCAGGGCAGAAGCTTGATTCTGTGCTCAGTGAACCATTTTTGTGTTGATTTGGACATATGCTTTGGATCATTGTCCTGCTGGAAGATCCAGTGACCACCCAGTTTAGTTTCCTCTCAGGGGCAGTCAGATTGTGATTTAAAATGTCCTGGGATTTCATGGAGTCCATGATGCCATGGATCCTAACAAGGTTTCAGGGTCTTTGGAGGAAAAACAGCCCCAAAACATCACAGAACTTCCACCATATTTTACAGTTGGGATTGGGTTCTTTTCATTATCGCCATCCTTCTGTTTTACACCAAACCCAGTTCAAGTGTTGCCAAAAAGCTCCATGTTTGTTCCATCAGACCTGAGAACACAGTTCCAGTCAAAGTTGTCGTAGCGGTTCACAAACTTCAGGTGCTTACGTTTGTGGTTAACTGACAGAAAATGCTTTTTTTTCTCTCAGACCTTCTAAATAATCTGTTGGTATGGAGGTGGAGTCTGATGGTGGTTTGGAGATTTGGAAACCCCAATATTTTACTTTTTCTTGTAATTCACCAACAGTGATCCTTGGGGATTGTTTTTACCTTTGGCCTTTCTTACCCTCCTCACTGTACATGGGGGCAAAATAAACATGGCTCCTCTTCCAGGTGAGTTTGTAACCGTTCCAGTTGATGTCCACTTTTTTATTTTTGCCCTAACAGGACATTGGAAATGGACGTTTTCAGGTGAGTAGCTATTTTTTTTTATAACCATTCCCTGATTTATGAAGGTCAACACACTTCTCCCTCGTTGGGTTTGTGTGTTCTCTCTTATCTTTCCCATGCTGATGGATGACTAAGGGAATTTGGCCTCTGTGACACCTCATATTTGTTCCCCAGTTAATCAGGAAGCCATGAAAGTTTCTACACAGTCCAGTCATCTTAAAAATACTGTACAATTTAAATAAGAAACATGCTTCAGGTACATTATCAATTTCGGAGGTACCAATAATAGTGGCACATTCTGTTTTTGTTGGAAGTAATTTTCTTGAGGGATTTTTTTTCATCTGAATACATTTCTTTTAATTAAAGGTTGGAGTTTTCTCATTCTTTTCAGTAGGAGATGAAGCAACTTCATGAAAAGGTGGATTTTTTTCTAACTATTTTTGTACCAGTCTTTTACAAGGGGTGCCAATAATTGTGGAGGGAATCATATACTGGCTTCAGGTTCTACCTTAAACAAGTGGCTTGTGATGACGTACTGTATTTGTACCCCTTGTAATCACGGGTGGCACGGTGGTGTAGTGGTTAGCACGGTCACCTCACAGCAAGAAGGTTCCGGGTTTGAGCCCAGCGACCGGCAAGGGCCTTTCTGTGTGGAGTTTGCATGTTTTCCCCGTGTCTGCGTGGGTTTCCTCCGGGTGCTCCGGTTTCCCCCACAATCCAAAGACATGCAGTTAGGTTAACGTGGGGCGGCCTTGGGCGGAAGTGCCCTTGAGCAAGGTACTTAACCCCTGACTGCTCCCCGGGCGCTCTGGTGTGGCTGCCCACTGCTCTGGGTGTGTTCACTGCTTCAGATGGGTTAAATGCAGAGGATGAATTTCACTGTGCTTGAAGTGTGCATATGACAAAGGTTTGAAAAAAAATCAAATTAGAGTTAAATCATGTTTTTATCTTTATAGAATTGTCAGTCACTGATTACGGCAACAATAACAGGACAAAAACTAAAACAAATGAATCAAATATGTGCTCTGAAGTGATGTCCTAGAAGCATTTGCGTCAAATAAAATGACCTTTAGAGGTATGCAAGAAATCCAGAAAAGAAAGTAAACTTTTGTTTTTTGTAAATTTGAAGCTTTTTGTCACAATTTGTCGATATATTCAACTGATCAGACGGAGGATTTATGAATCAAATATCCAGTGCGGACTTTAGCCGCAGATTTTCTCACATGAAAGCGGCTTAAATCTTACTGCTCAAAGTTCAATATGATTCTGCACAAGTCTGAACTCGGTAAAACTCCACCATGACCCAAGGGGTCTCTTCAGATTTTTTTTTTTAGCTTTTATCTTTGTGTATGTGTGTGCGTCTTATTTTTCCTTTGTCTCTTGCTATTTATTCCCAGTGGCTTCAGAGATCACCCCCCAATCTAATAGCATTTTCTATTAGTTCACTTCTATTAGTTTCATCCTGAGTCTCCAGTGGGTGATGAAATACAGACGTTTTATTAGGTATTAAGGGCATCGTGTTTCGGCTGCTCGAGGCGAAAGTGAATTCCACAGAGGTGTGTGAATTCCATAGCCATGTGAGATATATAGTTTTGGGTTTGTTTGTTTTTTTTGTCATCATCAGAAGGTCAAAGAATATGAAAATCAAGCAGCACTGTTTTTATTCGATGATGTTTTCCATGCCCTGTTTGGTCCTCGTAGTGTTTTCTTTTCCAAAATCGAAGAAATCCATCTGTTGTTTTCAGCCGCCACACTTTGCGCCTACTTGTGAATGACAGAGACAAAAAAAAAATTATATTTTGTACTAAAAGTAGCCCAAGTCATTGAACAAATCCAAACAAAAGTGCAGCAGCATCGGAAATATTTACTCTCGAGTCACAAGTATCTACATGATCTTTTTTTTTTCCACCACAAATACAATTAATCTGAAAAGAAATCGAATCAGTGCGGGTTCATTCCATATAAAAGCTATTTTGGCCACACTGTAATCAGAAACCTGGGAGTCAAACAGCAATAATTTCACCTTGTCCATTTCTCAAGGTGATTCTTCACTGTCACGTCCCAGGTGAGCTCATTAGCATTCCTTAGCAACAGACAGATGCAGAGAATAAAATACAGCACTGAGAAAGTAACAAGCTGGGGGGGGGGCAATACAATTTTCTAGCAATTATCCATGATGAATAGGTATGAGGTTCAAAAAAAGGAAAATAAACAAACACGAGGCTTTCTGATGAAAAATGAGTCCTGAAATCTCTCATCCATATTTCCACTATAGTCTCTGAGCCATACCTTAAATGGTGCATTCCATTTGTAATGGGAACTTGGTGAACTCACAGCAAGAAGGTTCTGGGTTCAAGCCCATGGCCCAATTTGCTCCAGGTGCTCTGGTTTCCCCCACAGTCCAAAGATGTGCTTAACTGGCTCCTCTAAACCGCCCATAGGTATGAATGTATGTGTTGGTTGTCTGGGAACCCAGCCACCATTTGGTGCAAGTCCCAAGCCTGGGAAATGGGAGGGTTGCAACAGGAAGGGCATCTGGCATAAAACTATGCTCCAGTTAATATGACCTGTCAAGGAACATGGCAGCGACCCCCCCCACACACACACACACTTGGGACAAGCTGGAAGAAGTCGTCCATTTGTAATGGGAATTTCCAAGTTCCCAGTCAGAAATGTCAACTGGAACACCTCCTGAAAATCAGAGGAACCTCATCAACCCTGACTTCAAACTCCAAGATGGCTGCTCCATGTATCAGAGTCAAATCTGTAGTAGTATACAATTTAACACTTCTGTCTCATGAAATCAGTCATACACACAGTGTTGTCCAACGTCTATCAGTGTCTGTATGTGCAAAATACCATGTAATGCCATGTTATCAACTGGTCTATCAATTGCTAACAATGCCTAACCTGGACGGTATTGGTTTTCCAACTTATTGTACTGGAACACAGTCCACTCAGGTGCAACGTCAGTCCCAGCTCCGACTTCCGAAGTAAATGGAACACCATATTTGACACACACTCAGAAAATCAAGCACCCTGAGTGACCAAGCAGCCCTTTTTAGGGACAGCGCTGCTTGCTCCATCATCATCATACTGCTTGGGAACCTGTATGTACCTTTTTGGCCCTAAAAAGTTACACATATTATTGGACCTCAAGGTAACTGAGCCCTAGGGGATGCATTAGTGTAGATTGTACCTTGGGGGACAGAAATGGACTCCTACTGTATCTCTATTTCTAACAGTGCAGACACTTCTGTGAAAGGGGTTTGTTCCCAGGACTGGGCGTTGATGGATGTATTTGGCTTACATGATGCTGCGGAATTTGAGTTTTACAATGGCGCAAAAAAAAAAAGGCATTTTGTGGTCTGCGAATAAAATTCTCTAAATTTGTATCAAAATTCTATTTCAATCAGATCCATCACTGAGCACAAGGTGATTTCTTTCCAGGCCAATGGAGTTCATAATGCATCAGTCTGTAGGACATGATCTGGGAACCTTTGCTCAGAAGAGGAATGCACTTTAAGCTACAAGATGTCTTCACTTTCTCTAATTAGAAGCAAAACGCAGACATGGTTCATGATCGATTCACTGATTCATTGAATCGATTCACTGTCTTGCCATTACTGATGTCTGCTCTCCACGTTTTCCTTTTCCTTGCTCTGTTTGGTTTAAAAAAAAAAGACATGACAATGCTCAAATGGACTCATCCAGTTCATAGCTCTACACACACAGTCAGAGACGAGTGTCTAAATGCAAACCCATGCTCTCATCCCAGCTCCCCAAACACACCTGCTGTCTACTGTTTCAAATCAAACCTCGCTACACAAAAGCACTGAAGCAAACACCATTAAAACTCATCTCCCTCTGACAGTGGGTCATTCACTCTTCTGGGTCTCACGTGGTATTTTCCCAGAGGCTCCAGTGTCAGAACTTTGTTCCAATTACGTAAAGCTATAATTTTAAGTTTTCCACCATGGGAAAGTTTCAAGTCTTTGGTTGTTGTTTTTTTTCTTCTGGTTTTATATCTTACTTAATTCAAAAGAGGAAGAAAACCAAACTGACGTAATTTAAGCAATAATAGCAACTAACAGTTTGGGGTTTTTTTTAACAGACATTCCACAACATTAATTGTAACGATAAGAAATAAATCAGCCTGTTGTTTGAGGAAAATAATAAATTTTCGGCAGTAACTTGCCACAAAAAGTGTTTTTTTTTTCCATAATTATTGTATTTTTTTAGGCAGGTGTTTTGATGTGAACGACAAGAAAGATCATTCAATGGCAAGACAAAATTGTGCTAAAACTGCAGAAATCGTCGAACATGCTATGACTTCACTTCACACTAAAACAATCAGTACAGAACGTTAAATTATTTATATTTTAATATATTTTTTTATTTTATTTACCTGAACTCTGGTCCGGGTGGCACGGTGGTGTAGTGGTTAGCGCTGTCGCCTCACAGCAAGAAGGTCCGGGTTCGAGCCCCGTGGCCGGCGAGGGCCTTTCTGTGTGGAGTTTGCATGTTCTCCCCGTGTCCGCGTGGGTTTCCTCCGGGTGCTCCGGTTTCCCCCACAGTCCAAAGACATGCAGGTTAGGTTAACTGGTGACTCTCAATTGACCGTAGGTGTGAATGTGAGTGTGAATGGTTGTCTGTGTCTATGTGTCAGCCCTGTGATGATCTGGCGACTTGTCCAGGGTGTACCCCGCCTTTCGCCCGTAGTCAGCTGGGATAGGCTCCAGCTTGCCTGCGACCCTGTAGAACAGGATAAAGCGGCTAGAGATAATGAGATGAGATGAACTCTGGTCCATAAGCTGAGATTTGTTTTATTTGAACTCGAGGCTCGGCACCAAATATCGCGTTTCCTGTGTTTTCGTTTTCATATCCTGAAGGAAATGTTATTATTTTTAAATAAGTAATCAAATGAAGTTTCTTTAAGGCTTTATTTCAAAACTGTCGTCTTTACTCTTTCTTTCTCAATGCATAATATCCCAAGTAAGTGCAATTTGGTTTGATTTAATATCTGATGTGCTGTATCTTCGTAGAGGATCTTCATTATGCTAATTTATTCCTATTATAATATCAGGTTATAGAATATTGCAGTGTTTTCATGTGGAGGAGTAATATGTTTCGGTAAAGGCCTAACGCTGTTAAACCACACTTTAATGGGACTGCAGTGGAGTTACACACGTGGCTAATGACATGCACAGCTTGTGTTGCTTAATATCTGCTCAAACAAGAAAGGTGCGTTGCTGGAAACCAATGAACCAAAGCACAGCGTGCGCACACAGCAGTGACCTCGGTTTATCATGGATTTAAGCAGACGGGCACTTATTCAAAGTTTGGACACATTAATTCAAATTATTTCAGCGATTATTAAGTCAGGGAATCGTGTCAGGGAGGTGATGATATCAGATCTCAGGCTGGTTTTACTGCTCATCATCTGGGATTTTGACTTGGAACAGTCTCTAGTGTTTACACGGAATGGTGCGGAAAACAAAAAGCATCTAGTGAGCGGCCTTGTTAATGAAAGAGAACAGAGGACCTGAAGGAGTAGGCTGGCCCTGAAGGAGATGACTAGACATGACAGAGTAGACTGGACCTGACTAGACATGACAGAGTTGATCAGCCCTTGCAGAGATGACCAGACCTGACGGAGATGACCGGACCTGGTGGAGATGACTAGACCAACAAGTTGACTGGACCTGGAGGAGATGACTAGACATGACAGAGATGACCAGACCTGGTAGAGATGACCGGACCTGGCAGAGATGACTAGACCTGACAGGAAGGCCATGGTAATTCGAATAACTACCCTTTACACCTGCAGTGTACAGAAAAGCAGTTCAGAATGCATCTGAAAACTACATCTGTCCACCAAGAACAGGATTCTGAAGCTACATTGGGCAGAGGTTCACCAAAACTGGACTGTTCAGGATTGAAAGACTAGGATTGAAAGCTGCAGTAACATAAATGAGAACAGGAACTAGTTTGATTCGCAGATGTTCTACAACATTAAACACAACCATAAACATATATATATTTTTAATTGTTGTTATAGGAGAATACTCAGTAACTTTCCAAAGTGTTGACCTGTTAGGTGCATGGATTTCTTCATCTCATCTCATTATCTCTAGCCGCTTTATCTTGTTCTACAGGATCGCAGGCAAGCTGGAGCCTATCCCAGCTGATTACGGGTGAAAGGCGGGGTACACCCTGGACAAGTCGCCAGGTCATCACAGGGCTGACACATAGACACAGACAACCATTCACACTCACATTCACACCTACGCTCAATTTAGAGTCACCAGTTAACCTAACCTGCATGTCTTTGGACTGTGGGGGAAACCGGAGCACCCGGAGGAAACCCACTCGGACACGGGGAGAACATGCAAACTCCTCACAGAAAGGCCCTCGCCGGCCATGGGGCTCGAACCCGGACCTTCTTGCTGTGAGGCGACAGCGCTAACCACTACACCACCGTGCCGCCCCTGGATTTCTTCATTTAATTGTGTGTTTTTTTTTTTTTTAATGTTTCTGACAAAATCGAACCATTAAGTAGCTTAAAAATGCCTTTTAAAAAAAGGTCCTAATCTTTTCTTCTTGCTGAATGGCTCTCTTCTCTTGTTTGCAATGGAAACTGCTGGCAAATAGAAATGAAACGATAATGACCCATTCCAATGTTATATCATTTCCCCTTTACCCCCATTACCGTAAAATTGCCTTTAGAAAACCGCCACTTCTAAAGAAACCCTTATGCAGCAGAAGCGTACCATAAAAAAAGTGAAGTCGTCTCAACATAAAAAGTTACAGCATCCAGCTGTACAGCAGTCTTTAGGAGGCTTGAGATAGCAGACTTCAGCATGCACAGCACATATTGTGAGTTAACGTCCCACACTTTGTCTCCATCTTGTTTATAAATAACCTAAAATGAAGACATTGACACCATTTGAACGTAATTTTGACATTGAGTGCTACCTCAGATTCACACTGATGTTTTGTAGTTTGACCCCCAGGACAGATGTGCTGTGAAAGAAAAGACATTTGAGATGATCACAAGCTGCCCGTGGAGACAAACGGCCCAAAGGGAACTTGGGGAACTAGATATAATCCAGGCTAGGGTTGTGTTAGAGCCCTCGAATCTCATGGAAATGCAAGAAACCATAATGTTATGAGTTGTGCTTCATTTTGAGGACGCAGTGCCCTCTAGTGGACATAAATATACAAACATGCGTTTAAAAAAATAAATAATTATAACAATAATAATAATAATAATAATAATAATAATAATAATAATAATTCAGAAACAACTGCAGAGTTTCCCTTTTGCACATACAGTGGCATGCAAACGTTTGGGCACCCTTACTGAAAATGTCTGTTACTGTGACTAGTTAAGTGAGCAGAAGATGAACTGATCACCAAAAGGCATAAAGGTAAAGACGAGACATTTCTTTTCAGCGTTTTCTGCAAGATTTGTGTATTATTTTTGTTTTGTACAATTGGTGAGTGAAAAAAGAAAAGGAACACCATGCAAAAGTTTGGGCACACCAATCCATTTGAATTCTCAGGTAACTTTTACCAAGGTTCCAGACCTTAATTAGCTTATTGAGCTGTGGCTTGTTCAAATTCTTCGTTAGGAAAGATCAGATGATGCAGATTTCAAAGCTGTATAAATTCTCTGACTCCTCAAACTTGCCCCTAAAATCAACAGCCATGGGCTCCTCTAAGCAACTCCCTCGCATTCTGAATAATAAAATAATTGATGCTCACAAAGCAGGAGAAGGCTACAAGAACATAGCAAAGTGTTTTCAGGTAGCTGTTTCCTCAGATTGAAATGCTATCAAGAAATGGCAGTTAACAGAAACAGTGGAAATCAAGGTGAGGTCTGGAAGATGAAGAAAACTTTCTGAAAGAACTGCTCATTGGATTGCTAGAAAGGCAAATAAAAACTCCTGTTTGACTGCAAAAGACCTTCAGAAAGATTTAGCAGACCCTGGAGTGGTGGTGCACTGTTCTACTATGCAGCGACACCTGAACAAATACAACTGTTGTATGACTTTCATGGAAGAGTCATCAGAAGAAAACCGTTCCTGCGTCCTAGCCACAAAATTCAGCATAAGAAGTTTGCAAATGAACACCTAAACAAGCCTGATGCATTTTGGAAACAAGTCCTGTGGACTGATGAAATCAAAATAGAACTTTTTGGCCACAATGTTCAAAGGTATGTTTGGAGAAAAAAGAGTGCCAAATTCCAGGAAAAGAACACCTCTCCAACTCTGAAGCATGGGTGTGGATCGATCATGCTTTGGGGTTGTGTTGCAGCCAGTGGCACAGGGCACATTTCATTGGTCGAGGGAAGCATGGATTCGAATAAATACCAGCAAATTCTGGAAGCAAACATCACACCATCTGTAAAAAAGTTGAAGTTAAAAAGAGGATGGGTCCTACAGTAAGACGATGATCCAAAACACACCTCAAAATCTACAATGGAATACCTCAAGAGGCACAAGCTGAAGGTTTTGCCCTGGCCCTCACAGTCCCCTGACCTAAACATCATTTGAAAATCTGTGGATAAATCTCAAAAGAGCAGTGCATGCAAGACAGCCCAAGAAACTTGTAGAACTGGAAGGCTTTTGCAAGGACGAATGTGTGAAAATCCCCCAGGTAAGAACTGAAAGATTATTAGGTGGCTACAAAAAGTGTTTACAAGCTGTGATACTTGCCAAAGGGGGCGTTACTAGGTACTAACCATGCAGGGTGCCCAAACTTTTGCTTCGGGCCCTTTTCCTTTTTTGTCATTTTGAAAATGTCTCATCTCATCTCATTATCTCTAGCCGCTTTATCATTCTACAGGGTCGCAGGCAAGCTGGAGCCTATCCCAGCTGACTACGGGTGAAAGGCGGGGTACACCCTGGACAAGTCACCAGGTCGTCGCAGGGCTGACACATAGACACAGACAACCATTCACATTTACACCTACGGTCAATTTAGAGTCACCAGTTAACCTAACCTGCATGTCTTTGGACTGTGGGGGAAACCGGAGCACCCGGAGGAAACCCACGTGGACACAGGGAGAACATGCAAACTCCGCACAGAAAGGCCCTCGCCGGCCACGGGGCTTGAACCCGGACCTTCTTGCTGTGAGGCGACAGCGCTAACCACTACACCACCGTGCCGCCATTTTGAAAATGTAAAAGATCTCATCTCATTATCTCTAGCCGCTTTATCCTTCTACAGGGTCGCAGGCAAGCTGGAGCCTATCCCAGCTGACTACGGGCGAAAGGCGGGGTACACCCTGGACAAGTCACCAGGTCGTCACAGGGCTGACACATAGACACAGACAACCATTCACACTCACATTCACACCTATGGTCAATTTAGAGTCACCAGTTAACCTAACCTGCATGTCTTTGGACTGTGGGGGAAACCGGAGCACCCGGAGGAAACCCACGTGGACACAGGGAGAACATGCAAACTCCGCACAGAAAGGCCCTCGCCGGCCACGGGGCTCGAACCCGGACCTTCTTGCTGTGAGGCGACAGCGCTAACCACTACACCACCGTGCCGCCATTTTGAAAATGTAAAAGATGAAAATAAAAAATTGTTTTTGCTTAAAATATAAAGGGAATGAGTCATCTTTAACTTTATGCATTTTGGAGATCATTTCATCTTCAATTTGCTTAACTGTTCACAGTAACAGCAATTTTGACCAGGGGTGCCCAAACTTTTGCATACCACTGTATCTCAATCAGAAGTAAAGTTCTCATATTTTACTTGTTTAATGTCATTTAAATATTTTAAAACTTTTTGCGTCATCCAGACATTATAATACATTATAAGCATTTAGCAGATGCTCTTATCCAGAGCGACATACAACAAGCAGTTGTGTGTTAGGTGCCTTGCTTAAAGGCACTTCAGCCATTCCTGCTGGTCCAGCGAATCGACCTGGTGACTTTTTGGTCTCAAACCTGCTTCTCTAACCATTAGGCCATGGCTTCCCTCTCATACAGTGCATACGAGCTCTTCTGTCAATTTGTCAAATTTTTTTTTTTTAAAGGACTCAATTTGTCAAAGAGAAGTCAATTTTAAATGGAAGAAATCATTTAAAATATAAGTCTTAACAAAGGAATAAACCTTATAACAGTCAACTTTAAATAGAAAGATGAAAAAGAGAAGCCAACGTTAAATAGTCACATTTTTAAATAAAAGTCAAATCTAAATTTAAAAAAAAAGTAAAGAAAAATATAAATTGAAAGAAAAGCGTGAAATTTTAAAAAGAGGTCACCTTTGGACAGAAATGTTCAGCTTTAAAGAGTCACCGTTAAATAAAAGGATTCAAGTATAAACAAAAAGAATCAACCTGAAATAGTCCATCCATTATCTGTAGCTGCTTTATCAAGGTCGCAGGCAAGCTGGAGCCTATCCCAGCTGACTATAGGCGAGGTACACCCTGGACAAGTCGCCAGGTTATCGCGGGGCTGATACATAGACAACCATTCACATCTACGGTCAATTTAGAGTCACCAGTTAACCTAACCTGCATGTCTTTGGGAGAAACCGGAGGAAACCCACACGGACAACATGCAAACTCTACACAGAAAGGCCCTCACCGGCCGCTGGGCTCGAACCCAGAACCTTCTTGCTGTGAGGCGACAGCGCTAACCACTACACCACCGCGCCGCCCACTTGAAATAGTCAATTTCCACCAAAAAGAGTTAACTTTTGAAAAGTTCCTTCATTTTTTTATGACTCTGTGGTAGCATCAGCAATTTTCTACGCTGTGGTCTGCTGGGGCTGTGGAAGTTCAGAGAGGGACAGGAAGAAACTTAATAAACTGGTCAGAAGGTCTGGCTCAGTCTTGGACTGTCCTCTGGACTCCATTGAGGAGGTGGGTGAGAGGAGGATGTTAGCCAAGCTGACCTCAATCATGGATAACCCCTCTCACCCCCTACATGAGGCTGTGGGGGCTTTAAGCAGCTCGTTTAGTAGTAGACTGCTATACCCACGGTGTAAGAAGGAGAGATACCGCAGGTCATTCATACCGGCTGCTGTCAGACTGTATAACATCCGCAACTTGTAACGTAGCACCAATAACCTGTTTGTCGTTTAATTTGCACTACTTCACCACTACTACCGCTGCCATCTCTCATCGATGCAATTATTATGTGCAATAATATAGGCCCTAAATTATTTTTATGCATACTTATATATATAATTTATGTATATATGTGTATATATACAGAGTCTACCTGTAATGTGCAATTTTTCCGAGCCTCTCAATAAGGCAGTTTTTCTATACTTTTTCACGGTAGATAATGCAAATAGCCCTCCATATTTAATCCTTCGTTTGTCTAATTTTTATTTCAGTTTTATTTGTTATCTGTTTGACATTTTCTTGCTACTGTAACACGTGAATTTCCCCGATGTGGGATGAATAAAGTGAATCTAATCTAATCTAATCTAATCTAATCTAATCTAATCTAATCTAATCTAAAAGGAGTCAACTTTGAATAGTCATCTTTAAAGAGTCAACTTTAAGTGTTAAAAAAAGGTTAATTTTGGGTGAGAGGGAAGCGGAGAGAGTCGACTTAAAACAAATCATCTTTAAATAGAAGAGAAAATCCAAAGAATCAGCTTGGGTGGAAAAAAAATTAAAAGTTAGAAAGTAGCCTAAATAAAATTATTTCTGTGTTATATTTGTGGGCGGCACGGTGGTGTAGTGGTTAGCGCTGTCGCCTCACAGCAAGAAGGTCCTGGGTTCGAGCCCCGGGGCCGGCGAGGGCCTTTCTGTGCGGAGTTTGCATGTTCTCCCCGTGTCCGCGTGGGTTTCCTCCGGGTGCTCCGGTTTCCCCCACAGTCCAAAGACATGCAGGTTAGGTTAACTGGTGACTCTAAATTGACCGTAGGTGTGAATGTGAGTGTGAATGGTTGTCTGTGTCTATGTGTCAGCCCTGTGATGACCTGGCGACTTGTCCAGGGTGTACCCCGCCTTTCGCCCATAGTCGGCTGGGATAGGCTCCAGCTTGCCTGCGACCCTGTAGAAGGATAAAGCGGCTAGAGATAATGTGATGTGATGTGATGTGTGTTATATTTGTAAACTATGTTTAGGTGTGATTAGAGATGAAGTCCATTATTGTCAATACTGTTGTTAAAATTTTGATTTGTGGTTAATATCTGGTATTCTGTCACACACTCAGAAAAAGGGCACTAAACTGTACTGGTGGTCCCATCAAACACAGGGTTTTTGGACCTTTAGTGTGTAACCTTTACTAGAAACCTGCATCATGTCATGTTCTTCCCTCTAAAGGGTAACATCTTTTATTAAAGTTACACTATATTCATATTTTCCAGGTGGAACCTGCATATTAAAGGTACCAACAAATAGGAAATGCACCTCCTCTGCAACAAGGAGCGGTGAAGTTTAGTTCCCTTTGTCAAATGGCCACTAGATGGAATCAGAAAGACTTTGATCCTGCATTCGAGGGCATTTGAGGCGAAGTGAAGGAGAACTTTTCAGGGAAACGGCGTCTCTTCTTTTATTACAAGCAGTGATGGGAAGCTGCTTGGCAAAGTCAATTCAATATAACAGAGTAAACTAAATGATAAATGGAGAAGGTCTGATATCTTGGGGTAAACATTCGAAGCAGCTGTGAAAATGTTCAAGTGGCACACCAAACTGACAAACAGCACGTTCAGATATTCAGTAAACCATCTTGCACTCAAACAGGACACATTATTAATGGCTAAAACAAGCTCCATGCTTGTCTGTGGAGGTTCTCAGTCATGCAGATCATCGTAAACTGTAGGTGATAAAGAAGGCAACTGGACTTGCTTGAAATCCTTGAAGATGTTTCACCTCTCATCCGAAAAGCTTCTTCAGTTCTGTCTGAGTAGTGGGGAGTTCCAGGTATTTATCCTCTAGTGGACCAAAAGCAACCCTAAGGAGAGTCATTGTGGTCACATGGGTCGTTGACCCTCTCAGTCATCATGTAGGTGTTAGGGTCACTGGAGGCCAGGTGTGAACAGTGTTAGCAGCCTAAAGGTCCGATGGCAGAGAGCGCCACTGACCCTCTAACGACCCTCTAGGCTGCTAACACCATTCACACCTGGCCTCCAATGACCCTTACATCCTACAGGATGACTGAGAGGGTCAACGACCCATGTGACCTCAATGACTCTCCTTTGGGTTGCTTTTGGTCCACTAGAGGATAAATACCTGGAACTCCCCACTACTCAGACAGAACTGAAGAAGCCTTTCGGATGAGAGATGAAATGTCTTCAAGGTTTTCAAGCAAGTCCAAGCTCCATGCTTTCCTTCTCTGGGCCAAAACCCAAGAAGCCACTCAACTACACGACTCCCTGAAAGCTGCTGAAACTTCAAGACGCTCCATTGAACCAAACTTGCTCCACACATCTCCATGACCGAGGCTTCCTTCCTCATCCAGCTGCCACTCGCTCATCTCCTCCGACATCACTGCCAAACTAAACAAGCTGATTCTTTGCATCTGCTCTTGTAGATCTAACAGAAGAGAAAGTCGTTTACTTCATGGTAGATTTGTGCAAAACCATGTGTTTCATTCTGTGGAAATGAGCCTGAGGAGAAATCTGTAGATCCAAAACTACTGATGATGGGATGGCTGACTTATCAAGCTTCGAAAATGATCATCTGATAAACGTCTCCAGGCTTCATCTGGATTTTGTATTATTATTAGTTCAATCTGAATGAAAATAATGACCGTAAGAAATGGTGATGATGATGAAGGGTTCCAGTTCTGCATAATTGCAGTAATACAGTATTAATAAACAATTACTAGGAACAATGATTTTCCATGCAATGGAAGATGAATTTTAGTTCCCTGAAGAACCATTTTTGGTTTCTAAGAAAAAATTTCAGCCCAGGATATTTTTATCCATTTCTATTTTTAGTCCAGTAAACAGAATGAGCATTTTTCACCAAGATCCTTCCAGTTGTGGTTGGGAAATATCACATGGTAGTTTTTTTTTTTTTTTGTGGCACCAACAAATACCAATAAAAAGTCAAAAAGAAGAAAAAAAAGAGCAAACAAACTATAAATTAAAACTAATCAATTAATTACAGGATTTTTAAGAAAATATACTTTTTTATTTCAAATTCAGTATAAATCCTTTATAAAGAACAGTAATAATACTGGGATATATCAAATCTAAGGAAATGTTAAATCAGTTAAAAAAAATTGGCTTATTATTATTACACATTATGACCCATAACATAAGCTAATTTATGATTTACGGGCGCTTTAACTTATTTTTACAGGAGCTTTTTTTCTGTACATTCCTCTCTCTGTTCACTGCACACCTTTCCAAATTAGTTTTACTGAGTTACTCAGTCATTAACAGTACAGTTGTTACTGAATCACTGAATAATCAGTGGGGACTTTTGATGGTTGACAAATCAACATCCAGCATGATGACAAGGGGGAAAACAAATTTCTCATTCACCATGCTGACACAACTGGGAATGTCCCCAGTCAACACAGTCCCAAAAAAACCAGACCTACATTTACAAGAAGTTGCGCTGACACTGGAGGCTCCTTCCATAAATGCTCCATCAATGTAGACGTCCTTGTGATTGAGCTGTTACTGTGGAAACGATCGTGTTTTAATATAAACCTGTGTTTTGTAGCTGGACTATTGTCAGAGCTGCTGGTACAGTTTTTTTTTATTATTATTATTCCACCAACACAAAGACTGTACATGAAAACAATAAAGACAATAGTGAATACAAGATGTGTAATTAACCAAGGTAAGAGATAGATTTTTAAAGTGCAAATTAAATCCTGAAGTGATTCATACAGTATCAGTGATTTGGAGTAGGTATAACCAGTGGTCGAGTTGTAAAATCAAACCGGGGGGGATGGTAAAATTTTTAGTCGCGTGTCGACCCATCGGTCGGTCTGTCGGTGGGAAACTGGTTTGCTTTTAGGAGGGTTTGCACACAACGTAGGTCTGTGGACCTTGTTCATTTACCAGACATACAGTATTTTGTGCTGATAAAGTGTGTAGTACACACTGTGTACCCTTTTTATTGTTGTAAAAAACATAATACACTGGTATTTTACTGTAAAACATGCACAGTGTGGATGTCATGTGTCATATTTAGTCAGTCTCCTGGCTGACATACCTACATGTACCACATTCTCCATGTTAGGGTGAAATGCAAATGACAAATTTGAAGTGTAACTTCATAGTCATGGTAGGCTCTTTTTAAATCGTTTGGTAAATCATTTATTAAAACCTCAGCAGGCAATGTAAATGAACAACTGAATCTTTTCATATCAAGTCAATAGAATTTTTGTTCAAAGCTGAACATTGGGAACATTGAGTTAAATACAGAGGTAGGTAGGTAACCAATAAGCTAAAACAAGCAACGGTAGATTGTAAATCAGCCTTACATGTTGTGACCGGCTCTCTAATGAGGCAATGAAGCCTTCAAAACTGCTAGTGTCATTTATTTTAGCCTTCCTGTCTTGAATAACACTTTTTGTTGCCTGAAGAATAACAAACGAACGTCCAGGCTGATTAAATTAATGGCCTTATACAAGAAATCAACGCTAACATGAACCTGAGTAAGCTATCGATAGCTGGCTAGACTCCAAACTAACATTCATTATGATAGCTGTGTTGTTATCCGCCGCCTACAAATTAGGCTACATATCGGTAACTTTACAGCATGATAGTGGGCTCACAGAAAGTGTGACTGATATTCGTAACTCTTGACTTACCTCCTGAAATGTTTTTTCTTGCGATCTTAAATCCGAACTTGCTTAGGTCTTGCTGTCCACTCCGCTTGGCCATGATGCTGCAATCTGCTGCTGTCACTGACGCGGAATGAAATAAAAAATAACGGAACCCCAACTGAATGTCACCTCCTCAAACACTTCGCTTGCGCGTGCCCTCTCTCGCGGTAGCTTATTGTATGCTCAGTTTCAGCAAAGCTACGTGGAATGGCATTTCTAATTCCAATGTTAAATAGAAGTAATGTCCACATTTATTGATAAAATTGCTCAAGGGAAGGGAGGGGGGATGCCCGTTTTAGAGGGGGGATGATTTTGACCATTTTTTATTCCGGGGGGATGGCATCCCCCCCATCCCCCCTCAACTCGAGTACTGGGTATACTGTACCAGTCAAAAGTCTGTGCACCCCTACTCATTCATAGGGTTGTTGTATTTTGACCAATTTCTACACTGCAGAATAATACTGAAGACACCTGCCCTGTGTCTGAAATCACTCACTCGTTCATGACTCCCTACTCACTATACAGGGAATTACTATATAGAGGACTATACCGTGAGCTCATTGGTAAAATGAAAAAACACTTTCAGACACTACTCCACTGCGCCGTTATTTACATCATTACTGGCGCACAATTAAAACGTGCCAGATCAGTCGGCTGGTGGGTTTTCAAAATAATAAATACATATTATACTGATCATATTTCCCACATTAATCAATACAAAGTACTTTGTCTCTGCTGCATCTTTCAGTGCTTTTAAATCAAGGCCACTGCCTTTTAATAAATCAGATTTGAGGCTTTTGATTTGATTTCTTTCAGTGCGACTACAATGCATGATGGGATACATTGCTTGGTTAGTGACCATCGGTTGTACACTACCTTTCACGATGCATTGTGGGATACTTTGAGTGCACTATATAGAGTGTAATAATTCTCATTATACATTCGAGCAGCACTACAAAATGGCAAACTCACTATATAATGAGTCGTGAGTGATTTCGGACACGGGGGAGAACTTTGAAACAAGATATGGAACACATATGGAATTATGTGATAAACAAAAAAGTGGTTAAAATAATAATAATATTTTAGATTCTTCAAAGTAGCCACCATTTAGCCCCCTTTGTCCTTCCTACAGAAATGAGACCGAACAAGAAATAAGGGGATATAAAAAATTAGAACAAGAGAGATCATAGAAATAAAACAGCAATGACAAGAAAAAAAAAGACTAAAAGCAGGAAAGATAAACCATAAACAGAGTTAAACAACAAAAAACCTTGTAATACTGATACAGTGATTGTGATGCAAAAGGAGAGCAAGAGAGAGCGAGAACAAAACCCCATCATCCCCCAGCCACCGGTGCAGCAGACAGGCGCCCGATGCAGACACGGCAACCGCCGACGGGCACAAATCGCCACAGACCAACACAGGGCAGCGGGTGTGAGGGTGGAACCGGCACCAGTGTGCATCTTTGTCCTCACCCTGCACTGTGACTGCTGGTACAGAAAATGACTCAGCACCCTCTGACCAATCAGAAGCGAGAAGTCAAGCGTGTAAAAGAACATTAACAGGCCAGTGTGGCTGTGAGCGTTTAAACTGATTAACAGGAACAACAACAGTGGACATGGGACACTGCACAGTTGTGTTGATGTTAGCTCTTATGGTCAAGGACTTCCCAACACTTGTTGCCATTTTTATTTATTTATTTTATCTCTCTTGGCACCATCTATTATACAACCATATTTTTATGATAAATATTCTCAAGCAGATGTCCTAAATGTTTGGATATGTTACATATTGCAGCACTGCTTAAGTTAGAGTTCCATTTGACTACAAAAGTTTGTGCCTCCATGTTTCTTTAATGGGGAAAAAAAAGAAGAAGCTAAAAGTACTTCTATATTCCAGTTTGTCAACAATAAAAAAAAAATACTTGAGTTAAAAAAAAAACACTTGAATGAATACCATTAAATCAGTTGCTTTGTCTTGATTTTGTCCTGGGGTGTACAAACTATTAGATTAGATTAGATAAACTTCATTGATCCTTTTGGGAGGGTTCCCTCAGGGAAATTAAGATTCCAGCAGCATCATTACACATAAACAAAGAAAAGAAATAGAGGAAAACTTCTAGATAAATTAAGTATTTACTTATATAAATATAAAAAGATGGCGGCACGGTGGTATAGTGGTTAGCGCTGTTGCCTCACAGCAAGAAGGTCCGGGTTTGAGCCCCGTGGCCGGCGAGGGCCTTTCTATGCGAAGTTTGCATGTTCTCCCCGTGTCCACGTGGGCTTCCTCCGGGTGCTCCGGTTTCCCCCACAGTCCAAAGACATGCAGGTTAGGTTAACTGGTGACTCTAAATTGACCGTAGGTATGAATGTGAGTGTGAATGGTTGTCTGTGTCTATGTGTCAGCCCTGTGATGACCTGGCGACTTGTCCAGGGTGTACCCCGCCTTTCGCCCATAGTCAGCTGGGATTGGCTCCAGCTTGCCTGCGACCCTGTAGAACAAGATAAAGCGGCTACAGATAATGAGATGAAATATAAAAAGAATAAGATATGGGGAAGGGGGGGAAGGGGAGAAGGGGGGGCGGCAGGAGAGATATTGCACTTTATATTGCACATTGTCCAGTATTGCTTATTTGTTAGGCTAGGCTACTGCTCCTTCCTGTCCTCTGTCCTCCTGTTACCCCTCCTCCCCCCCAGAGAGGAGTTGTACAGTCTGATGGCGTGAGGGACAAAGGAGTTTTTGAGTCTGTTCGTCCTGCACTTAGGAAGGAGCATTCTGTCACTGAACAGACTCCTCTGGTTGCTGATGACGGTGTGCAGAGGGTGACTGGCATCGTCCATGATGTTCAACAGTTTGTCCATAGTCCTCTTCTTTGCCACCGTCACCAGAGAGTCCAGCTTCATGCCGACCACAGAGCCGGCCCGCCTGATCAGTTTGTCCAGCTTGGATGTGTCCTTCTTGGATGTGCTGCCCCCTCAGCACACCACGGTGTAAAACAGGACACTGGTGACCACAGACTGATAGAACATCCACAGGAGTTTCCTGCAGATGTTAAAGGACCGCAGCCTCCTAAGGAAGTATAGCCTGCTCTGTCTCTTCCTGTATAAGTGTTTGGTGTTGCAAGTCCAGTCCAGCTTGCTATCCAGCCACAGCCCGAGGTACTTGTAGGAATCCACAGCCTCCACCTCGACTCCCTCGATCAGAACTGGTCGTGACCTTGGTCTGGACCTCCCAAAGTCAATGACCAGCTCCTTGGTCTTTTTGCACTCATACACACATGGTAGATGTCTGTTAAAAAAAAATTAAAAATTAATGACAGAGCAGTTGGTCGGTCTGAGTGAAATGACCCGAAATAGCCTGAGACATGAACTGAAAACAGAAGGGCTCAGGAATTTGGCCCTGGCGTTGTTTTGACTGCAAACGATAACTTAATTTATACCATTTCTCCAAAGCTGACATGTGAAATGCTTCAGTGCTCAGTTTACTGTCACTGTACACTGTACTCTGTACTTGTGTGTATATACAAGATCTTTAAGAAGAAGAAGAAGAAGCAGCTCAGATTAGTGACAGGAGAGTTTGTTATGGAGACCAGTGTGCTAGCATTAGGAGAAAAATCTAATCGGAGCCTATTATTATAACTTCTGCAGTTTCCCTGATCTTCCATGCTGCATTCGTTTCCTTTGCTAATTATCCACCTTGACAGATACACTGATCAGCCATAACGTTCTGACCGCTGACAGGTGAATAACATTGATTATCTCATTACAGTGGCACCTGTCAAGGGGTGGGCACTGGGGACAGTCAGTTCTTGAAGTTGATGTGTTGGAAGCAGGAAAAATGGGCAAGCATAAGAATCTGAGTGACTTTGACAAGGGCTAAATTGTGATGGCTACATCTTGTGGGGTATTCCTGGTATGCAGTGGTTAGTACCTCCCAAAAGTGGTCCAAGGAGCCAAAGGACAACTGGTGAACCAGCGACATGGTCATGGGTGTCGAAGGTTCACTGATTTGCACGGGGCACTAAGGCAAACCCATATGGCCCAATCCCACAGAAGAAATACTGTAGCACAAACTGCTGAAAAAGTTAATGTTGACACCTTTCTGTTTTAGCCAGCATGTTTTTGGTTCACCAGTTGTCCTTCCTTGGACCGCATGCCCATTTTTCCTGCTTTCAACATATCAACTTCAAGAACTGACTGTTCTCTTGCTACCTAATATATCCCACCCCTTGACAGGTGCCACTGGAATGAGATAATCAATGTTATTCTATCCACATTCACTGGATATGAGCAATTGCATGCTCTGATTGGCAACTCTATTACTAGGCTATCAGCTCATATACAATGAGTAGAGAAAAACAAAATGGCAGCGCACTTCAAGTCAGACATATCAAGTATTTAAAAGAAGCAGAAATAGCTAAAATAATATAGTCCCCACCCCCAATATCTCCTATTCCACACTCCAGCCCAGTTGGTAGTGGTAATGCACCTTTTAAGTTGGTTTGCCAACCGCCAAAAAAAGCCCTGAAGAAGAAAATGGCGACGAGTGCTGCTAAACCAACCAAGGACGAAATAAAAACTCAACTCGAGAACAAAACCCAAAAAAATACAAAAATTTAAAAAAAAAAATGTTAAAATGGAATAAAAGTATTTGATGGTAAGAACGTATCTTTTTTTCAAGAATTATTATTATAACATTTTTCACAAATTGCTCCTGTCATTTCGCCGGTTTGTTTACGTTCTAAGCGGAAATGATTTTGTCAGACGTTTTGTATAAAGTTTTTATTTATCAAATTTACTAAAAATAAAAATGCTCCATTTCTCAAAATCCAGTGAATGTGGATAGAATAAAAGTTATTCCACTCAATCTTGTCATACGTGGCTTATAGCCAACTCGGTGCTACATGCTTCATCAGCTATCAGCTCATGTACGACTTGATTTCGGGGAATAACTGTTAATTATGCACTTCACCTGTCAGTGGTCATCATGTGATGACTGATATATACCGTAAGGGTCCAATTATGGGTAGTCAGGATTACAGCTAGAGGCAAATCAAAACAAAGGTAAAAAAAAATCCACCAGAGTCAATAAGCTGTATTTTTTAAAAATTACAGTACATTATTTAGCAGATCCTTTTATCCAAAATGTTTATAAGTAAAGCAGTTACATTTGCCACCAGAAAGCCCCAAATCATATATTTTGCGATAATATCTTTGGCGATGGATGATGGATGGTAAGCCCATGGTTGTGACTGTGGTTCAGGCTTTTGCAGTGCTCCTTCATGTCGTCTTGACAGGTATGTTTGGGATAATTGGAGGGTCAATGGTGGTGTAGTATGTCATTCACAGCCATTGATTGTTCAGAAACTGCATATGATGCAAAATCCCATCCAGCCAAGGCTGATCAGTCGACTGTTAAGGGTCTTCCTCAAGGGCTCGACAGGTCCTTCAGCTCACTGTCAGTCCTGAGATTTAAACATTTTACATTTACATTCATGGCATTTTGCAGATATTCCTTTTCAAACTGACTTACAGAAAATTCGCATTAGGAGAACAAATCTTTATGCTAGTTGCAGGTCAACCTGCGTGTAGGCATCAAGGGGGCCTTCATCATTGACTGATGAAGGCCCACTTACTGGGAACTTGGCAATGAAGCTTAGATCGTTTGTAAAACCTCAGAATGTATTCAACAACCAATAAAGTATTATAACAGGTGACCTCATTACGTCCTCGCTGGTTATCCTCTTGCTTTTCAGGAGTTCATTACAAAGTCTTGCTCCCCCCCCCATTGTAATTCTGAGCCTTTGTATATCTCATGTTTAGTTTTTCTGCTTGCTGATACTTTGAGTCTTACCTCCATCACACTGCAGTCAGTTGTTTACTGTACAGTATCTCGTGCACCAGTATGCATCATAAACAATATATTATCTGTTGTACTGGTATGCGTCACAACAATTTCGAGCGATACCCCCTCCCTTCTCGCGAAACTCACCATGTCCTAAATGCTAACTCTGTTCCTCATTCACATCCAGTTCTACTTCCTGTTCTTAACATATACACTGTATACTGATAGTACATCAGTAACTTTGCGAAGTCTTGCCAACTATCCAGTTAAGACTGTCATTCTGCTTATATCCTCTGATTCTTTGTGTACTGAGAACCGCCTGCCTGATTACGCTGAATTTTTTGAGAAATCCTATCATGCACATGGATCCTAATTCTCATAAGCCCTCACTTTCACTAGGCTTATTTGATTGTTGGGGGTGGGGAAAAAAAGCAATGACTCCAAATAAATTGGGAATCAGGGTCTTGAGAATGATGAGTTATAAGGTCAGTAAATGCGACCCCTGCATTAGACCTCAGCTCCTTTCCCACAGTAATCCTCTGTAACTGTAGGAGTCATGTGCTCCCTTTAATCCTGCGGGGTCATAGGTCAATCATGTGGCCCACATTATATCAGCTACTGTCTTTTTTTCTGTCTGTTTTTTCCTTTATCAGGATTTTTTCCCTTTGTTCATTTGTATTCATCCCTAATTTTATTCCCATGAGCTCCTGCAGATCAACTGGTTCATCCAAACACAGAATGATGACTCGGTGTTTAATAGTGAGGCGTAAAGGGAGGATTAAGGATAAGGATGCTAAAAGGCAGAGAAGAGACCTAACAGACCTAACATTTCCTCCTCCACTGTCTCCAATGTTTAAATATCAAAGTGTGTGTAAAAGGAAGACGAAAAGCAGACTCCTGACCTGAAACTGAACAGGCAGATGAAGTGATTCTATTCACTTGGAGATGATGACAAAAATAGACCAGATGTTGTGGTGGTAGTGGTGGTATTATTCAGACTAATTGCTAGTAAGGCAGCATTGTAGTCGAGTCACTAAACCCCGAGTCCAGTCTCGAGTCCCCAGTGTTCAAATCCGAGTCATTAAAGAACATTTCGAGTCGAGTCCGAGAACAAGACTCCAACCGCACCATTTGACGGTGGCTGTTGCTGCCTTTATATGAAACCGTCTCTGCTACTGTGTTGGACTAACGTTACTGCTCAACTGCCCCATTTTAGTTAATAGGCTACAGATAAAAAGCTTGTTCATCGTTCAGCAAGCCCCGCCCACTATCAACAGGGCAAATAACATGAGAGAGGGTTAACACTAGCTAGTTCATCACTCAGCAAGCCCCGCCCACTATCAACAGAGCAATGAACATAGCGTGTCACTTCCTTCTCTGGGTGGTGGTTAGTGCTGTCGCCTCACAGCAAGAAGGTCCGGGTTCGAGCCCCGTGGCCGGCGAGGGCCTTTCTGTGCGGAGTTTGCATGTTCTCCCCGTGTCCGCGTGGGTTTCCTCCGGGTGCTCCGGTTTCCCCCACAGTCCAAAGACATGCAGGTTAGGTTAACTGGTGACTCTAAATTGACCGTAGGTGTGAATGCGAGTGTGAATGGTTGTCTGTGTCTATGTGTCAGCCCTGTGATGACCTGGCGACTTGCCCAGGGTGTACCCCGCCTTTCGCCCGTAGTCAGCTGGGATAGTCTCCAGCTTGCCTGCGACCCTGTGGAACAGGATAAAGCGGCTAGAGATAATGAGATGTTACAAAAAATAAAGAAAAAAGTCTGAGTCCTCGAGTCCAAATGCAGTTAATGCACAAGTCCGAGCCATCAGTGCTCAAGTCCAAATCAAGTCACAAGCCCTTGAAATTAGGGCACGAGTCGGACTTGAGTACTACAAGCTTGTAGTGATAAACAAGGCACATCTTGTATACCTTGCTAATTCACAAAATTATAAACTTTTGAGTCTTTTGAACAATATGGTTTCTTTTCATCTGTGGAGTTTTTTTCTTTATGTAATTTCCTTTACTGTGTTCGTAAATGCTATATTTTCTGATAGTGTTGAGCGAGGGCTTGGCTCCACTATAATGACACCATAATGACGATTTTCTGTTGCATCAGAGGAAGTGATGTGCGCTTGCCAGACGCCAGGGTCAATCAAGCCTTAAAAGGGGGGAAAGTGGTAGCAAAAGTTGGAAAGTGTCCCATTATTCTTGTCTGTCTGGCACGCTGCCTAACACTTGCACGCGTTGATACAGATCTTGAGGCAATACAAACTTATCAGCTTCCCCTTTCCTTTATCGAGTTCCTGCCAAGTGCTGATAGATGATGGGGTTAACGCTTGTTGCATTATTGTTGCAGTTCCTCAGAAGAAAGCCTCTCCCTGTCATGATGTTTAAAAAAAAAGCATTAATGAAGACTTGAGATATTTCAGTATTTATATCAGCAGCGTTAAAAGTTTAAGTGACTCTTTTACCATATTAAGTAAAAATTAGATTCCAACAGACACACTATAGAGCAACATCCAGAATAAGCTTGTAGTCTAGTCTAGTTTAGTGTACCATGACCCTGACCAGGCACTTGAACAAACTCCGTAGAAATGTATTTCACACTTTTTGTTTGTTTGACAAGCTTCATATCTGAAGTCACTCTCCTCCTACATGAAAGTGAAAACCTTCTGCTGATGGGACTTTTGTTGTTGCATCCCATGGGATCTTGGTTCTGATGAGAACTTTTGGCAAGCCTTCCAAAAATAATAATAATATTAATAATAATAATAATAATAATAAGTATAAATCTGGAGGTGATTATAGAAAATCGAGTGCTGATTGGCTGAGAAATTCTGACTACTTCTTCTTCTCGATAATCACCTCAAGTGACTCGGCAAAACAGCGGCCAATTGCTTCGTCACCGTAAGTGAGGAAGAATTACAAATGACGAAAGAAAATCTCATCTCATCTCATTATCTCTAGCCGCTTTATCCTGTTCTACAGGGTCGCAGGCAAGCTGGAGCCTATCCCAGCTGACTACGGCGAAAGGCGGGGTACACCCTGGACAAGTCGCCAGGTCATCACAGGGCTGACACATAGACACAGACAACCATTCACACTCACACCTATGGTCAATTGAGAGTCACCAGTTAACCTAACCTGCATGTCTTTGGACTGTGGGGGAAACCGGAGCACCCAGAGGAAACCCACGCGGACACAGGGAGAACATGCAAACTCCACACAGAAAGGCCCTCGCCGGCCACGGGGCTCGAACCCGGACCTTCTTGTTGTGAGGCGATAGCGCTAACCACTACACCACCGTGCCGCCCCACAAAAGAAAATGCTGTTCCTAAAGCACTAAAGATGCTACAAAGTTTGGTCTAAAACTATTCAAACATCAGGTGGAATTGTGATTCATTTTATCGATTTCAAAGCAAAGTATTTTGTGAGTTGACGTACATAAGTGACACAAGTCTGCATCACTAAGTTGTTACATTTAAATGAAGATTTTGAAGTTTGAAATAAATTATTTTTTATACAATGTTTTATTTTTTATTTTAAATCATCACCTGTGTATTTATACTAAAACAATTATTTGCCTCAGGCTCAGTGAATAAGTTAATAATAACGTTGATTATTCACCAATTATTCACTGAGCCTGAGGCGGATAATTGTTAATTAATAGTTCATCCCCTATTCATATCTGTCTGTGTTGTCCAAATCATGTCATGATATTCGGGTGCATCCACAGTGCTCACAAGAACCTTTTAGCAGCAGAGAGAGGAAAAAAACAACAACCACCACCAGATTTTTAAGTCCGACAGCTGCTAGTTTTCATGGCAACGTGAAAAATCGTAAATTCTCCAGCAAAACTGCACAGGTTCCCCCATTGTGCCATTCTTCAGCAGCCATTGAGGTAAACCTCCTCTATCTAATTATCTAAAAATAATCAAAGTTATGCCTTTTTTTTCAACTTTTTGACACACAATTGATTTACTTCAGCAGAAATGATGGGTGTCATCAATCTGGTGATGTGGCAGCAAGCTTAAACTGGAGCAAGCTAAAGCTGGAAATGAAGTTGTGGTGATCAAGTTGTTTTCTTGAGACTGTTACTATAGAAATGCTAATATGTTAGAACGAGTGCATTGATATAAACCTGTGAGAGCTGTGGTAAAAGCAATATTAATGTTAACTAGTTATCTCACAAGCTTCATGTTCAGATAGAAGTTAGTTCTTTTAACATTTGGAAAAACAGATGTTTCAACAGGCACCAACTTTGTGTGAGGGTGTGTCTCGTTTCTAACTTTTTAATGTGGTCCATTTTGGGGGGAGAATGTCCATCAAGGAAACTTTAATTGAAGGTTTATTTTAAAATAACTGGTAACGTACTCAGACTTTTGGACCTGACTATGGATCATTACTGCTTTTCCACTCAGGCAGCTCCAGGGCTGGTTTGGAGCCAGTGCCTAATTTCGAACCAGCCAAAGAACTGGCTCTTGTTTCCTCCAAGAACACTGGTTCCAGAGTAGCACCCAACTCTTTGCTGGTCTAGAACCAAGAGCTGCTTATGTTAGGGGCTGGGGTTGGGATTATCATGACAAACAAAACTTACTGACAGCCATGTTTAAAAATCCAGACCTAGTTTAGCGTCTAGTCTGACTAATCTGAAGAAAAAGAGATGATGTAGTCCGTTGTTGTGTTTGATGCTAGCAGCCGGGGAAGCAGAGACGTATACAGTGATGTAATGATGTGGTTCTCTATCCCGTGAGAAAGCAAACTGGTTCGTAAGTTGAACCAACTCCGAACGAGCACATGGTTCATGTTGGTGGAAATGGGGTAAAGGTTACCCCACGTTCAGCATCCTGTTTCTAATTGAACATGACTAATTCAACAATTGACATCAGTGTTCTTACTTGTTCATACTATAATCTGATAGAGTACACATTGACTTGGTTAAAATTCTGGACATGTCTGTGTTTCACGCAAGAACGAGCTGCAGCTGTCAACACGACCATGACCAAGACCTTTTACATCAGACATACAACGTTGTACCTCCATCGTCTGTGAATGATTCATTGGGGTCAGATAGCAGGGTCCAAAAGTCTGAGTGCACTAAAGATAATGTGATTTTTTTTGGATTTTTTTACTCCACAGATATAACCCCGATTCCAAAAAAGTTGGGACAAAGTACAAATTGTAAATAAAAATGGAATGCAATAATTTACAAATTTCAAAAACTGATATTGTATTCACAATAGAACATAGACAACATATCAAATGTCGAAAGTGAGACATTTTGAAATTTCTTGCCAAATATTGGCTCATTTGAAATTTCATGACAGCAACACATCTCAAAAAAGTTGGGACAGGGGCAATAAGAGGCTGGAAAAGTTAAAGGTACAAAAAAGGAACAGCTGGAGGACCAAATTGCAACTCATTAGGTCAATTGGCAATAGGTCATTAACATGACTGGGTATAAAAAGAGCATCTTGGAGTGGCAGCGGCTCTCAAAAGTAAAGATGGGAAGAGGATCACCAATCCCCCTAATTCTGTGCCGACAAATAGTGGAGCAATATCAGAAAGGAGTTCGACAGTGTAAAATTGCCAAGAGTTTGAACATATCATCATCTACAGTGCATAATATCATCAAAAGATTCAGAGAATCTGGAAGAATCTCTGTGCGTAAGGGTCAAGGCCGGAAAACCATACTGGGTGCCCGTGATCTTCAGGCCCTTAGACGGCACTGCATCACATACAGGCATGCTTCTGTATTGGAAATCACAAAATGGGCTCAGGAATATTTCCAGAGAACATTATCTGTGAACACAATTCACCGTGCCATCCGCCGTTGCCAGCTAAAACTCTATAGTTCAAAGAAGAAGCCGTATCTAAACACGATCCAGAAGCGAAGACGTCTTCTCTGGGCCAAGGCTCATTTAAAATGGACTGTGGCAAAATGGAAAACTGTTCTGTGGTCAGACGAATCAAAATTTGAAGTTCTTTATGGAAATCAGGGACGCTGTGTCATTCGGACTAAAGAGGAGAAGGACGACCCAAGTTGTTATCAGCGCTCAGTTCAGAAGCCTGCATCTCTGATGGTATGGGGTTGCATTAGTGCATGTGGCATGGGCAGCTTACACATCTGGAAAGACACCATCAATGCTGAAAGGTATATCCAGGTTCTAGAGCAACATATGCTCCCATCCAGACGATGTCTCTTTCAGGGAAGACCTTGCATTTTCCAACATGACAATGCCAAACCACATACTGCATCAATTACACCATCATGGCTGCGTAGAAGAAGGGTCCGGGTACTGAACTGGCCAGCCTGCAGTCCAGATCTTTCACCCATAGAAAACATTTGGCGCATCATAAAATGGAAGATACGACAAAAAAGACCCAAGACAGTTGAGCAACTAGAATCCCACATTAGACAAGAATGGGTTAACATTCCTATCCCTAAACTTGAGCAACTTGTCTCCTCAGTCCCCAGACGTTTACAGACTGTTATAAAGAGAAAAGGGGATGTCTCACAGTGGTAAACATGGCCTTGTCCCAACTTTTTTGAGATGTGTTGTTGTCATGAAATTTAAAATCACCTAATTTTTCTCTTTAAATGATACATTTTCTCAGTTTAAACATTTGATATGTCATCTATGTTCTATTCTGAATAAAATATGGAATTTTGAAACTTCCACATCATTGCATTCCGTTTTTATTTACAATTTGTACTTTGTCCCAACTTTTTTGGAATCGGGGTTGTATAGTTTATAAAAAACAATACAGTAATAATTCATTATTTTAAAATGAGATATTTAAGAGGCAGCTGCAATAACAATCCCTGCAAGCTCTTTATCACAAGCCAAGCCGTTTGTCGTTCTTACAAACCCGTCTATTTCTTTACACACAATCAGGCAATCGGCCCGAAGCAATAAATAAACACAGAGAGAAATAGATACATCAATAGGAGGAGGAGGCACAGGCCATTGTACTGCAGCAGGGAGTGTTTCCTCCTCCGTCCTGCACCTGTGGAGATGGACGGAGGGCGAGGAGAGACGAGATGGGAGGAGGACTGAGGAGAAGCGCGCAGAACAATGGCCGCCGGAGCCAGCGCGAGACAGAGAGTCTGCCAGGCCGGGCAGGACAGGAAGCAGCTTCTCTCAGCTTGGACAGAGAGGACAGACGGCAGGACGGAGAGAAAACAATGGCTGGAGGACGAGAAAAGCGAGAAGAGAGGCTGCCAGGATGCTCCACTGGGGGCTGGGTGTCTAAGGAACAAGCAGTTCCAAGTCCTACACACACATGCGGGTTACAAGGCGCCACAGTGTCCCATGAAGCAAATTCAGAAGTAGGGCTGCATTAATGACTTTTTATTAGTGTTTAAGATAGCATCTGTGGTGTCCATCCCAGACAAAACGCACTGTTGTGTTGGGTTGTGTCACTGTACCACAGTTCATGTGCATGTTACACAACACCTTCAAGATTAAAGATGACACTGCAAAAGAATGAGTTCATGCTGAATATTATCACGAAAGGAATTCACGCCAAGATTGCATCATGTAATAGAGGACATAACTTTACAACCTTATTTTAAATTCAATGATTACATTAAAAAAAAAACACACACACACAACACCAAGGTCTCCAAGTTCCCTATCTAAGAGGACTTGGATAATTCCATGATTGAGGAGACATTTGGGTTCCACTGATATTCCAGTTCCAAATATATGTTTATCCTTCAACCTTATTAAAAAAAAAAAAAAAGAGTTAAAACATGTACTGTACTCTACCGCCATTCTAAAATTCCTGGGAAGAAGAAAAACTTTTTTTTTTCATATAAATCATATGCACTGGAGGACATTTATAACACCAAAGTCCTCAGGAGGGCCCTTAAAGTGTATCTAATGCCTCTAAACCCCACTTTTTCCTTGTACAAAGTAACACTCATTATGTTGATTGACCATGTGTTTTCGACCCATAGCTGATCCAAAAGGCCATAAATTAATGGAAAATCAATAAGATCGGCCGATTTTCACGGAATCTGCCGAGACTGAACAGGAAGATCCCGAGAGGTGCGTGACGTCACACGTGTAACAATCCAGGTATCAATTTTGTTCATGTGTGCAGCAGTGGTTAGAGCAGTCTCGATATGGAATCACGTTTTGGAGATAATTCTGATAGTGATTGGGATTCTTATATGTCGGATGACGGGGCAGATGATTATCAAGGATATTCTTGAGTAAATGGTTATCTTTTCAAGCCCACAAGACGAGAAACTGCCAGTTCACTCAGTTCATGACAGTCTTCCTCTGTAGTGAGTGCGAGATGGAGAGATAGTGAGAGATGTGCAGAATGTGGTGGTTATCTTTTATCATGTTTTCCTGAACAAAACTAAAAACAAATTGTGGCAGCGGGTGCGTGGCCGAGCGGCGGTCTGTGAATGGAGGGCGGAGTCAGGGAATGTGAGTGGTTGTATCGCTACACCTGTTGTCAGTTAACGTGTGTTTGTGTGTCTCTTACACATAAACGCCCTATAAATGGAGAGAGAGGAGGGGAGATCGGCACCGAGAACTTGATAATAGTCTGTGTGTATGAGTGTTTGTGCTGAAAAACAGAAATAAAAAAAAATAACTCGGAAGCAAACAACCACCTGCCATACTTCTGTGCTCCACCCACATCCGGAAATTGTCTACACAAATTAAGTCTTGCAATATTGCAGTCTGAGAGCATTTAACACATATTAGTTAATAATGATTGCGCGTGCACATTTTTCTTCCTGTTAAAGTGCATCAGATATGATGAGATCAGATGTCACGAGCGTGTAAATGTTGCTCATAATCCTACGTCTGGTGCACTGTGTGTGTGTGTGTGTGTGTGTGTGTGTGTGTGTGTGTGTGTGTGTGTGAGAGATGATGGGGGAATCGACAAACTGTCCAAATGTCATTTATTAAATAAATGGGTTTCTTTTTTTGCTCCAATAATTCCTATGTGGTCATTCTGGTGGTGATGAGCACTTGATTACTTGTTGAATCAGATCTATTATTAGTAGGCGACATGAAATCTGCCTGCATCGCTTGAACAAACTTCACCCACTGTTGCTTTAGATTAGTGTCATTTCTTGGAAATTCGTGAACTGAATGTTCTGTTGTATATGGATTTGAACAGCCAAACACAACGCATCGCTTTCACATCGTTATTTGTATAAGACTCCAACAACAATATCCAATTTCAGCGAGTAAACAAGCACAGTGTCAGATGAACCGAAATGGCCCAGATAACTGGACCGGGGTTCCACGCATGACGTCATGCGAGATTAGCCCTAAGGCAATCTAAGGCTGTCTTTTTCCAGGATCCGGACGCCATAATTTATCGATAGTTTTGTGCTTGATGATAAAATAACAAATGATTAATATCCCCCCCCCGCTTTATTAATTAATTTTGGTCGTTACTAACGATACGTATTCATTTTAAAGCATTACAATAAGGCATTATATACACTTTAATGTCAACAAGGACACGACCCACCCACAACACAAACCGTTCATGCTGCTGCCATCAGGGAGACGCTACAGGAGCATTGCAGACAAAACAACTCGGCTGAAAGACGGTTGTTTTTTTGGTTCCCCCCCGCGCGCCATCAGGCTCATGAACAAATCCCATCCACTGCCCCTCCCTCCAGTACTATAGAGTTTGCACTGAACTACCTACTGTATACTACTGTTCAAAAGTTTGGGGTCACTTTGAAATGTCCTTATTTTTGAAAGAAAAGCACTGTTCTTTTCAATGAAGATCACTTTAAACTAATCAGAAATCCACTCTATACATTGCTAATGTGGTAACTGACTATTCTAGCTGCAAATGTCTGGTTTTTGGTGCAATATCTACATAGGTGTATAGAGGCCCATTTCCAGCAACTATCACTCCAGTGTTCTAATGGTACAATGTGTTTGCTCATTGCCTCAGAAGGTTAATGGATGATTAGAACACTGGAGTGATAGTTAGATAGAAGAACGTTCTGGGTTTGAGCCCAGCAGCTGACGGGGACTTTTCTGTGTGGAGTTTGCATCTTCTCCCCATGTCTGCATGGGTTTCCTCCGGATGCTCCGGTTTCCCCCATAGTCCAAAGACATGCAGGTTAGGCTAATTGGTGGCTCTAAAATTGACCATGAGTGTGAACGGTTGTCTGTGTCTATGTGGCAGCCCTGTGATGATTTGGCGACTTGTCCAGGGTGTACCCCGCCTTTCACCCTTAGTCAGCTGGGATAGGCTCCAGCTTGCCCGCGACCCTGCACAGGATAAGCGGCTTACGGACAATGGATGGATGAATTTGATCAAGGTCACTTTGAAAGAACAAACTTGTGAGCTAAATTGTAGACTGAAAATAAATAAATGATTAATTTGTAAATGTTAATCATTAGCACAGATCCTAGTTAACTACATCTTGTGTATTTTTCTCAATCTAAACACTAAAACCTTGTTAATTATTGAGAAGAAACTGCAGCCAGTCAGGAAAAGTGCACAATTTTGTTGATAATGTTAAAAAAAATACTGTAGTTTTAATTCATTTTTTTCATCAAGTTACAAAAATGCTGAATGCCGCCTATTTATGGAATCGCCAATGGACTAACTGTCCAAACTTAAATGTTTCAAGAAATAAATTTGTCGAAAACAGTCATTTATTTCAATGCTGTCACTTTCTTTGAATTCTCCGTTCATTCAATTGTCATAACACTTTATTGTTTAAGTATGTTGCTTGGCAGGGCTTCAGTTATGCGTCAGCATGTCACCATTGTGGGTGACAACACAAAACCAGGGGTCAAAACGATCATGTGGTACTGACGCACCACACTCACACACTGCACCAATTCATGCAGAGTAAACAGTGGGCCCCTTATTGCAATAGCCCAGTGAGTAACCGAACAAGAATTTATGCAGCATTCCCAATCCCTTTGATGAAAGGTTTTATTGGGCGATTCCAGACGGCTGTCTGTGTTCAGGAAGTTTTCCAAATGTCCATAGGCACATTGAGGAAAGCCCTTGAACATACCACCCTCGTGCCTGGCCACCAGTTGGAACACAGCATCTGACGCTCATCCTTCTGATGTTTTTGTCTTTCCTGCCAACCTTTTCATCCGCAGTTAACCAAACACTGACCTCCAACTGGTGTCCTTTGGCTCCAGGGTGCTTCCAGTTGGCATTTGGTGCAACCCCGCCTTGGCTCATTGTGCTGAAACGGTGCACACTGAGGCCTGGTAGTTGTGTCAGAAACATTAGTCAGATGAAGAAAACTGCTGCTGTCGTCAAGCGCGTCAGCTGTGAAGTGCTGCTTAAACAAAAACAAGGCCAAGTAAAATCAAAAAGCACTAAATGTTCATGTTTCATGCTGTGACTCACAGTTGCACACTAGATCCAATAAATATTACAACTTTTTTTAAGACTACAAGTCAAAATATTTACAGCAGGTCTAATCCAGAGCGCGCTTTTTGCTCAGCCATGAAAAACACCCTCGTGCTTGTTCAAATATTTTTGGATCACCATGAACTGACTCATGATGAGGTCAAAAGAATTGCTGTACAGTGTTTTAGGGTTGAGTAAGAATGTATAATCTGAATGAATGTGCTTTGATGCCTCTGACAGAGAGGAAACATCAGTTTGGCTTCTTGTTGTCGGTGTGTTTTTATCGTTTCTAAGCAACCAGCAGGAAGTGACCAACAAAGCAGAACTGTTTAATAAGGCGTACATCTACAGGGCTACCCTGTTGAACCTTCTTTACCTTGAACTGACACACTTTTCCATTTAACTCTGACTCACAAAGATGCCCAGAAAGACGTGCTTGAAAGGCTAATGAATCTACAAAATGTCACACAACCTGTGAGTCTCTCTCTCTCTTTGTTCCCCTTTCCTCTGTTCAGCATCTGTATCACTTCCTCTATCGCACTCTCCAACCAGTTTGAGCTGGAACTGAAGGAGTGGCATTCCTTCAGCTAGCCACACACAGCACACTCACACAAAAACTTCAAAGTCATCCAACATACTTCCGAGAAAGCCAGGAAACATGTTGGACTGATAGGGCATGCTGAGTACATCAGTGTATCATATTTATCCGTTCCAGCTCTAAAAAAGTTTCCTTAAAGGAACTTAAGCACTTTGAAAGTGTTCCAGTGAACAAGTAATATTAATGAATTCTGTGAAATAAACACATCTGGTGCATAAACATAAACAGGCAGGAGAACGAGAATGAACAAAGCTGATGGGAAAAGCTACGATGACATGAATCGCCACTCTTTACAACCATGTTGAGCCGAAAAGCATCTCAGAGTTCCTGTTCTTCTTCGCTGACAGGGTCTTAGGACCCATTTCTACTGTTGTAGCCCAGTCACCTCAGTGTTGGATCCAAGATGCTTTTCTGCTCACCACAGATAGAAAGAGTTGTTATTTGAGGTACCGTAGCCTTCCTGAAATCAGTGGTTGATTTGGATCATTGAGATGTTCAGGTGTATTCTTTGTTTGCATGTGATGTGATGTTATAGTGAATAATGCATGAGGCTTTGAACCGGAAGTCGGCCATGTTGGAGGAAACTCACGCAGCGCATGTTTACTATAGAAGATATGCTTGAGAGGTTGTTATGCTCAAGAATTCCTTTTGTTTCTTCGCTATGCCTACTGTTTGTGCTGTAATCGGATGTGGGCACAACTCCATTCGAGACAAGGGAACTTAAGTTCTTTGGAATTCCAGCAATTATAAATAATCAAGGAGAAAAAACAAGAGTTGTCCGCGGAGCGTAGATGTCAATGGCTGTCCAACATAAACCGAGCTGATCTAAGCGATGAGAAAGCAAAAACCACACGAGTCTGCAGTGAACATTTTATCAATGGTAAGTGCTGCTAGTTATTAATGAAAGATGGGGGCACGGTGGTGTAGTGGTTAGCGCTGTCGCCTCACAGCAAGAGGGTCCTGGGTTCAAGCCCAGTGGCCGACAAGAGCCTTTCTGTGTGGAGTTTGCATGTTCTCCCCGTGTCTGCATGGGTTCCCTCTGGGTTCTCCAGTTTCCCCCACTGTCAAAAGACATGCGGTTAGGTTAATTGGATACTCTAAATTGCCCATAGGTGTTAATATCTGGCCTGTGTTCCCTGGTCAAACATGAGTAGTATGGCGGCTGCCTGTGGCACCTTTGTATGCCTTCGACTTGGCCATGTTGAACTGTGTCCTTTGCAAATCAGCTGCAAGAAAAGATGATTAGCCACTCTAAATAAATAAATAAATAAATATCGCAATATACAAGAAATAATGGATCGTTTAATAGCCTGGTCGTGCAGAAACTTGCCACTTTTCACACACGATTGTGTGATCTGACAATCAAAGGCTATTTCATTTTAAAAAGAAATCCCTTCCACGCCAGGACCTGGTCTTCCCAGGCAGTCTCCTATCCCAGTACTAACCAGCTCTTTAAGGCGTATGGGTGCAGCACCGATCTCCGTTTCTACAGCCCTCAGCCTTTTGCCTATACAGCTAGGGTTACAGTAGGGGGCTAGTTCTCTGGTAACTGCGAGACTTTTGCCGCTTTTCCACTACAAACGCGGCTGAGCCGTGCCGTGCCGAGTCGAGCTGAGTCGAGCTGAGCAGGGCTGTTGGAGTTGCATTTCGACTACAACCGCGCTGAACCGTGCTGGCTGGAAGTGGGTGGACACATTGGGTGGAGTTAGCGAAAGTGGGTGGACCTCACGTGATGTCGTTAAGCAGCGCAAACAGTGACATCAGTGACAGTGGCGGAACAAGTCAGAGCCGGGCCGGGGGCGGGGCAAATGACCGGGCCCTTTATTAAAGCTTATCATAACATCATTTTAGGCTACAAAATGTCCGCAACTGCGGCGTTTACCAATTTCAACACTACCGGGTGCAACTATGTTATTTAGTACATCAAGTCCTTCAAACGAACATGTAACTCAGAAACAAAAAACATTAGGATACTGTACATGGCTCATAATAAAACATCAATAGCCTATACTGCGCACATTATTTGAAGGGCATACGAATGAGCGCTCAGAGGTTGCAACGGTGACAGGAAGAGTCAGAAATAAAAGGAGGGCGGTGCAAACCTCACTGAATGCACTGTGTTTACCAATTTCAACACTACGGGGTGCAACTATGTTATTTTGTACATTAAGTCCTTCAAACGAACATGTAACTCAGAAACAAAAAAACATTAGGTGACATACTGTACATGGCTTATAATAAAACATCAATAGCCTACTGCGCGCATTATTTGAAGGGCATACGACGAGCCTTGCGCTCCGCGAACTCGTCCACGATGCTCTGTATGTCACTGATTCAGTGAGCTTTTAAGCGGTAGTCTCACGACCCGGATAGTAAACAATAAACATGGATGACATGGAGTCGTTAGTGTTGCTGGTCTTGGTGCTGTGGCTTGTTGTCACCGACAACGCCAACAGATACTGGCAAGAGCGTATAGATGAGGCGAGGCGCATAAGGCTTCAGAAATTCTCGTAATTCGTAATTATTCTCCTTCCGGGTTTGCGGTGTTTACAGATCCCAGCGCGCTCGCGGGGCGTGTGTGGGCATGTGAGGACACGCCTCCTCACCAATCAGTGCACAGGGGAGTGTCTGCTCACGCCCCCAACCTCAGTCAGCACGGTTTGGCTCGCTTCAGCCCCACTCCAAAACGGTGCGAGTTTTAGGGGCTAAGCAGGGCTGAAACGAGCTGAGTCGTGCCGGTTTTTGGTAGTCGAAACGCGAGCCGTGTCGGGCTGAAGTGAGCTGAAGCGAGCTGAAGTGAGCTGAAAAAGGGTAGTGGAAAAGGGCCATTTGACTCCCCGTTCACATCTGTATTGTATCTGTACTGTATCGTTATCAGTATGTCGATATAAATGGTGATATTTCTAGACGTACCGAGGTAAAGTTTGGTGTTCCACAAGGTTCTGTCTTGGGTCCACTGCTTTTTTCTCTATATATGTTACCTCTGGGCGATATTATTCATAAACATTGTATTAGTTTCCACTGTTATGCTGATGACACACAGTTGTATGTCTCTGCAAAACCTGATGAGAGACACCAGCTTAATAAAATTGAGGAATGTGTTAAGGACATTAGACACTGGATGCTTATAAATTTCCTTCTGCTTAACTCTGACAAGACTGAAGTACTTGTGCTAGGACCACATACAGCTAGAAGTAAGTTTTCTGATTACACAGTAACTCTGGATGGCCTTTCTGTTTCTTCACGTGCAGCAGTAAAAGACCTCGGAGTGATTATTGACCCCAGTCTTTCATTCGAAACTCACATTGATAACATCACCCGGATAGCTTTCTTTCATCTCAGAAATATTGCAAAGATAAGAAATTTAATGTCATTGCATGATGCAGAAAAACTAGTCCATGCTTTCGTTACCTCCAGGTTGGATTATTGTAATGCCTTACTGTCTGGATGTTCCAATAAGTGCATAAACAAGCTCCAGTTAGTTCAAAATGCCGCAGCAAGAGTCCTTACTAGAACTAGAAAATATGACCACATCACGCCTGTCTTATCCACACTGCATTGGCTCCCAATCAAATTTCGTATTGATTATAAAATACTACTATTGACCTTTAAAGCACTAAATGGTCTCGCACCACAGTACCTGAGTGAACTTCTGCTCCTCTATGACCCGCCACGCCTACTTAGATCAAAAGGTGCAGGCTATCTGCTGGTACCTCGTATAGTGAAGGCTACATCAGGGGGCAGAGCCTTTTCTTACAAAGCCCCACTGTTATGGAACAGCCTTCCAAGTAGTGTTCGGGAATCAGACACAGTCTCAGCGTTTAAGTCTAGGCTGAAAACATATCTGTTTAGTCAAGCCTTTTGTTAATGGTGTTTATGAGGTAAAGGAGTAGATCTGGAGGGTCCTCAGACATAGAGTGTTTTGGTAAACTGGGATGTATGGATGCTGTCAGTCCCCACTCGCTTGCTCACTCGAGTTTGTTGACGGTGCAGTGGCTGGCTGCTTTATGTCCCGGGGCTCCCTCATGCCTGTGTTACCTTCTGGCTCTCTCCTTTTAGTTATGCTGTCATAGTTAGTTGCCGGAGTCCCTGCTTGTACTCGGTGCAATATGTATACTGTTCCTACTTATTCAGGTGACATTGGGCATACGTAACCACCTGTGTTTTCTTTCTCTCCCCCCCACCCCCCACCCCACCCCAAATCTGTCCCTCTGAGTTACATGGAGTCAACAGGAAATCTTTTGGTGGAGACGGTGGGGACCTCGACTGGCTATCGTAGCCTGCAGGGAATCGGCCGTCAGACATTCTGTCGCATGTCCCAGACCCGGTGAAATGTAACTGAATTGTCTTGGCCAGGCCTAAGGGTCCCATCTGCATCTCATCATTGCTGAGGAGTGTGCTCCCATCACCCAATCAAGCATCCAGCCAGAGCAGGTCATGATATATTTTTTACCATATTAACATGCCATTGTGCGTCATGCCTGATGTAAAGACTCTCGTCTCTGCGAGCCTACCACACAGATTTAATACTTGTCATTTTTAGGGCATACCTAACAACGTGTTCTCTCTCTCTCCCCCCCCCCCCATCTGTCCCTCTGAGTTACATGTTGATCCTGGGATTGAGATGCTGGCCTCTTCTGCCCCTCGGACCTGCTTGATCCATCCTGGTGCCCTGTGTCTGGTCGGAGTTTTATCGCCCCACTCCTGTGAAGGACGGCCCCATGAGGACAGTTGAGGGTTATACCTGTTAAAAGTGTTAATATTATAGTCAGGCTGTCTGTTGTTGCCCAAATGAGGATGGGTTCCCTTTTGAGTCTGGTTCCTCTCGAGGTTTCTTCCTCATGTCGTCTGAGGGAGTTTTTCCTTGCCACCGTCGCCACAGGCTTGCTCATTGGGGATAGATTAGGGATAAAATTAGCTCATGTTTTAAGTCGTTCAAATTCTGTAAAGCTGCTTTGCGACAATGTTTATTGTTAAAAGCGCTGTACAAATAAACTTGATTTGATTTGATATTGTAGCGTGCCTTGCCAGACAGCAGCAGGTACCAATTTTATGATGGTCTTTGGTATGACCAGACTGCGAGTAGAACTCACGATCTCCTGGTCGAGAGGTGGACACACTAACCACTAGGCCACCATGCGGTATTTTAAAAAGAGTTGAATATAATTTTTGATGACGCTGCTTTTTCTTTCCATTAGGGAAACCAGCTGATCTCTACAATTTTACGGATCCAGACTGGACTCTGACGCAAAATGTGGGCCAGAACAAAATCAAAGATGGTACTTGGTAAACACCAAGATTTTTAGCCATTTATTTAGTTTTAATCCCTTTTGTGTCAAGAATACTGGTAATCCTGAGTCTTTCATCTTTTTTTCCAAATAGAATTACTTCTGTTTTATCTGAGTTCAGCTGAAGAAAATTTTGTGACATCCAGTTGTTGATTTGATCGATACACTGGTAGAGACATTCAAGGGGGGCATAATCATTAGGTGATAAAACAAAATAAATTTGGGTGTCATCTGCATAGCAGTGATACAAAATTGAATAGTTATTGATAATTTGCCCAAGTGGGAGCACTGGCTTCCAGTAAGCTACAGAATTGACTTTAAAGCATTGCTGCTGGTGTACAAATCTCTAAATGGTACAGGGCCCAATTACCTCTCTGATATGTTGCAGCGGCCTAACCCAATCAGATCTACCAGATCGCAGCAGCAAAATTTACTATTAAAACCAGTTGTTAAAACAAAGTATGGTGAAGCAGCTTTTAGCTACTATGCAGTACAGCTATGGAACCAACTGCCAGAGGACATTAAAAATGCTCCTGCTGTTGGCAGCTTCAAATCTAGGTTAAAGACCAAGCTGTTTTCAGATGCTTTCTGTTAAATAATTAATATTGTATTCTTTACATGTTTTATAATCTGTACTTTTACAATTTCTGCATGTTTCAAATTTTACTTAACTTTTATTCTATTTTATTCTGCTGTTTTTTTTCTCCCCCTATTTGAACTTCTACTTCATTTTATTATTTTATTTCTACTATTGTTTAATTCTTATTATATTTTTCCCAGGGCGGCACGGTGGTGTAGTGGTTAGCACTGTCGCCTCACAGCAAGAAGGTTCTGGGTTCGAGCCCCGTGGCCGGTGAGGGCCTTTCTGTGCAGAGTTTGCATGTTGTCCGCGTGGGTTTCCTCCGGGTGCTCCAGTTTCCCCCACAGTCCAAAGACATGCAGGTTAGGTTAACTGGTGACTCTAAATTGACTGTAGGTGTGAGTGTGAATGGTTGTCTGTGTCTATGTGTCAGCCCTGTGATGACCTGGCAACTTGTCCAGGGTGTACCCCGCCTTTCGCCCGTAGTCAGCTGGGATAGGCTCCAGCTTGCCTGCGACCCTGTAGAAGGATAAAGCGGCTACAGATAAGGAGATGAGAGATATTTTTCCCATTTATTTTATGTAATTTTATTCTCTATTGTTTACTGTTTTGCTTTTACTTCTGTAAAGCACATTGAACTGCCACTGTGTATGAAATGTGCTATATAAATAAACTTGCCTTGCCTTACTAAAGTGGGAGCTCGAAATGATCGGCTTACAGAGGGCAGAAAGAAACGCAAAATGATTGAAGAATCTTCCCAAACGATCACAGAGTCAACAGAACAAGATTCATGTCAATCCACTACCTCAAATACCGCAGCCTCCTCGCCCGGTGAGTGCTCTTTTAGAACTAAATATTATTCAAGCAGTCAACATGATTTTTTTTAAAACAGATTTGAGAAATACAAGCTTCAAAATGGCAGTCAATGACACAAGCAATTTTGGTCACGTGGTTGCAAACGAAGAATATTCTTTACTTTGTTTTTTTTTTTATAAATGTAATACTGAGGTGAGTTTCTCGTGCATGTCATTTCCTCACAAAGAAAAACGAGTGAGGTGGGAAAGACGAAGAAAGTGTAAGGAGTAGAGTGGCGAAGAGGAGAAAATGATGAGGGGAGAAACTCGAGCTTGTTTGCGAGGTCTTTTGTTCTGGATCATCAGTGTTTACCTGTGGGGGAGGGAGAGAAAGAGAGCACTCCAGGTCATTCCACCTGATGAATATTTACAAGAGGGTAATGCCTAAGGTGTATTTCTCTCTTGCCGGCTCAGACTGGATCCACACGTGGCATCTGGGTGCTCATATATCAGATGACTCACTCCAAACCGCCCGTAGCCAGTTTGCTCCAGCTGAGCCACTCACTACCAGAGCAATAAGCTTAGTGGCTATCCCCTAATCTTCCTCCTTCTCTCGCTGGCTCTTATCCCAAAACCCAACCCTGAACCACCTTAACACTCAACATTAACATCATACCATCCAAGCAGCTACTCGGGATGGAACTAGCCACCACCCAATGCTAGCAGGAAGTCCTCAAATGATGAGTTTATTAGAGCAGGTGTTATAATCATTTCATTAAACTCTTATCCACATCATGAATGGTTGCCTTGGACCGGAGTAAACCAGTTAGCACCGGAGTGTGATGCTACATAACAGGAAGAGCCTCCAAATGGTAAACCCCCAGCTCTCTGAGAGAAACCAGATCCTCTTTCATTAGTGCTTATCTCAACAAGGCAGAGAAGTGTGTGAGGCACTGAAATGAATCCTGACGACCCCAGTGACACTAAACAAACAGGTCTGAGGGCTCAATATGTCCTGCTTTGTCATTTCTGGAAATGGTTGTTGATGTATTTCTGAGATCTTTGCGGATGATAGACAAGAATGAACAATGTCACATTTGCGTCTTCTTTAAAAAAAAGGAAAAAAAACCTATATAATTTAGCACGTTCTATCTGAGAGACCTAGCTGACGTTAATATTAATTTGTACCACAGTTCTCCCATCAGAAGGTGTTGATTCATCTCTTATAACAGTCGTGAAGCTGAACATCAAAGGAAATGTTTACTTAAGACTTACATTAGGAGTCTCCTCCAGTGTCAGTGCTTCATTACATCATACTGTACGTTTTTCTTTAGTAATGCTTCGATCATATGAAGCGTCCGTCATCTTCACAAGTCCCTCTGGACGAGCTGCTGTTACTATAGAAACGATAATGTATTAAAACAAGCGTATGGATTATAAACCTGTGGTTTGTTCTTGCACTACTAACACACACTTTCTTACTAATCAGACATCTTACGCACCAGCACTGCCTCAAATGCAAGTATGTTGCTTGTATTGCAGCTACTGGAGCAAATCAGGAAGAAGGATGATGTCATCGAGGACAAGTTTCAGTGCGTCAGACTTGCTGATGCCATACGCGTGCGGGTGTCGGCTCCTGAGAGCGAGATCTCAGTGCTGAGTAAGATTTTTTTTTTTCTTTTTTCTGCTGGAGCCATGCTCTTCAGAGTTGCCAGATGCTGACACAGATGTGTCCGATGTTCACACTTGGATGCAAGATGGAGGTGTACACAACGAGTCCTGATAGCAGATTGATTCAATGTGCTGTGGAAATACCATATGTTTACTTACTAAAATATAGATGAAGATGAATTAGAGGATGTCCTGCGTGTGACACTTTTTGAAGAAAAAAAAATGTCTCATTAGGGTTTGTTAATAATTAATGCTTCTATGTAGAACTCTCTCTCTCAGTGGGTTGCTGTGGAGAAGTTCCTCATGTGGGCATTTTTTTAAATTATCTAACAGTGAGAGATAGAAAAAAATTCATATCGATTATCAATTTCTAATCCCCATGATGGAGCCAACGTCCTTAAATTCGACACGTTCATTCGAATATTACAGAAACACAATTCACATTAAGTGTGAAATTTCTGGTGAAAATGGAGTTGATAAATAAATGTGCTGATGTATCTACACTACCGTTCAAAAGTTTGGGGTCACCCAGACAATTTTGTGTTTTCCATGAAAAGTCACACTTTTATTCACCACCATAAGTTCTAAAATGAATAGAAAATATAGTCAAGACATTTTTCTGGCCATTTTATCAACCCCACAAATGTGATGCTCCAGAAACTCAATCTGCTCAAAGGAAGGTCAGTTTTATAGCTTCTCTAAAGAGCTCAACTGTTTTCAGCTGTGCTAACATGATTGTACAAGGGTTTTCTAATCCTCCATTAGCCTTCTGAGGCAATGAGCAAACACATTGTACCATTAGAACACTGGAGTGAGAGTTGCTGGAAATGGGCCTCTATACACCTATGGAGATATTGCACCAAAAACCAGACGTTTAGTAGAATAGTCATTTACCACATTAGCAATGTATAGTGTATTTCTGATTAGTTTAAAGTGATCTTCATTGAAAAGAACAGTGCTTTTCTTTCAAACATAAGGACATTTCAAAGTGACCCCAAACTTTTGAACGGTAGTGTATTTATATATATATTTTTTAATTAAGTAGCCTGTTATTAAGGGGTGTATAGCAGACCTACAGGAAGCTTAAAGGCCGCCAGTTTATTCTAATTTCATACAAACACAACTGAACCCAGCAGACAGTGCATTAAAATGATCACGACAAACAATGAAAAAATGTTTTTGGTTCATAATTTATTGTGGAAGTTACAGAATGTGTGCAAATGCATAACCAAAAAGTTATCACCACATTGCTGCTGTAATAAATAATATTATCATTAATAATAATGATTTATGCAAGTGCATCAATACAGGAGCTTAGTTGCTCATGAAGTCCATCACTCTTTGCAAAAGTTCATGAGAAGTTTCGTTCATGTGATATGCATTGAGCTGCTACTTGGAAGCAGCACTTCAGCTCCCCTTCAGAAAACCGTCCGTTTGTGGCGTTTTGGCCCCGTTGGCTTGCCATACGCGGCTTTTCCTTCAGCGTCTCTGTCTGTCTCGCGCTCTACCGGGCACGTGGAAGTTTCCCCTCCGTGTCCCTGAACATCCGCGCGCGCAGTGTCGACTCGGAGTCGGTTCGCCGCTCGTTGTCACTCGAGCTGCTGTCACTCTTGTACGACTCTTCTACCGGAGCCGTGAGGAGCGCGCGAGCCCTCAGCGCAGCTTCAGCAGGCCGCGCAGTGTGCGCGCGATCTGCAGGAACTTGTCCTTCTTCCGCTGCTTGAGCGCCATCAGAGCGCGCGCCGTCTCGTCCGGATCGTTGGAGCACGAGAAGATGCTGCGCACGCGCTCCTCGGCCTTGGCGTCGCCCGCCTTGCGAAAGAGCCGCGCGAGCGCGTCCTCGCTCACGTGCTCGAAGATGTTGGGGGCCGCGCGCTTGCGGCGCGCCGTGTCGAAGCGGTTAGCGCGCGCAGGCGGACACACCCGGCAGCTGTCGGACCTCGTGTACGTGGCCATCACTGCAGCGGTCTCTCTTGCTTCGTGAAAGCCGGCTTATTCTCGCGAGTCTTGGCGAGATTTTGTTCAGTGTGCTCGCTCGAGGCTGAGTGAAGAGCACATCTCAGCGCTCGCGGTATATGTATCCTGAGGAGCTGCTTCCGGAAATTGCGTCACGTAGCCTACTGGCACGCCCCCCCCCCCCCCCCCCCCCCCCCCCGCGAGGAGAAAAATACATTTAAAAAAAAATTGTATACGAGTTAAAAGAACAAAAATATAATCAGAAAAATATATTAAAAACATTATTATTATTATTATTATTATTCTTATTATTATTATTATTCTTCACACATCCAAGAGTTTATGTAACTAAAGCGGATTGAAATAAAGTATAATAAGGAGCTGTTTGATTATTAATGGTATTAAAATAAAGTAAGTACTATTTAAAATTAGTGCAGATTAATTGGGACATTCCATTAAAAATGGATATGTTCAAAGAAAAAAAAAGTCCATCAATTAATATTTCCCTTCAATCATACTTTCATTTGTATTTTTTTTAATTAATAAAGCTTATGGTCTCTAACGTCCCTAATACAGTAACTATCATAAATTATAAAGGGCAACCAAAATGGCAGCTTCTTTCTTTCTTTCTTTCTTTCTTCAATCGCTTTTTTCAGCTAAACTTGTTACAGGAATTAAAAACAAGTCATTATTTATTTCATTATCCCATCTCTCTCTCTCTCTCTCTCTCTCTCTCTAGGCAGCGTATGGCAGTCGGAAGAAAGCGCTGTCTACCCTCTTCCACATACCTGAGCTTAGAGACGCCTCCGATTGTTTGGTGCCACTGTGGTTGTGATTGATGGGAGAAATCAAATCAAAGTGGCAGCTTCTTTCTTTCTTTCTTTCTTTCTTTCTTTCTTAAATCGCTCTTTTTCAGCTAAACTTGTTACAGGAATTACAGTGGTGCTTGAAAGTTTGTGAACCCTTTAGAGTTTTCTATATTTTTGCATAAATATGACCTAAAACATAATCAGATTTTCACACAAGTCGTAAAAGTAGATAAAGAGAACCCAGTTAAACAAATGATACAAAAATATTATACTTGGTCATTTATTTATTGAGGAAAATGATCCAGTATTACATATCTGTGAGTGGCAAAAGTATGTGAACCTCTAGGATTAACAGTTAATTTGAAAATGAAATTAGAGTCAGGTGTTTTCAAATCAATGGGATGACAATCAGGTGTGAGTGGGCACCTTGTTTTATTGAAAGAACAGGGATCTATCAAAGTCTGATCTTCACAACACATGGTTGTGGAAGTGTATCATGGCACGAACAAAGGAGATTCCTGAGGACCTCAGAAAAAGCATTGTTGATGCTCATCAGGCTGGAAAAGGTTACAAAACCATCTCTAAAGAGTTTGGACTCCACCAATACACAGTCAGACAGATTGTGTACAAATGGAGGAAATTCAAGACCATTGTTGCCCTCCCCAGGAGTGGTTGACCAACAAAGATCACTCCAAGAGCAAGGCATGTAATAGTCGGCAAGGTCACAAAGGACCACAGGGTAACTTGTAAGCAACTGAGGGCCTCTCTCACATTGGTTAATGTTAATGTTCCTGAATCCACCATCAGGAGAACACTGAACAACAATGGTGTGCATGGCAGGGTTGCAAGGAGAAAGCCACCGCTCTCCAAAAGTAACATTGCTGCTCGTCTTCAGTTTGCTAAAGATCACGTGGACAAGCCAGAAGTCTATTAGAAAAATGTTTTGTGGACAGATGAGACCAAAATAGAACTTTTTGGTTTAAATGAGAAGCATTATGTTTGGAGAAAGGAAAACACTGCATTCCAGCATAAGAACCTTATCCCATCTGTGAAACATGGTGGTGGTAGTATCATGGTTTGGGCCTGTTTTGCTGCATCTGGGCCAGGAGGGCTTGCCATCATTGATGGAACAATGAATTCTGAATTATACCAGCAAATTCTAAAGGAAAATGTCAGGACATCTGTCCATGAACCGAATCTCAAGAGAAGGTGGGTCATGCAGCAAGACAACAACCCTAAGCACACAAGTCGTTCTACCAAAGAATGGTTAAAGAAGAATAAAGTGAATGTTTTGGAATGGCCAAGTCAAAGTCCTGACCTTAATCCAATCGAAATGTTGTGGAAGGACCTGAAGCCAGCAGTTCATGTGAGGAAACCCACCAACATCCCAGAGTTGAAGCTGTTCTGTACGGAGGAATGGGCTAAAATTCCTCCAAGCCGGTGTACAGGACTGATCAACAGTTACCGTAAATGTTTAGTTGCAGTTATTGCTGCACAAGGGGGTCACACCAGATACTGAAAGCAAAGGTTCACATACTTTTGCCACTCACAGATATGTAATATTGAATCATTTTTCTCAATACATAAATGACCAAGTATAATATTTTTGTCTCATTTGTTTAACTGGGTTCTCTTTATCTAATTTTAGGACTTGTGTGAAAATCTGATATTGTTTTAGGTCATATTTGTACAGAAATATAGAAAATTCTAAAGGGTTCACAAACTTTCAAGCACCACTGTAAAAACAAGAAAACAAGTCATTATTTATTTCATTATCCCAGCTCTCTCTCTCTCTCTCTCTCTGTCTCTCCAGGCAGTGTATGGCAGTCGGAAGAAAGCGCTGTCTGCCCTCTTCCACATACCTGAGCTTAGAGACGCCTCCGATTGTTTGGTGCCGCTGTGGTTGTGATTGATGGGAGAAATCTAAGAAGAAAAACGTGCTTAAAAATAACTAGTGCTTTTCATTCACGACGCCATCACTAACAGAATATATTTAAACATCACTCCACAAGGGGACGTCGTGGCTCAGGTGGTTAAGGCGCTATACCATGAATGCGGGCGACCCGGGTTCGATTCCGGCCCGAGGTCATTTCCCGACCCCTTCCCGTCTCTCTCTCTCCCGCTCATTTCCTGTCTCTACACTGTCCTATCCAATAAAGGTGCAAAAAGCCCAAAAAAATATCTTTAAAAAAAAAAAAAAAAACATCACTCCACATGAACCCTGACTAACTTTACGAACCCATTCTTCACCGGCTATTCATTGTGTATTTTAACACACTAATATAGTTTAGGTTTCTTTTTTTAGCTGGAAATATTTTTCTGTCTTTAAAAAAAAAAAATCAGATAAAGGCCCTGCTGAATGTTGTACCTAAAAATAGACTAATGTTCTCCCACGACATGTGCTATAAATATCATCAGTTGAGTTTATTTGAAACGGAAAACAGCTGTTTAGAATGATTGTTCATGTCCTGTCTGTATACGATACGATTTTAATAAACAGGACTTTCTGAACATATGGGTGCGGGTGGCTGCTTTACACTTACAGCTAGTCGGTGAATGTAAACAGAGCTTGTTGTTCACATTCCCAGCAGCCCGTACCCTGGGGCTTGCCATGGATTACAGTTTCTCTTTTGGCTGTTGTTGTTGTTGTTCCCCCCCCCCCCCCCCCCCCCCCCATGTCCTATTTCAGCAATCATGATCTAAACATCAGAATCCAGAGCGACAGAAACAGCATTAGTCAGATGAAAGAAATCCCTAAAATGTCCCTCTAGCTCCCTGTAGACAATAAAAGAATGTCTGTTATTGCAAGAAACTGGAATGCATGGCACTTGGGCATCTGTTTGGAATTGTATTGGAGAACAAGTTCTTTTTTCCTTCTCCGCGCCTGCATATCTGTCCGTCCCTCATTCCCTGTCGTCCCTCAGCAGGCGGAAGGAAGTGTTGGCGCTGGCCTTGTGAAACCCAGCCAAACTGTCTTCTATTAATCATAACAATGGGAGCCACTAAATTTAACCGGGACTAAGGGTCACGTCAGCGAGGAGACACCGCGCTCTTCTTCAAGTCTGAGCATAAAATATGAGAAGAACGAAGCCAAGATGAGATTCAAGATTGGCCATAAATCCAACTTTTCAAAACAATTTGCCTTATTAGGAACCTATAAGCAACAAAGAAAGAAAAAAACTCCTGCTGCTCCTAGAGGTTTTTTTTTTTCTTGACGTCCTGTGTTGTTGATAATTTGTGGCTGAACTGTATGTTGAATTAATTGCTGCACCATGAAGTAAATGTGCTGTTGGATTCTGATTAGTCACAATGGACAGCACAATATCTTTGCATTGCTTGGTTGAAATTCATTGAGAGATCCTATGACTAAAATATCTTCAAATGAGATAACCTTGGATTTGAGGTAACATTTCTGGAAGGAGTCTCCAGTGTCCGATTGTAATAATTGCTACATTTTTAGGGATGCGACTTTGCAGTTTCTTAGTTACATTGGAACAAATTGCATATATTTTTTTTGTCTTTTGAGGTTCAAGAAAAAAAGTTTGTTGAGAGAATGGCTGCTTAAACTGGACATGCTATAACAAATGCAACTATAAATGGACAAAAAGCGCATGTTCTAGAAGAATGAAAAATTGTTAAAATTTGATTTTCCTGACACAGTGAGTTTAATTCCGTACTTATGGATGGGTTTTAAATGGTCATGTTAGAAGAAAGCTCATCACTAAATGAACCTGACTCATTGTCTGTCCATCATACACTGTATTACAGCATGAGGTGTTTGGGCTTGAAACTAATCCCGTTGATGTCATGTGTTCAATCTGGTTAAACATTTCAGTTGCTGGAATTGCTGTTCTTTTAATGTCTGAGACTGTGACTTCACGTCTCTTGCACCCCGTGCACTCCGGTACAGAAGAGTCCCTCCAGATGTTCCAAGTGTTAACGTCTTCAGAATAGCTTTGATCTCATTGAGTGTTGAGTGAGAACAATGTTCTGGTTTAATCCTCTGCAGATGTGATGTGACTTGCTCGAAAGAAATTGGTATCACCTTGATGATATCTGATGGTCCAGACGATGCGCTGTGCTGTGCCGTGCTGTGCTGTGCTGTGCTGGAGGATATGATGTTCTATCCTCTAAGCCCCAAACAGGATAAATTAATGATGTGATTTGATAAAACGCTGCAGTCGTTTTGGGGCTTTGGGAAGGAGTGTGGTAAATATGTCAAATTGAGTTAAAGCATCTCCCAGTAAATGAAACAAACTTAACTGTGTTTCGATTTAATAAAATCAGTGAAATTTATTTCCTTCTGAAATTTAGTCATTGTGATAATGTTTATTTCTGTAATATCTCACAAAATATCAGGCCATTCTGTGGCTGGGAAGTTATTTAATTTGAGGGGATTAAAGCAAATAACGTGCATGAAATTGCTTGCTTTGCGCAGTCAAGCAGACAGAGGAAGTCCGTGTGCACATGCGCAGGTTTCCCTTTGAGCGTGCACTGACAGTTCCATTGTTCTGTCGCTAAACGAACAGCTGATCACACCGAGGTGCTCGCTGACGCCGATATTTATTAGTTTGGTCCTGCGTTTCCTTTCCTTCGTATACAACATAAAGTCTTTTCTTCTCGCTTTCTTTCCGTTACTGTAGTCGGTCTTTCACATTTCATTTGCACACTCACACCCTCCATTTTTCTCTCCTGTTTCATATTTGTATCCCACAATGCCTTGTGCGAACGGGGAAAGCCCACCATGTGATGCATGACATAGTATCTTGAATTGGGTCATGGTGAAGCAGGAAAAAATTGCAGAGAATTTAGGGCCACGTGGCCTTAAATTCGTTAATTGTTCTATTTAAAAAACTAATAAAATTGGAAGTCTGTGATTTGAATTCAGTAGCTTTTGGTCCACTAAACAAAAATAATTGGGTGTCGGGGAAAATTCTTTTTATGACCTACACTTGAAAAATCTGAAAGGCCGTCTTGCTTTAAGGTAAATCGACATGGAGTCATGGCTGGTATTGACGCCGGAGACTCCTTCCATAAACGCGAAATAGACATGTCCACAATTACACGTTTTCTTTTGATTCGTTGATGCGGCGTGTCTGTTATCCAAGTCCCTCTATATAGTACTTTTGTTGCTGTAGAATCCTTTAATAATTTTGCTGAGTGAGACTTTGGGTTAAAACCCTCCAATGTTTACATTCTTAGGTTATTATTCAGGAAACGTCCCACTGTGCCAGACGAAACACATCGGAGTCCTGACTAAAATGGCTACCAGCAGGATGCTGTTCATGGAGCAAACTCAATGCTACAGAGAAGGGAATATTGGGTTATTTTATTTTAATGTCTTGCTATTACGGAGAAACCTCAGCCATCTTTCTGCATCGGTGTTGTCCGCTAACTTCAAGCAGTTGACGATGATGTGGTTGGTTAGGATGACCTCCCTTGACTTGGCGCTTGTATAAAGAGCTGATTACAACAACATCCTCAAAGCTGAAAGGTAATATGGGACTTCAGCAACCTTTGGCCTGCCAATTGCCACTTGTGATGAATCATCTAAGGTGAATTTCAATGGTACTGGTACTGAGCCCAGTGATTATAAGCACTACACACACAGCCAGTCAATGAATATCAAGGTCAGGAATGATATAAAGCAGGTAAGAGTGTGGGGGAGTGGTGGGAGTGGTTCAAACTGACAAGAAGGCTCCAGGATTCCAAGTAACCGCTCTTTGCAACTGTGATAAACAGAAAAGCATTTCAGAATGCGTAACACAACACATACTATGCCCAGCCTTAAATTCCTTATAAATTGTCATAGCTGTAGCTCAAGATCTTTCTGAAATCGGACAGATTTAAACTCCTGCTCAACTTCCATCACATCTGTTCTTGTTGTGCTTTGTGAAGAAAGCATTCACAGGGAAGCCATGACCTGATGTTTAGAGAAGCAGCTTTGGGGCCAGAAGGTTTGATTCCCTGGACCAGCAGGAATGGCTAAACTGCTCTTGAGCAAGGCACCTAACCCCCCTGGGTACATTGTATGTCGCTCTGGAGAAGGGTGTCTGCTAAATGCCAGTAATGTAATGATTCAAAACTCCTCCCCCTCGAGCAGATCCCAATGAGCCAGCTCAGGTGAGATTAGCTACCTTAACTCGGCAAGAAAGAAGCTCTGGAGAAACATGACTTGCGAAATTCTAGAATGAAGGATGGCGGGGGAAACAGGTTTCTATTTTTAGGCTGTTGTGCAAAAAACAAGCCTTTACAAGAAGGATATAAATGTGGTAATTGGAAACAGTGAAGCGATCCAAACCCAAGAATAATCCCCACAGCTAGTCACTATGTGTTTGTCAGTAGATTCAAAGACGCTGGCTACAGAGTTCTTCGTTTACAGGAAAATATGAAGCAGACGTCCTAATTACAGCCCTGGTCCAGGAGGCAGAGCTGACTTGCACAACATGAGCACTTTTTTTTATGACATTTACTAAAACAATGCATCTTTAGTCAAAAATGATTTATGACCCTGTCTCATGCTGGTGTCAAATCAAGGACTAAAAGGTTTCGTTCTTTGATGAACTCTGAGAGTTAATAAAAATGTATTAGTGTTGGCTAATTGTCCTGGTACAGGAATAAAACACTTTGTACAAACAATATGCAGTGTATTTATGCCTCACGTCCTGTTTCGTATGCTGTTGAAAGCTGATTCATTGTGTTGCCATGGCAACACCGGTTGAAAACTGAAAAATAATCACGGGTATACTGAAATCGCCCTGACCAAATCTGGTCTGAAGCAGATGAGACAAAATCCAAAATGGCTGACTTACTGTTGGACGGAGTTAATGGATGCAATTGTAAAAATGTCTGTCTTAACAACACACGCCTATGTTTTTTGTTTTTTTACGTTAGTGAAATTGAATTGCCACAATCAAGGAAAAGTCACGGGGGACGCTAGTCCCTGAGCCACACCTGACTGCTGTTATTGGAAATCTTTTAAACGAATAAAGATAGGAATAGGAGGAGTATGATAAACAACCCTATATCATGTTTGTTGTTTTTGTGTTTCCTATATAGCATTTATTCATCCTTAGGAACCACCTGGTCAGGGCTGCAGTAGGAGTCTAAATTAGGCTACAAGTTTGAAAAATCAAACAAACTAAATTTGTTAGAAAACATACAAATTATAAAAAAAAAGGACGCTTTGCATACATCTCTAGTTGAAACCAGTCCTAAACTGCAGTGATGTAGATGAGGTTGAGGAACCATCCGAGGTTGACTTCACACACCATGCTCCACTGACACAGCTGACATTTCTATCTCTGAGGTTTTCCAGTGGACAAGTTTCATATTTAGTTAAAAAAAAATACCCTGCTGGTGTATATATTAGGATCACTAAACAAATACGGATAATGGTACTGTGTTACATCCCTCCATTGCCAGCTGGCAAAGACAGTCTCACAGTTTGACCTGGGGTTTTGGCAGCTGGATTTCTTTTTGCAGGAAGTTTCTGGTAAGAGTTGTGGTCTTTCAGGGAACGTAGTACCTCTGGGCACTGTTCTGCAAATGAGCTGAACTATGTGGAACCGCGGCACTGTGTTTGATCAGGTTTAATGATTTGCGAAACGGCCGTTGAAGTGAAAATGCCAGCGCGATGCGTCATGGTTTACTGGAGCTACAGCAGAGTTGTTTAGAAAAGGAGGATTAGCGAGATTGTTGTCAGCAATGCAATGACCAAAATAAGATGCTGGGTAAACAGGAATTGCCCGAGATGTCGTTCTGAAGGAGTACGACATCTGCTTTGTTTTTGTTGACTGTCACGAATGTTGATTTGTAAGATTAAAAAAACTAATCCTGTCTTCAGAGAGAGCATGAGTGTCAGATAGATGGCTGGAGAGCCAACAACAACAATGCCACAGTCACCAGAGTCACCGGTGACTCCTGGTCATGAGTGAGAGGTTGTATTACCCGAGCGCGCGCGCGCGCGCACACACACACACAGGCTTATCGTGACAAGAAAGCTCCATGTGTGTGCGGATTAGGTGGTGCATTACTATGCACCCTCTCTGGGCACAGTGTTACAGATAAACCAGTTTGAACCAGCTAGAGCTGCATGGCACTGCCTTTACTCATTCTAACACACTATCTCTCTCTCTGTCTCACACACACATATTTGTCTCCCTATCCTTGTGAGGACCTTCCATTGACATTATTAATTCAGTTAATTAATGCTGTGCCTGCACCTAAACCTAACCTTAATCTCAGTACTGAAAATAAAACTTTTTAGCTCGCTCATTCATTCATTTATTTGTTTATTTATTTTAAAGTCCAAGAAAAATCTCTTTGTGGGGACCATCCAAATGTCCCCACAAGTTCGAAATTGTCAGGTTTTACTGTCCTTGAGGGGATGTTTGGTCCTCAGTAGTATATAAAAAAATATGCACATGCATGCACATTTGTCTCACTATCTTTGTGAGGACCTTCCATTGACATTATTAATTCAGTTAATTAATGCTGTGCCTGCACCTAAACCTAACCTTAATCTCAGTAATGAAAACAAAACTTTTTAGCTAGCTCATTCATTCATTCATTTATTTATTTATTAATAAATAAATAAAATATAACAACAAGAAGAATCTCCTTGTGGGGACCATCCAAATGTCCCCACAAGTTCAAAATTGTCAGATTTTACCATCCTCGAGGCAATATTTGGTCCTCAGTAGTATATTAAAAAATATGTGCGCGCACGCGCATGATGTGAGTGGTCACCAACTGGACCCTCTTCCTTGGCCACCTTCCAGTGTTCTGTTGAACCTGACTCAATTTCCTGACAACTATTTGAGACACAAACAACAACAGCAACAACATTCAGTCATGTGAACCTCAAAGGTTTCAGATTTTATGAGGTCATTTTATGAACCTGGATGAGATTGTAAAGCCATTATAGCACACACACACACAGCATTGTGGCAATAATATTGTAAGCTGAGTCAGCATGGTTTAGGGAATCACATAGTGTTCCGGTCTGTGTTAACTTGCTGTTTTGTAAACACAGAAATGCGACCTGTGTACAGTTTACCTAACTTACAGGGTCAGGACAGGGTGTTTCTGGTAGCCATACTAATGTTATCAAGTGCTTCAACCTGAATCCACTCCAGATAAGACTGGCACTGGAGGAAACTGGGCCCTCCTGTTTCTGAGAACTGATGTTGACATGGTGCAACTTGTATATTTAAAATATATATATATATAATAATATTAATAATAATAATAATAACAACAGGGGCGGCACGGTGGTGTAGTGGTTAGCGCTGTCGCCTCACAGCAAGAAGGTCCTGGGTTCGAGCCCCGGGGCCGGCGAGGGCCTTTCTGTGTGGAGTTTGCATGTTCTCCCCGTGTCCGTGTGGGTTTCCTCCGGGTGCTCCGGTTTCCCCCACAGTCCAAAGACATGCAGGTTAGGTTAACTGGTGACTCTAAATTGACCGTAGGTGTGAATGTGAGTGTGAATGGTTGTCTGTGTCTATGTGTCAGCCCTGTGATGACCTGGCGACTTGTCCAGGGTGTACCCCGCCTTTCGCCCATAGTCAGCTGGGATAGGCTCCAGCTTGCCTGCGACCCTGTAGAAGGATAAAGCGGCTAGAGATAATGAATGAATGAATGAATGAATAACAACAGGGCGGCACGGTGGTGTAGTGGTTAGCACTGTCGCCTCACAGCAAGAAGGTCCGGGTTCGAGCCCCGTGGCCGGCGAGGGCCTTTCTGTGCGGAGTTTGCATGTTCTCCCCGTGTCCACGTGGGTTTCCTCCGGGTGCTCCGGTTTCCCCCACAGTCCAAAGGCATGCAGGTTAGGTTAACTGGTGACTCTAAATTGACCGTAGGTGTGAATGTGAGTGTGAATGGTTGTCTGTGTCTATGTGTCAGCCCTGTGATGACCTGGCGACTTGTCCAGGGTGTACCCCGCCTTTCGCCCGTAGTCAGCTGAGATAGGCTCCAGCTTGCCTGCGACCCTGTAGAACAGGATAAAGCGGCTACAGATAATGAGATGAGATAATAACAACAACAAACATACAAAACGGCTGCCATCCCAGCTACCTTCCTTGCACATTACAAACAATAAGTACAGTGTGCAAGCAAGCATGCGGATTGGTAGGTTTGGCAAGTCGTGTGTTTTCCTGCATGTTGATGGTTCCATATTTTATATGTGTTATTTTTAATGTAAACAATAAACACATTGTTTATTACATCATGAATATACTGCCACTGATTTGTATTGATAAGGACAATTTGCGTTGGTCAAATTAAAAACTGCATGGCTTTTTTTGGGGGGGGGTCTTAATTCTGATTAGTCAAGTTTCTAGAACAGCAGCTCTGATAGTTGTGCAGGTTTGATTTGCAGACTTGGCAACACTGCTGATGGTTAAATAATAACCAAGTGGACCATGTCAGCTAATGCCTTTAGCATGCTAGGAGACATTGCGTGACAGTTTTTTGTGGTGTGTTTGGAAAAGACCCTACTGTTGGTCAGTGATCTCACCCTGCTATCTAAAGTGGGTGATGTAGTAAATAGTCCAGTTTCAGGGAGATCGCAGCCCCATAGGCGTGTTCTTTTTTTTTTTGTTACATTATTTGAATGACTCTTTTTTATAAGTAGATGCTCATTTGCTGAAAAATGGCAGGAAGAGCTACAAAGATGGCTGCTTGCCTTTTCTAACCATTTCCTCTCTCGTCTCAGTGGGAGATGATCCATCCCCAAAGTCTGGAAGATCTATTGTTTCGATTTCTCTCTCCCCTTCCCGGACCGTCATCCTCTATCACTTTCTCCAGAGACAGAGCCTGGAGCCAGCAGTGCTATTGTGCGTCCTGGCTGGGGACCAAGGTCAAGGGTGCAACTGCCTGCCATCAGCTTTTAATGACACAACACACAAACAGTCACTCAGTGTGTATAGACCCATGATAATAGATTATTTGATAGACTGGTCTCAGTGGTCCGTAGGGCCAATGCCAATGGACAAGACTAAACTGGACACCAGTGAACTGAAGCCAATCATGTGTCTGCCATTGTGCACGCCACATTAGGTAAAAAATAACCACTGCAAACACATACTGTACAAAAGGGTTCTGCATTGCAAATTCCCCTTAAGATTAAAACACAAACCCTGCGACAGATTGGCGAGCTGCCCAGGGTGTATCCTGCCTCTTGCCCAAAGGTAGCTGGGATTGGCTCCAGCTTTCTCCATGACCCTGATGGATGATGGATGGATGGATTAAAACACAAACATGGCCCTAAGTCAACTGATATCAACCCTGAGACATTGGATTAACTGTTATGTCTGTGAAGGTTCTTAGTCGTCCAGGTCATCGTAAACCATAGGTGCTAAAGAAGGCAACTGGACTTGCTTGAAATCTTTTGAACACATTTCACCTCTCATCCGAAAGGCTTCTTCAGTTCTGTCAGATGAGCGGGGAGTTCCAGGTATTTATCCTGTAGTGGACCAAAAGCAGCCCTAAGGAGATTTGTTGGGGTCACATGGGTTGTTGACCCTCTCTGTCATCCTGTAGGTTGTTAGGGTCACTGTAGGTCAGGTGTGAATGGTGTTAGCAGCCTAGAGGGTCATTAGGGTGAGTTGTGGGTCATTTACTATCACTGCCATCACGTGAGTCATTGAAGTCAGCTGAGTCTTGGTGTGGATATGTATTCAGTTTTCTGGGAAGTGTGCCAGGGACTGCAATGTAGGTGGCTGATAAGTGGTGTCTCAGACCACCTTTTCTGTTCAGTGATGGTCATATAACTGTGATTGACTGTTATACTATTAAAGTACCTGTTATTGCCAGTCTTATATGCAGTTACACAGAAATTACGTTGTTCCAAATGTACTCAATTCGGCAAGAGAGGTTTGCTTTCTGGTCAGTTTGGTCATTTGCCAGTTCCTACCTCTCCACATCATATGACTGATACCAGCCAGGGAGGGTGAAGGCTAACACGTGATCTCCTTCACTCCAGGATGCATTCAACTATGTATTTTCGAGCATCTTTTCAAAGGGCAGTGTAAGACACCCAGAAGAAAGCGCAATCTGCCCTCTTCTGCAAACATTAGCTCACTCATGATTGTCCATTGAGGATGGAGATGGAGTATGCCATCCCTCCATCCCTGAGCCAATTTTGTTCTTTTGGCTCCCAGCTATGGATGGCTAAGGCATCGTCGAGATTTGAACTTGGTTCCGTTTAAAAAAAAAAAATAGTAGCCTAAATTAATCCACTATGAACCTGACCAGGCAGTTACTAAGGATGAATGAATGTTGTAAATGAATTCTTATCCCACAAGCGTCATATCTGACTGCTTGCACATATGAAAGTATCTGTATTTGTTTCAAAAACATTATATGGTCAGTCTTGTTAACATGTTTACAGTGTGGGAAATAAGGCCAGACTGGTGGACACTGACCGGTCATTTTTGCATTTGTCAAGTTTATTTTTATAGCACTCTGAACAATAGACATTGTCGCAAAGCAGCTTTACAGAATTTTAGTGACTTTAAACATGAGCTAATTTTATTCCTAATCTATCTCCAATGAGCAAGCCTATGGCAACGGTGGCAAGGAAACACTCCCTCAGACAACACACTGTAAAAAATGATTTGTTGTTTTAACTTAAAAAAGTTAGTGCAAGGGTTGCCTTAAGGGCTGCCTTAAAATTTTGAGTTCACTGAAATTAATATAGTAAGTTCACAACAATTTAACTTACTATGTGAATTCCAGTGAACTCAAAATTTTAAGGCAGCCCTTGCACTAACTTTTTTAAGTTAAAACAACAAATATTTTTTTTACAGTGCATGAGGAAGAAACCTTGAGAGGAACCAGACTCAAAAGGGAACCCATCCTCATCTGGGTGATAAAAGATAGCATGATTATAACATTTTTAACAGTTTTAACATGAAGTCTGTTTTGTTGATGTTATAAACTGTTCATTGACGGAAACTTGAGTGCAAAACTGTTCATGACAACTGCAGTCCTAAAGTTAGCAAGCCAACTGTAGTCCTCAGCCATAAAAGCATTACTGTAAGTATCAAGAGCATCTTCCAAGTGCTACTTTCAACTGTCCATATGGGGCCGTCCTCTACAGGAGTAATATGATGAGGGGCACTTGTCCGTCTGTATTTCAAAAGCATCGGACCGGATGGCCCATGAAAAAATGTAAAGATATGAGTCTAATCTACTTCCAATTTTCTTCCAAATGTTACACTGGGTGAATACATTATGTCGTAACACAGCCTGTGAAACAGGGGCCCCCGCGGGCATGAATTTAAAAATTCATAACTCAGCAACTGAAGGTCCTAGCCCTGCCAAAATTTACAGGCACCTCCCTCTCCCTGAGCCCTTTTGAATGAGCCTACACTCGGCCCAACCCAATGTCAGGAGCGAGCACGGCTCATGGAAAGCTTTAGCACGAGCCCTTGCTCCAGCTGCTCTCACGCGTAGGGATTTTTAAAAATCATAACTCGGCCACTGAAGGTCCTAGCCCAGCCAAAAGTTACAGGCACCTTCCTTTCCCTGAACCCTTTCGAACTAGTACAGGCATGGCCCACTACGACCCCAAAATCTTTGCACAAGTACTGCTTGCTGAAAACTTTAATATGAGCCATGGCTCAAACCAGCCTTTAAAAATTCATAACTCGGCCACCGAAGATCCCAGCCCCACCAAACTTCACAGGCACCTTCCTCTCCACAAGTGGCACACTAAATAAGATAGTAATAATACACTCAGTATTCACTGTAGTTTTTATTACACGATGCATTTGAACTAGTGTTTTAGGGTTGACGGTATCTGATTAATCCAGTCAGTTGATTAAGAGTTCAGTTTACATGAAACTTTACAGTACAGTATTATGTTAAGTGCCAAATTGCTAATCAGTGGTTATGTTATGTGCATTTTTTAATTCATTATAAGAATGACAGTCAGTCATATGTTTTGTAGGATGTAGATTTATATTTTAATAGAGTTTGTCTCATCTCATCTCATCTCATCTCATCTCATTATCTCTAGCCACTTTAAGGCCAATTTATGCTGACAACGCAGTCCTCGCAGATGGCGTCGCAGATGGCGTCTGCGTAGCCCCCCCCCCCCTTCGCAGATGCTCTGCGCGCACCTCCCAAAAATTGTGACCACCGCAGAAGCCTCGCAGACAGTGTCGCAGACAAGAGGGCTCTGATTGGTCCACTCTACATCCGCTGTACACGCACTTCCGCTTCCCTACTTTCCCGGTTTGGTTTGTTTTCACGACCGCCATTTTTAAAAACACGAGCGAAGATGGAGCAGCATGAAGAGCGGTTGATCGAGGAAGTGAGGAAGTACGTACAACTATACGACTCCAGTTCTAGTCATTATAAGTAACCGGAGGATAAACACTCCACTAACCACACCCACCAACTACTCCTAGCGATTTCGCGACTTCGCGCCCCCTTGCGTTGTGGCGGTGAATAACATCGCGCACGCCTATTACTCCCCGCTCAACGATAAATTACAACTGTCTGCGAAAAGCTATCTGCGAAAGCCTTGTCGCAAGAGCATGCAGAGTCCATTATCCTTCTACAGGGTCGCAGGCAAGCTGGAGCCTATCCCAGCTGACTACAGGCGAAAGGCGGGGTACACCCTGGACAAGTCACCAGATCATCACAGGACTAATAGAGTTTGTATTTTCTTCTATTTTTTAAGTAATTCATTTGTCTTGTAATTAGCAACGAATGTCTAGTGTCATTTGGCCTTTGAAGATCACAAAAATGTGCCTGGAAATAGCTGAGAAGCCATCTCCAGGCATCTAATGCCCTTCAGCTTCCAGGGCCCTAAGGCGCCTTTGGCCCGTCATTCGGACAGGCTGAAATTTGGATGGAGAGAGAACATTTCAGACTCTTCTGTCCTGTGACAGTCTGCTTAAAATTCCTTATTTCCCACACTGTGTTTATATACTGTTATATCCCATGTGTGTGTTTCCTAAACCTAACCAAACTGTAGAATGAGTTATTTAATAAACCTTTTTTAGCCACCACATCAGGCATTTTCTTTATGAAGACATAAGCCCTGTGCATGTGTGTGTGTGGCTGCTAAATGCAGATAGTAGAAACGTGACCCTGATCAACCTCATGACTGGTTGGAACCGGCTGGTGCAGCAAAAGGGAACTGATCTTGCAGATGAATTAACGCACCGCAGTGGTGCTTGGAATTTTAACAGAAAACAAGGAAAGAGGGTCAGAGAGCAAAGTCAGCATTACACACATGCACAGGTCTTTAGACAATGAGGAAAGAGGATCAGAGGGCGAGCTACAGTTGGAGAAAAACACACATGTCAGAGTTTTAATGCTTTCACAGGTTCTCAAGCTGATTAGACACCACACACACACCCATCCAACACCACTGCACACTCGGCCAGAGAAATCACACTGCAGATGTTCAAGTACGCAGGAATTAACTTAATCAGATCCATGTAATTCAGTCTGGATTTTTACGCTTCATGTGCAGCCAGTGAGTGCAGTACGGCAAACGTAGAGCGAATCAAAACAAACTGTATTTCCTCATTGTTTTATTATTTATTTATTTTGCCAGGTGTGTGGGCGGGCTTTAACTCGCTGCTGTCTGAGAGTTGACGGTTGCATGTTTTGCAAGACAAATTTACGCACAAATGTGTACAGAGCATTATGTATGGTTGAGATTAAATATGGTGAAGAAGTAGTAAAAATAATGTCGTGCAACTACAGGTTCGATATCAGAAATAGATAGTGTGCTTCTTATTTACGGCATGACATTGGTTTGATTTGTCATAATGAATTTGTCACACAGATCAACCTTTCTCTTTGTGTCTGAAGTCTGTTTGTATGTCCACATGGTGATGACCATCACAGGCCTGCCTTGAAACAGAGTTCGAGAAAATGGCTGACGCAGTACAATTTGACTGCACATGCTTAATTCACATTAACGCCAGTGGCAATGACATCATCCTTTTCATCCGAGCCCGGTTTACAGCCATGGTCCAATAAAGGAGGCGCTCGACATTTCAAGAAGCTTAATAAAATATCAAAAAGCAGATTAAATTGTTGACATCAAAGAGTCTTTGGGTCCTTCACATACGGTTTTGGATTTTGTTTGCACCACATTACCTCACTGTCTGTACACAGAGGGGAAAAAATGTGATTTATCCAAATCATGAGACTGCATTTATATATATAATATTTGAATTATAAATACAGTCTTGTGCAAAAGTCTTAGGCACCCTGAGACTTTTTTTTTACATACAAACTTTGTTTTAAATTTCTATTTTATGACTTCTACATTATCAAGTCAGTACAAAAACGTTTTAGAGTTCCAAATTGTTAGGATTTAAAGCCATGATTTAAGTTAGTTTTGTAGTTTTAGAATGCAGAATGTGATTTGGGATTGTTAAGACTTTATGAATTTAATATTTTAGCCTCTTAGGCCATGTACACACGTAGCCGGGTATTTTTAAAACCGAACATTTTCCCCCCCTCCGTTTATAAAAATGTTTTATCCACACCACCTCGTCTTCGAAAAAAATCCCTTCCACACATAACCGAACATCTGTGTTTTCAATCACATTCATAAGCATTCCAAACCTGTAGATGGCATTATTTCCCCAAATCCTACCCCCTAATCACATCAGAATAGCCCTCTGTTGGCGTCACTTCCGCCTAAACATAAAACATGGCGCCAAGCTCGTTCGTCTGGACAGACTCGGAGACAGAATTGCTTCTAAACACAATTTTGGAGTATAAACTTCAAAAGACGCAAGAAAACGTTGATTGGGAATCTTGTCAGTAGTTGGGCTTCTAAAATTAAACAAGTAAATAGCACCTGCACAATAATTAACGCTTTCAAGGCACTACTCCGATCCATTACTCTTTGTCCATGCTTAATCTGGCTTCTGCAGTAAACAAAGGTCGCATGTTTGACGTCAGGGCAGATTTATTGTCATTTTTTTGGCGCAGATTGTGACGTTCTAAAACGCAAAACTCCGGTTATCTCTGTCTACACGAAAATGCATACACGGAGTTTTCAAAAATCTTCACTTTGCCCGGAGTTTTTTTTAAATATTCGTTTTTGATGTGTTTTCATGTGGATGACAGGCCAAAACGTAGAAAAATATCTTCGATTTAGCAGATACCCGGCTACGTGTGGACGGGGTCTCAGATCCTATTCCTGTGTAACCTGACCTTCCTCCAGTGGAGAAGACACACACTTCTTTGCTAGACTAGACATAAACATGTCTTTGTTTAAAATTGTCGTAAAAACATCTCGCACGCTTTGACGTGTGTAAATGCTGAAATTGCTGAATTGCTGAAACATCCGTTGATATGAAATATTATTTTGCTTATGATTGAAGGTTTCATTTACACACACACACACATTAATGGAATTAAGGAACTCCATTGGAATTAAGATGTGATTTGCTGACTTAGCACAAGATATCCACACATTTACATACGCACACACATAACACACACACATCCTACACCCACTCTTCTACACGCACGTATATAGCCAAGGTCACACACACACACACACATTTACACATCACACACACATCTGTGCACACAAACATATTCGACAGACACAACACACAAAAACAGCTTTTTGGGATGTTATAAAAGGATGTTTGTAATATTTCATCTTTGGCGGGAAAACTGTGAATAAACAGCAGTGAAACCGATCTCTGGTTCTCTGGGGTTTTTTTCATGGTGTTTTCGCTCCAGAATTCTGCAGGTGGTACAAGGGCATTGGTCTCAAGAAGAAGCCGTTCCAGCTGGGGAACCCTAACACAAACGTTCATGGGGTTTTTTTCAGCACAAAATTAAAAGTTACAGAAAAAAAGTTTGTATCTGAGCAGCATATTCCATAAGAGTTCACTTTTAAGATTAAAAAAGAAAACGTGATGAAGGCTGCTGGGTTTTGGTGCAAAACGAAGACGCGAGTGTGACAGTCAAAGTGTCCAGAAGAACTGTGGCTGGTTCTGCAAGATGCTCAGTAAAACCTACAGCTCATTTCCACATAAAACTGCACTCACTGTACCATCTCATCTCATCTCATCTCATCTCATCTCATTATCTGTAGCCGCTTTATCCTTCTACAGGGTCACAGGCAAGCTGGAGCCTATCCCAGCTGACTACGGGTGAAAGGCGGGGTACACCCTGGACAAGTCGCCAGGTCATCACAGGGCTGACACATAGACACAGACAACCACTCACACTCACATTCACACCTACGGTCAATTTAGAGTCACCAGTTAACCTAACCTGCATGTCTTTGGACTGTGGGGGAAACCGGAGCACCCGGAGGAAACCCACATGTACACGGGGAGAACATGCAAACTCCACACAGAAAGGCCCTCGCCGGCCACAGGGCTCGAACCCAGGACCTTCTTGCTGTGAGGTGACAGCGCTAACCACTACACCACCATGCCACCCACTGTACCAGAGACTACTATTTTATTTATTTATTTACTTTCTTTCAGCAAAGGGTCGTCCGATACCAAATAGTGACTTTGTTCCATTTATTATGGCTTACTGCTGCTTATAGTATTTTTTTAAATGTTAAAACATTTCATCGTATATACACACACACACATGGGCAGAAGTTTACATACAGTGGCATGTCATGGCAATATTTGGGCTTTCAATGATTTCTCTGAACTGTTCTTCTTCTGTGGCAGAATAATTGTACAGCATACAGCTTTAAAAAAAAAACTAAAATTCAGTGCACAATTTTATTTAGGTTTTCTGAAATCAACACGGGGTCAAAAGTATACATACAAGGCCAAAAATTTACATACACCTAATATTTGCGTAAAATGTCTTTTCTCAAGATTCACCTTGACCAAACATTTTTTGTTTACCATGAACAAGCTTCTGGCAGAATTCTGGTTGGATATGTCACAGTTCTTCAGGGTATAATTGGTAGAGTTCAATTAATTTTTTTTTCTTGGCATGGATTCGACTTATAAGCACGATCCATATAGTTTCAATAGGGTTGAAGTCAGGGCTTGTTTTAAGCTTAATGTTTGCCTGCTTTATCCTCCACAACCAGCTCTGATGTGTGTTTGGGTTCATTGTCCTGTTGTTACTCCCAATCATGTTCAAGTTTCCAGTGGTTTGAGGTTATGCTGAAGAATTCTGAGGTAGTCCTCCTTCATTATTCCACCCACTTTGTGCAATGAACCAGTTCCACCGACAGCAACACAGCCCCAGAGCATGATGATCCTACCACCACCACCAGCTGGTACAGTGTTCCTCGGAACATCATGGTCATTGTGGCCAAACAACTCAATCTTTGTCTCATCTGCCCATACAGCTTTCCTCCACAAGGCTTTTTCTTTGCCCATGTGGTCAGTTGCAAACTTTAAGCTTGAAGGTGTCAATTTTGGAGCAGGGGGTTATTTCTTAGATAGCAGCCTGTTAGTCCATGGTGATATAAAACTCACTGAACTGTAGACAGTGATACATCAGCTTCCAGTTCATGGCAGGGCTGTGTTATGGTGGTTCCTGGGTTGTTTTTGACCATCCAAACCAATTTCCTTTCAGCCGAGGGTGACAGTTTGGGTTTTCTTGAAGCAAAGTGGCTTGGCAAAGTGACTACACCTCCCAGTACCTGACATACAATTGTTTGAACTGATCTTGGGATCTGCAGTTGTTTAGAAATGGCTCTAAGAGACAGTGCAGAGTTGTGTACATCTGTGATCCTCTTTCTCAGATCTGCACTGAGCTCCTTGGACTTTCCCATTTTACTGTGTATTGGTCAATACAGTGAGTGCTGTAAACAACCCCTTTCTGTGAAGCCACAGAGAAGCTACCAGCTGTAGTCAATCATGATCACTAACAGGAAGTTAAGAGACCTTGGCCTTGGCAAGATAAGAGACATTTTGGAGGTTTCAGCACCTCTGAATTAATAATCTAAGTGAGTGTATGTAAATTTTTGACCCTGTATGTATACTTCTGACCCTGTGTTAATTTCAGAAAACCCAAAGAAAATTGTGCACTGAATTGTAGGGTTTTTTTTTAGATGTATGCTGTACAATCATTCTGCCACAGAAAAAGAACAGTTCAGAGAAATCATTGGAAGCCCAAATATTACCATGACATTCATGTCACTGTATGTAAACTTCTGACCACAACTCTGTGTGTGTGTGTGTGTGGTTGTTTGTCTCTATGTGTCAGCCCTGTGATGACCTGGCGACTTGTCCAGGGTGTACCCCGCCTCTCGCCCATAGTCAGCTGGGATAGGCTCCAACTTGCCTGCAACCCTGTAGAACAGGATAAAGCGGCTAGAGATAATGAGATGAGATGAGATGAGATGAGATGAGATGAGATGAGATGAGATATGTTCCCTACAGACAGTACACTTTGTCCAGATGTGACAAAACTGTCTTTGTATTTTCATAACTGATTGAGGGAAAAGAAAAAAAAAACATTCTTAATAGAGTGCTCAAACATTTGGACCCAATTTTTTTTTTTAAATAATAGCCACATATTATAAAATTTAAATAATAAAATAAATAATAATTATAAATAAATGTAAATAATCAAATTAACTAATATGAGTTTCAATAATTTATTAAATCAAGTTCATTTATTAAATGTAAAATAAAAATACATTTTTTAATAATTATAAAATTATTTAACTAATAGCCACATTATAAAACTGTATTATAACACATTTTTATCCTTTGGTTTTCATCAAGAGTGCCAATATTTGTGGAGTTGACCGCATGAACAGAGTAGATCGGGTCTTGTAAAGTGAAATTCAAAATTTCTATTGATATAGTTCATACTCTCCAAACACACTGCACATTTTGTAATAGACATTATCATTGAGGGTGCCAATATTTTTGGAGCTGATGGAATCTCAAATGCCCAACTAATGGAACTGAAATTCAAAGTCTGAAGGCATCCAAGCATCAGTTCTCCTACTAAATCTATTTTCTCATAAAAGCTGGTTACCTCTGGCAGGAGCTTTAATATTTCAATCGTCTTTCCAGAGTCGCCTCAGGAGAAGTGTTTATCCTCCAGGCTCAAATTCTGCTCATCAGGTTGCCTCTGCCAGGAGGTCAACACCGAAAGCATGTACTTATTCAGTGATGGACAAACCTCTGAATATAAAAAGCTTGAAATCTTCTTCGTAGTGTGTCCAAGGCCATCTACCGGTACAAGTATATGTCACAAGCTTTAATAAACTATAAACTACAGACTGTCATAAACAAACCTCAGAGTTACTAATTGCATGTCTTTTCTTTTGGGCGGCACTGTTGCCTCACAGCAAGAAGGTCCTGGGTTCAAGCCCAGCGACCAGTGAGGGCCTTTCTGTGTGGAGTTTGCATGTTCTCCCCGTGTCTGCGTGGGTTTCCTCCGGGTGCTCCGGTTTCCCCCACAGTCCAAAGACATGCAGGTTAGGTTAACTGGTGACTCTAAATTGAGCGTAGGTGTGAATGTGAGTGTGAATGGTTGTCAGTGTCTATGTGTCAGCCCTGTGATAACCTGGCGACTTGTCCAGGGTGTACCCCGCCTTTCGCCCGTAGTCAGCTGGGATAGGCTCCAGCTTGCCTGTGACCCTGTAGAACAGGATAAGCGGCTACAGATAACACTGGGGAACACAATTTTTGTTGAGTTAGGTCTGACAGCTGTTTTTAACTAATTTTTGGGTGCGGAATCCAAAACTGAGCTCAGTTTTTCTCGATCACGTTTTTCTCGATCACGTTTTTCTCGATCCCCGTTTTCTTAAAAAATATGAAAAATACTGTACTTAACAGATATTTGCTTGTTTTATAAAAATTTACAAATATTGACATACAATGAAATATGAAAGAAACAGGCATGACTGCAATGTTTATTTAACACTATTATGTTTTTACAAAGGATATGGCTACTGTAATTATAATTGTGTGCAAGAAGAAGAAACCTTTATTCGTGACATGCACACTTCAAGCACAGTGAAATTCATCCTCTGCATTTAACCCATCTGAAGCAGTGAACACAAGCACACACTCAGAGCAGTGGGCAGCCACACCAGAGTGCCCAGGGAGCAGTCAGGGGTTAGGTACCTTGCTCAAGGCCACCCCATGTTAACCTAACTGTATGTCTTTGGATTGTGGGGGAAACCGGAGGGAACATGCAAACTCCACACAGAAAGGCCCTTGCCGGCCGCTGGGTTCAAACCCGGAACCTTCTTGCTGTGAGGCAACCATGCTAACCACTACATCACCGTGCCGCCGGGTGTTCAATTTGAGGACTATCATGTTTGATGCTCCAAGTCAGCCATCATATGTACATCCTATCTACCCTGATAACGTTCTTCCATAACCTTGAAATAGTCTTACTACAGCTAATCAGTGGAATTTTGCTTATCTGGAGAGTAAGCTGTGGAGAAAAAACTTGGCGTGCTAGAAAAAAACTGACTGCAATTTTGGAATCAGCATGCCAATTTTAGTTTAAATCAGCATAAAAATCTAACTCAACAGAAAATTTTTTTCAAATTGTTCCCCAGTGTAATGGATAGATGTCTTTTCTTTTGTTTGCTTTTCTTTCCCTTTTAAGAAGGGTGCCAATAAATCTGGAGTTAACTGATGGTAATTAAAAGTAACTTTAAAGGCTGAAAGTGTGCAAAAGGTCTCGGATTTACATCTGGGACACAGCTTGAAGACTGAAGGATGAGATTAGAGAGCCCTCTTGTCGACAAAGTGGGTAATACACCCCAGTATAATTTCTGACTGACAGGTTCTTATGAACTCTACACTCTATTCCAAATTCATACTGTTTATCAACCATGATTTCAGCATGGCATGGTTTCAGAAGGTTGTCTCCTTCTCCTCCTCCTCTACGGTGTGCGGATAATTATATTCACAAGGCCTTACACGACCTGAGTCATTTTAACCAGTATCATCTTTATCATATCAGTCAGCAATGTGATTTTGCAATATGACAGGTGGTCTTGCCAAAACAGATCTCGGATAAATCAAAGCGCAATTCCACTAAAAAAAAAAAAAAAGTTGTAATTTATGACATGTCTTGGGTTGATCAGTAATAACCTGATGCCATCAAACACCAAGGTTCTTGTGACTTCATTGGAAAAGCAAGTCGATTTTTATTTGTATCATGCTTTGAACAATTGGCATTGTTGTAAAGCAGCTTTAAAGAAATATATAAATTCCAGATATAAATTTTAAACAAGAATTTATAAATTGATCCTGAGTGAGTAAGCCTCAGGTGCTGGTGACAAGAAACCTTAAGAGACTCAAAGGGGAACCCATCCTCATTTGTGTACAAAACTGTTCATGGCAACAGAAGTCCTAAAGTTATCATGGAAATTGTAGTCCTAAGTCATCACAGCAAAACGGTTTGTATTAATTGTCCAAAGTCATCTCCTAAGTCTATCTTTAGACTGTCCTTATACTGAAATGATGAGAACTCCAGCTAGAAGTAGGGCATCAGGATGGATTGAAAATGAGTGACATGAGCGAAAATGTATATAAAATAAATAACACATGCACACATTGGTTTTAAAAAAAAACTCTCTTCCTCCTCCTGTAATTTCTATGAAACCATCCTGTGCAGGACATTTTGGAATATACTGTTGTGGTTTTGCTTGTGATTTCAGTTTTGTGGCCTGTCAGTATTGCTGTTTTTGTAAGATGAGTTTATTGCAAACTTTTAAATATGGTACTGTACACAACTGTCAGTTGGCCTAGTGGTTAGCATGTCTGCCTCTTGACCGGGAGATCGCAAGTTCTACTCGTGGTCAGGTCATACCAAAGACCATCATAAAAATGGTACCTACTACAATCTGGCAAGGCATGCTGCAATACAGATGCGAGTGGGGAAGTCAAACTCTTCTGGTTACCAGAGAACTAGACCCTAGCTGTATAGGTGAGAGGCTGAGGGCTATTGAAACAGGGATCATCACCTTAGAGTTGTTTAGTACTGGGATAGGAGACTGCCTGGGAAGACCAGATTCTGCCATGGAAGGGACTTTGACTTTTGATACTTCCCTATAAAACTGGGATTTCTGAAAGCGCTGCAGAAGGAATATCACTTTAACTCAACTTTGTCATTCTTCCACATACACATTATACAGAAAAACAAAATGTCATTCTCAACAAACCAAGGTGCTTTGACAGTGCTAACAACAAGTATCATGACAAAACAGTAAACCTTAAACATTCAATAATACAAGAGTTAAAGGTAGACTGCCTTTCAGATTTTTCAAGTGTAGGTCATAAAAATAATTTTCTCCGACACCCAATTATTTTTGTTTCGTGGACCGAAAGCTACTGAATTCGAATCACAAACTTCCAATTGTATTAGTTTTTTTTAAAATAGAACAATGGCCCCCTCCTTGAACTGCCACCTTATTGTGGTGGAGGGGTTTGTGTGCTTGAATGATCCTAGGAGCTATGTTGTCGGGGGCATTATGCCCCTGTCAGGGTTTCCCAAGGCAGACAGGTCCTAGGTGACAGGCCAGACTAAGAGCAGTTCACCAAAACCCCTATGGAGAAAAATCCGAGGACCGTGACGTCGCCCGGGATGACGCAGCCGGGGCCCCACCCTGGAGCCAGGCCCGGGGTTGGGGCTCGTATGTGAGCGCTTGGTGGCCGGGCCTTTGCCCATGGGGCCCGGCCGGGCTCAGCCCGAAGAGGTGACGTGGGCCCGACCTCCTGTGGGTTCACCACCCACAGAGGTAGCAGTAGGGGACTGGTGCAATGTGGATTGGGTGGCAGTCGAAGGCAGGGGCCTCGACGACCTGATCCCCGGACACAGCGGCTGGCTGTTGGGACATGGAATGTCACTTCGCTGGGGGGGAAAGAGCCTGAGCTTGTGCGGGAGGTTGAGAGGTACCGGCTAGAGATAGTCGGGCTCACCTCCACACACAGCTTGGGCTCTGGAACCCAGCTCCTCGAGAGGGGCTGGACTCTCCACTTCTCTGGAGTCGCCCGTGGTGAGCGGCAGCGGGCTGGTGTGGGCTTGCTTATAGCTCCCCAGCTCAGCCGCCATGTGTTGGAGTTTACCCCAGTGAACGAGAGGGTCGCCTCTCTGCGCCTTCGGATTGGGGAGAGGGCTCTTGCTGTTGTTTGTGCCTACGGCCCAAATAGCAGTATAGAGTATCCGGCCTTCTTGGAGTCCCTGGGAGAGGTACTGAGGAGTGCTCAGACTGGGGACTCCATTGTGTTACTGGGGGACTTCAATGCTCACGTGGGAGATGACAGTGACACCTGGAGGGGCGTGGTTGGGAGGAACGGCCTCCCCGATCTGAACCCGAGTGGTGTTTTGTTATTGGACTTCTGTGCTAGTCACGGTTTGTCCATAACGAACACCATGTTCGAGCATAGGGGTGTCCATAAGTGCACGTGGCACCAGGACACCTTAGGTCGGAGGTCAATGATAGACTTTGTAGTCGTTTCATCTGATCTCCGGCCCTATGTCTTGGACACTCGGGTGAAGAGAGGGGCTGAGCTGTCAACTGATCACCACCTGGTGGTGAGTTGGATCCGCTGGCGGAGGAGGAAGCTGGACAGACCTGGCAGGCCCAAACGTATGGTGAGGGTCTGCTGGGAACGTCTGGCCGAGCACTCTGTCGGGGAGGTCTTTAACTCCCACCTCCGGGAGAGCTTTTCCCAGCTTCCGAGGGAGGCGGGGGACATTGAGTCTGAGTGGACCATGTTCTCTACCTCCATTGTGGACGCAGCTGTTCGGAGCTGTGGCCGCAAGGTCTCCGGTGCCTGTCGTGGCGGCAATCCCCGAACCCGGTGGTGGACACCGGAAGTAAGGGATGCCGTCAAGCTGAAGAAGGAGTCCTATCGGGCCATGTTAACCTCCAGGACTCCCGAGGCAGCTGACGGGTATCGGCAGGCCAGGCGTGCTGCAGCTCGGGCAGTTGCGGAGGCAAAAACTCGGAACTGGGAGGAGTTCGGGGAGGCCATGGAGAAGGACTATCGGTCGGCCTCGAAGAAATTCTGGCAAACCATCCGGCGCCTCAGGAGGGGGAAGCAGTACTCTGCCAACACTGTTTACAGTGCGGGTGGGGAGCTGTTGACCTCGACTGGGGACATTGTCGGGCGGTGGAAGGAATACTTTGAGGATCTCCTCAATCCCACCGTCATGTCTTCCACTGAGGAGACTGAGGCTGATGACTCAGAGGTGGACTCGTCCATTACCCATGCCGAAGTCACTGAGGTGGTTTGCAAGCTCCTCGGTGGCAAGGCACCGGGGGTGGATGAGATCCGCCCTGAGTATCTCAAGTCTCTGGATGTTGTGGGGCTGTCTTGGTTGACACGCCTCTGCAACATCGCGTGGCGGTCAGGGACAGTGCCTCTGGAGTGGCAGACTGGGGTGGTGGTCCCTCTTTTTAAGAAAGGGGACCGGAGAGTGTGCCCCAATTATAGGGGAATCACACTTCTCAGCCTCCCAGGGAAGGTTTACTCCAGGGTACTGGAGAGGAGAATTCGACCAATAGTCGAACCTCGGATCCAGGAGGAACAATGCGGTTTTCGTCCTGGTCGCGGAACACTGGACCAGCTCTATACCCTTCATAGGGTGCTCGAGGGTTCATGGGAGTTTGCCCAACCAGTCCACATGTGCTTTGTGGATCTGGAGAAGGCATTCGACCGTGTCCCCCGTAGTATTCTGTGGGGGGTGCTTCGGGAGTATGGGGTTCGGGGCTCTTTGCTAAGGGCTGTCCGGTCCCTGTACGAACGGAGCAGGAGTCTGGTTCGCATTGCCGGCAGTAAGTCAGACCTGTTCCCAGTGCATGTTGGACTCCGGCAGGGCTGCCCTTTGTCACCGGTTCTGTTCGTAATTTTTATGGACAGAATTTCTAGGCGCAGCCAGGGGCCAGAAGGAATCCTGTTTGGGAACCACAGGATTTCATCTCTGCTTTTTGCGGATGATGTTGTCCTGTTGGCTTCTTCAAACCAGGACCTTCAGCATGCACTGGGGCGGTTTGCAGTCGAGTGTGAAGCGGCTGGGATGAGAATCAGCACCTCCAAGTCCGAGGCCATGGTTCTCGACCGGAAAAGGGTGGCTTGCCCTCTCCAGGTTGGTGGAGAAGTTCTGCCTCAAGTGGAGGAGTTTAAGTATCTCGGGATCTTGTTCACGAGTGAGGGAAGGATGGAGCGTGAGATCGACAGGCGGATCGGTGCAGCCTCCGCAGTGATGCGGTCGCTTTACCGGTCCGTTGTGGTGAAGAAGGAGCTGAGCCAAAAGGCGAAGCTCTCAATTTACCGGTCGATCTACGTTCCGACTCTCACCTATGGTCATGAGCTTTGGGTAATGACCGAAAGGACAAGATCGCGGATACAAGCGGCCGAAATGAGTTTCCTTCGCAGGGTGGCTGGGCGCTCCCTTAGAGATAGGGTGAGAAGCACAGTCACTCGGGAGGAGCTCGGAGTAGAGCCGCTGCTGCTCCACATCGAGAGGAATCAGCTGAGGTGGCTCGGGCATCTTTTTCGGATGCCTCCTGGACGCCTCCCTGGGGAGGTGTTCCAGGCATGTCCCCCCGGGAGGAGGCCCCGGGGAAGACCCAGGACACGCTGGAGGGACTATGTCTCTCGGCTGGCCTGGGAACGCCTCGGTGTTCTTCCCGAGGAGCTGGCCGAGGTGTCTGGGGAAAGGGAAGTTTGGGCTTCCCTGCTTAGACTGCTGCCTCCGCGACCCGGTCCCGGATAAAGCGGAAGAAGACGAGACGAGACGAGACGAGACAATGGCCTTAAATTCTCTGCTATTTTTTCCTGCTTCACCATGATCCAATTCAAGATACTATCATGCATCGCATGGTGGGCTTTCCCTGTTCACGCAAGGCATTGAGGGATAGAAATTCGAAATAGGAGAGAAGAATGGAAAATGTGAATGTGCGAATGAAACATGAAAGACCGATTACAGTAACGGAAAGCAAGAAGAAAAGAGGTTATATTACATACAAAGGAAAGGAAACGCAGGACCAAACTAATAAATATCGGCGGTCAGCGAGCACCTTGGTGTGATCAGCTGTTCATTTAACGACAGAATGACAGAACGGTCAGTGCACGCTCAAAGGTACACCTGTAGATGGCAGTAATGCAACACTGTGGATGCCAGCTGCTGTAAAACCCAAAAGGTAAACCTGTGTATGCGCACACAGACTTCTTCTGTCTGTTTGACTTCGCAAAGCAAGCGATTTCATGCACATTATTTGCTTGGGAATCCCCTCAAATTAAATAACTTCCTAGCCACAGAATGGCCTGATATTTTGTGAGATATTACAGAAATAAACATATATCACAATGACCAAATATCAAAAGGAACTAAATTTCACATATTTTATGAAATCGAAAGGCCGTCTCGCTTTAAGGCAGGTGTGAAGAGGTAGAGGTGTAAGAATAAAGTGTTTGTGCACAGTTAAAGTGGCACTGTGTAGTTGTATGTTAAATGTCCATTGCGTATTTTGTGTGTGGTGTGGGATGGGGAGGCAGGTTATTATGGGAATGAGGTGTTAAGTGGTACCAGGAGTTCAGGGCTCTGACAGCTTGGGGGAAGAAGCTGTTGCAGAACCTTGCAATGAGGGCCCTGATGCTGCAGAACCTCCTGCTCGATGGCAGAGGGACAAACAGACTGTGGGAGAGGCAGATAATGGCAGAGGCTCTGTGTACACAGCATGCCTGGAAGATGCCCGTGATGAAGAGGAGGTAGACCCCTATAATCCTCTCCCCTGTCCTCACTATGCCTTGTAGGGACTTGCGTTCCAGTGTTTTGCTATTCCTGAACCACACAGTGATGCAGCTGGCTAGGACGCTTCCCACAATTCCTCTTTTATGGCATTTCCTCAGAAGGGAAAGGTGAATGTTTTCCAGTACTGGACGTTTGCTTTAAGTGTTTCCAAAAGGGATGTGAAATTAGCTTCTACAAGGGAACTGAACTTCCTGCTTACTACAATACGCAAATATGTGAAGCTATTGGGAAGTTATTAAAAAAGTCGGAGTCACGCATTGTGACTGGAATCATCTCTCTATTGTCCTAGTTAATTCTGTAAACGAAAGAAGGGTTTAGGACGGATAAAACGTCTGGGATACTGATGTCGAGCAAGACATCGTCTGCATATAGTGATATTTTGTTTGTGAAGACTTTTGTTTCATAACCATGGATGTCTGTGCGAGTCTGAATTGTCTCAGTGAGAGGCAAAAGAGGGTGTTTTAATCAAACTCTTGATTATTTTGATTGATTTATATAGTTATAAGCTATGACTTTGCCTTTTTGGTGATTACTTTTTTTCCCTTTTTTTTTTACACAACTGTGCCTCTTTAGTACTGTATCAATGGCAGGACTTTTTTCCACTTTACCTTTCTGTACTACACTTGAAGGGGAAAACAAAAACAATCATGACCATTGGTTTGCATTCATTTAAAATACAGGGTGTTTCAAAAAAATTTATATCGTTTCACAGTCTAATAACTTTGCCAGTTCTTGTTCAGTTGACCTCAAATTTTAACAGCATGTGTGGAAACAGATCAAAATTTGATGTTTAATTTTTTTTTTGTTTTTATCATTTTAAATGTAGAAATGCCATTCACTGGAAAAGGAAAGGTGTTGTGTGTGTTAGAGAATGCTCGAACACAGTCGAACAAGACTGTGCAGCGTGCATTTATGAGAGAATTCTCTAAAAATGCACCAACTGCAATGCAGACCAAGCACTGGAGACTGTAACCAAAGACATGCTGCAGCATGTTTGGCAGAAGCTGCACAACTGACTTGACGTGTGTCTGTCTCAGGCGCCGCGAATATTGAAAATTTGTGAAATCGTTCATGGAATCCATATACCTTTTGAATTTTGCATTCAAATTTTGAGGAATAAATCTTATATTGCTCAACATTAAGGCTGTTCAGTTTCATTTGCCTGGACTATGTAGTTTCTGGGATATTTACATCTTAAATAATATCGCATTTTTTTAAACACCCTGTATTATTGGGGTGCCAATAATTTTGGCACACATTTTGAGGGAAAAGATGAGAATTAATTTAAAACTGAAGGCCAAATCCTCCAGTGGTGCGGATTGAAAATTTGTAATGTGTGTAATATTTATACAATCACTCATGCCCAGTCACTTGAAGGGTGCCAATAATTATGGACTTGAATAAATCCACTGAGCTAAAGTTTGCTGCTGGTGCTCTCTAGTGCAGGGTTTCTCAAACTTCTTTGCTCTGTGGCCCAGTAATGTTAGGCCTTGGTGCTGCAAGGCCCTGCATAGGCCTACACCTCTGTGCGCCCCCCCTGAAACCCCCCCCTACACACACACACATCGTGTGCGCCTCCATACATACATACATACATAGTTTATTATTATTATTATTATTATTATTATTATTATTAATTTTATTTTTTTTGTTAGTAGTACTTGTTACAAGTAGCAGGCTTATGCCAGCATAACAATATTTTGGCTAAATAAGACTTAACAGGAATGCATTGGCAGAATTGTAGAAAATTGCCAAATGACCAGTAACTGTCCAAAGATATGCCATTATAATTATTATTACCATTATTAGTGGCGGCACGGTGGTGTAGTGGTTAGCGCTGTAGCCTCACAGCAAGAAGGTCCGGGTTCGAGCCCCGTGGCCGGCGAGGGCCTTTCTGTGCGGAGTTTGCATGTTGTCCATGTGGGTTTCCTCCGGGTGCTCCGGTTTCCCCCAAAGACATGCAGGTTAGGTTAACTGGTGACTCTAAATTGAGTGTGAATGGTTGTCTGTGTCTATGTGTCAGCCCTGTGATAACCTGGTGACTTGTCCAGGGTGTACCCCACCTTTTGCCTGTAGTCAGCTGGGATAGGCTCCAATTTGCCTGTGACCCTGTGGAACAGGATAAAGCGGCTAGAGATAATGAGATGAGGTTATTATTATTAGTAGTAGGCCTATTATTATTATTATTATTATTATTGCTGCTTAGGCCTAAACTATTATTAAACAAGGGAAACTAACAGAAGTGCTTGGGCTTTGAGATTATTGCCAAATTACATAAATATACTTTTGTGTTTTAGATTTTTATTTTTTTTTTAAACTACACCTTTGAACTTGAAGCACTGCCAAACAGTGCCTCAATAACATACACACACTTTTATAAAAAGGTCTACCAGAAACATGGGACCTCAAACCGAGAAACCTAAAGACCCACTGTAGCCCTAATACTGACTGATTACACAGTCCCAGTATGAAGAAGGGAGAACTGAACGTAGGCTACGTGCTGACTTTTAACCTCAAATGACAGGCCCAGTCACCCACAGAGATTTGGTAAAAGAAAAGTCAGCATTCTAATGCGAAGGATGTGCCTGCTTTCTCGCCACTAACAGGTCGAAACGAGGAAGACAGAGTGACAAGGCCACTCGGAGCGTATTTTCTGAGTTGAGCCTGTTTCGGTATTTTGTGGCTGTCAAATGTGAAAATGCGGTCTCGCAGAGGTATGTTGAATGGAAAGGCATCAGTGTTTTCACTGCCATCTCACTCAGCTGGGGATATTCATCGCAGCATGACAGCCAGAATTCAGACAGAGAAAGTCGACCAAATCTCGACTGCAGACCAGCATCGCACGAAAGCTCCAGAAGTTTATCCTGCACCACAGGTGGCAGAGTGCTCGTTTCTGGGTTGGTGAACGGATCTCTTACCCATTGCTTTTCCGTGAGATGGGATTTTGAGGGGAAGTATGAACCAAAATGACGCAGTGTTTCGGTAAGGTGTTGCACAATCACTGCCGGCACCTGCCCCAAATCCACACCTTCATCAGCCAGAGACGACAGACAGCCGAACATGTCAAACACACTTCTATTAACTGAGAGCTTCTTTTTGAAAGCCATGATTTTATTATTGGCTTGAAAAATGTCACACGCTTGGCCTTGGATCGACAGGTTTAGCATATTGAAATGGTCCAGGATGTCAGAAAGATAAGCTACCTTTATAAGCCAAGACTAATCTCGCAGGTGATCGGCAAGATTGGACTGTTTATTTGTCAAGAATGCCTCAACCTCATGCCTCAACTCATACACTCTGTTCACCACTTTACCCCGTGACAGCCAACAAACCTCAGAGTGCAAGAGCAGATGAACATGATCTGCACCCATCTCATGACACAGAGCTGTAAATAGATGGGAATTTGTCGGATTGGCCTTAATGAAGTTCACTATTTTGACCACTTGATTTAAAACTTCATGAAGCTCTGTGGACAGGCGTTTAGAGGCAAGTACCTCTCGATGAATAACAAAGTGCGTTGCCTGCACTGATGGTGAAACAGCTTTTACCCGAGCAACAACTCCGTTGTGCCTGCCAGTCATAGCTGCTGCCCCATCTGTGCAGACACCAATGCAACGCCCCCATATCAACCCATGCCCAGAGATGTACCCATCAAGCATACAAAATATTTCTCCAGCGGTTGTGGTCCCTGGAAGCACCTTACAAAACAAAAAATCCTCATGAAACCGCCCCTCATGAGCATATCTGATGTAGACCAGAAGCATAGCCAAGTTAGAGAGATCCGTGGTCTCATCCAATTGAATGGCAAACCAGTCAGATGACTTCGCCCTTTCTAAAATTTGCATTTCGATGTCTGCCGCCATATCGTCAATTCGACGACAGACCGTGTCATTTGACAGAGGAATCTCTTTTACTTTGGCTGCAGCAGCCAGACCCAACACCTCACTACAAGCAGTAACAATCAAAGGCATAATTAGCTTCTCCCCAATTGTGAAGGGTGCCTGACATTTGGAAATGTGGTGTGAAATCATGTATGATGTCTTTGTTAGCTTTTCATTCTTGGTCAAATTACTTTTCAACACTTTAGTTTGGGTGGCCAATTCATCATGTTTTCTTCTGAAAAAATCCTCTGATTTATCCTTGAGATGAGAATGTTTAGTTTCCAAATGCTGGCATAATTTGGATGGCTTCATAGCTTCATTGCTTAGCATGGTTTGGCAGATAACACAGATTGGTTTCGGGGGACAACTATCACTTGAAATAAAGCCGAATTGTATGTATGAAGGGTCTTAATTGCGAGTGAATGGGCGATATTTTTTTTGCCTCTGGCTCATGTTGTGTATCTGCACTGTCAGATGGGCGCTTTCCAAAGAAAGAGTCAAGAGTAGCTTGCTTTGAACATGCCATGATATTGCTCTCATAAAGCGTGTGCGCGTGAATGACTGGACTTGGGACAAAACGAATGAATAAGTGCAAGTGTGCAACCTCGTGCGAGCGGGAACGTGTAACATTCTAGAATGGGGGGCGGGACTTACGCTACGTGGCACACAGTGACAAAAGCACTGAAAGCAGAGCCAGCCAATCGCTCTTCTACATAATCTGATTGACAGTGACCAGTTGTTTGAAATTATAATACTGACTACTAGTGCAGAGGCAGGCTTGCGGACCGAAGGTAATCTTCTCACGGACCGGTACCAGTCCACGGCCCATAGATTGAGAAACACTGCTCTAGTGGACATTAAAATATCACATCACTTCACTTCCTCCCTATTTATATCTCTTGCTAGCTGGCGGTATGGTGGTGTAGTGGTTAGCATGGTCGCTTCACAGTAAGAAGGTTTCAGGTTCAAACCCAGCGGCCAGCAAGGGCCTTTCTGTGTGGAGTTTGCATGATCTCCCTGTGTCTGCATGGGTTTCCTCCAGGTGCTCTGGTTTCCCCCACAATCCAAAGACATGCAGTTAGGTTGATGTGGGGTGGCCTTGAGCAAGGTACTGAACCCCTGACTGCTCCCTGGGTGCTCTGGTGTGGCTGCCCACTGCTCTGAGTGTGTGCGTGTGTTCACTGCTTCAGATGGGTTAAATGCAGAGGATGAATTTCACTGTGCTTGAAGTGTGCATGTGACAAATAAAGGTTTCTTCTTCTTCACTACATAGAGTATTTCCCAAGTAATGACAATACATTTTAATTTTAGAAGTGTGTGTGTGTGTGTGTGTGTGTGTGTTTTCCCTCTGGTTATGTTTCTGCATGGAGTGATGGACAGATGCAATTCAGAGAGCAAGACGGGAATGAAACACTTGAAGTGCTGTTACTTCAGAACATGCAGTGGTGGCCTTGTTGTCTTATGGACCATCCAATCTATCTAGGGGGAAAAAATACCAATACATAGTTTTAGAGCTACAGTGGTGCTTGAAAGTTTGTGAACCCTTTAGAATTTTCTATATTTCTGCATAAATATGACCTAAAACATCATCAGATTTTCACACAAGTCCTAAAAGTAGATAAAGAGAACCCAGTTAAACAAATGAGACAAAAATATTATACTTGGTCATTTATTTCTTGAGGAAAATGATCCAATATTACATATCTGTGAGTGGCAAAAGTATGTGAACCTTTGCTTTCAGTATCTGGTGTGACCCCCTTGTGCACCAATAACTGCAACTAAATGTTTCTGGTAACTGTTGATCAGTCCTGCACACCGGCTTGGAGGAATTTTAGCCCATTCCTCCATACAGAACAACTTCAACTGTGGGATGTTGGTGGGTTTCCTCACATGAACTGCTCGCTTCAGGTCCTTCCACAACATTTCAATTGGATTAAGGTCAGGATTTTGACTTGGCCATTCCAAAACATTAACTTTATTCTTCTTTAACCATTCTTTGGAAGAATGACTTGCGTGCTTAGGGTCGTTGTCTTGCTGCATGACCCACCTTCTCTTGAGATTCAGTTCATGGACAGATGTCCTGACATTTTCCTTTAGAATTCGCTGGTATAATTCAGAATCCATTGTTCCATCAATGAGGGCAAGCCGTCCTGGCCCAGATGCAGCAAAACAGGCCCAAACCATGATACTACCACCACCATGTTTCACAGATGGGATAAGGTTCTTATGCTGGAATGCAATGTTTTCCTTTCTCCAAACATAATGCTTCTCATTTAAACCAAAAAGTTCTATTTTGGTCTCATCCATCCACAAAACATTCCAATAGCCTTCTGGCTTGTCCACGTGATTTTTAGCAAACTGCAGATGAGCAGCAATGTTCTTTTTGGAGAGCAGTGGCTTTCTCCTTGCAACCCTGCCATGCACACCATTGTTGTTCAGTGTTCTCCTGATGGTGGACTCATGAACATTAATATTAGCCAATGTGAGAGAGACCTTCAGTTGCTTAGAAGTTACCCTGGGGTCCTTTGTGACCTCGCCAACTATTACACGCCTTGCTCTTGGAGTGATCTTTGTTGGTCGACCACTCCTGGGGAGGGTAACAATGGTCTTGAATTTCCTCCATTTGTACACAATATGTCTGACTGTGGATTGGTGGAGTCCAAACTCTTTAGAGATGGTTGTGTAACCTTTTCCAGCCTGATGAGCATCAACAACACTTTTTCTGAGGTCCTCAGAAATCTCCTTTGTTCGTGCCATGATACACTTCCACAAACATGTGTTGTGAAGATCAGACTTTGATAGATCCCTGTTCTTGAAATAAAACAGGGTGCCCAATCACACCTGATTGTCATCCCATTGACTGAAAACACCTGACTCTAATATCACCTTCAAATTAACTGCTAATCCTAGAGGTTCATATACTTTTGCCACTCACAGATATGTAATATTGGCTCATTTTCCTCAGTAAATAAATTACCAAGTATAATATTTTTGTCTCATTTGTTTGACTGGGTTCTCTTTATCTATTTTTACGACTTGTGTGAAAATCTGATGATGTTTTAGGTCATATTTATGCAGAAATATAGAAAATTCTAAAGGGTTCACAAACTTTCAAGCACCACTGTATTATCATTTTAATTGTCTTCTGGGGAAACAAATTTTTATGACTCATCTTGTAATAGTCTTGTATTTGCCCAATTAAATGCTCTCTGGAAAGTATAGACCCTACCCCAGGGGCATGTCTTGCTGTACAGGAGCAACTTGTTAGCAGTAAATATGCTTCGGGGGGGGGGTTCTGTGTGTCTTCCGACACAATATTTCCTTTTCTAACAATTGGTTTCTGAAAAGTAAATGGCAGAAGAGGTCGGAGTTAGTGTTAGTTGATGTGACTTTTCAAGTGTTTTAAAAGTGATATCTGACCGCTAGTGGTTTAGCGAGCAGTGTGAAGTTTGGGTTGTGGAAACTGCTGTGAATTTCTAAATGCGACTTTCACAAAAATTGCTTACTTGTAGCAGATTATTCTCTACTTCACACGACTGAAAATTCATGACAGTAAGTTGCTGAAGGCTCACCTGAGGCAAGCCTGGAACTATGAGCCAGATACGTTTATGTTCCAACTGAGACACCTGTGCAGACAGGCAGCACAAGATATGCCTCGGGTCAAACCCTCATCAGATGGGATCAGAAGAAAGGAGTATGCAGGGGTGTTCAGCTCAAGAGGTTCTTGTGGAAAAAGTCTCCCCTTTCATCACTAAGGTTGCTGTTTCAAATCTCACCCTGGTTTATTTTCCTGTTGAGTGACTAACAAATATCAGGGCTGCTTTCCAGTGATAAATTTGCAGCGAATGTGTGTGCATGTGCGTGGGTTTTGCTGAAAGTCAGGTTTCAGAAACCCCTTATTGATGAAAGTGGTCCGAAGAGAAGGCCAGACTGATTCAAGCTGACAGGATATGGTAATGCAAATAGCCACTCTTTACAACCATGTATATAGTCAGGTCAGGGGATAGTTCCCTTGCTACTGCTATCATTGTAACACAATACAACCTGCTGCAATGGACGAGTGGTCGGCGTCTAAACCGGCTCCCCCACCAGCCTAGTGTTGGTGAGGAGGGTGACATGTCACCCCGCAGGACGAAAAGCAAGACCTGTCAAAGGGCAGATGAGCTCCTCGTGAGCCAATGGCCAACATGCACCAAGCTCTTGTGGAGCGCTCAGGGCACAGATGGACAAACGCATTCTGTTGGCCATCCACTGCATCCTGTCTTATCTCTGGCCGTCTCGACTATGTCTTGCTGCTGGGTTCAGATACTTCAGGACGAGAGAGTGAGGCTGACGCTGCGCAACTCTCCCTCACTGTAATCAAAGTCACGCGCATGTCATGACTTCATCCCTTATCACATTACCCCTTCATTTCCATCTACTCTTCTCAAGTCCTGCGGCGATGGATTCGTGGTGAAGTGACAGGTGTGGACTCACTGGCAGTCGTAGTCACAACTCTACACGTAGGCGGACCAGGCCATATGGTCATTTTGCAGTGAATGAGACAGCGCTGGAATTCGGCAGCCCCCTGGTCGACGAAGCAGCCCTCTTCAGGATAGCACTGCTTCCTCCTGTAGCCTGGGGAAGGGACTCGAAAAGGTGTCCTAAACATTGCCTGTCTCACTCTCTCCTGGCCAGCATGCCGTGGCTGGTGGGTGTCTCATATCAGCGGCAAGAAGAGAACAAATAAGTCTAAATCACCTAAAGTGACCTCGGTCACTCTTGGCGCATGGAATGTGCGTACCCTCTTGGACCGTGCCAGCTCTAATCGACCTGAGAGAAGGACAGCTCTCATTGCCTGCGAACTAGCCTGTTACAACGTGGAGATTGCAGCACTTAGCGAGACTCGTCTAGCAGAGGAAGGACAACTGTCTGAGAAGTCTGCCGGCTATAAGTTCTTCTGGATTGGGCGCAGATCAAACGATCGACGCAACGCAGGGGTTGGCTTTGCTATTAAGTCCAATTTGGCCAGTAAGCTGGCAGTTCCCCCTAAGGGGATAAACGATCACCTGATGACTGCCCGCATGCCGTTTCCCATGAATAGATTTGTCACATTGATTAGTGCCTACGCCCCCACCATGACAAACCCTGACGATGTGAAGGAAAGATTCTACGAGGATCTCAAGAACGCCATTGCTGCTGTACCTAGATCAGATAAGCTCATCATTCTTGGCGATTTTAACGCCCGTGTTGGCAGAGACCACGAGTCATGGGAAGGTGTGCTGGGGAAGCATGGCGTTGGCAAGTGTAACAGCAATGGACTCCTCCTACTTGAGACCTGTGCCGCCTTTGATCTTCTCATCACCAACTCAGTCTTCCGTCTTCCAACCCGTAACAAGATGTCATGGATGCACCCCCGTTCCAAGCATTGGCATCTCTTGGACTATGTCATCACCAGGCAGAGGGACAGAAAAGATGTTGGGGTCACCAAGACCTTGTGCGGAGCTGAATGCTGGACTGACCATCATCTATTGATCTCCAAGATGAATCTTCGCATCACTCACCAAGAAGGCCCCAAGGTGTCAGAGTCCCCAAGTGGTTGAATGTCTCCAAACTTAAGAACGATCTCATCAAGCATGAACTGGCTGAGGAGCTTGATAAGAATTTATTAACTCCCAACACAAATGCAGAGGCTGATGTGGAAACTCAGTGGGCGTGTTTTCGTGATACTGTTTACGCTACTGCCTCCGTTGTTGTCGGTCCTACTACCCGAAAACACCAGGATTGGTTTGATGACAATAATAGTCGCATCATGTCCATACTGGAGGAAAAACGCCGTCTCCACAGAGCACTTCTCAATGATCCCTCCTCTTCCTCTTAGAAAGCTGCGCTCAGAGAGGCCAAGCGAGCTGCCCAATCTGAGTTACGTCGTATGCGTGACAAATGGTTCTGTGTGAAGGCCAATGCCATTCAGGCCTATGCAGATAGTAATGATATGAAAAACTTCTACAGCGCCCTAAAGACAGTGTACGGTCCCACTTCGTCTGGAACGTCCTCTATCCTCAGTGCTGACGGGAACACAATCATCTCGGAGAGGGAGAAGATCCTCGAGCACTGGGCGGAGCACTTCAACAGCGTCCTCAACTGCCCATCCATCATAAATGAAGAAGCCATAGCAAGATTGCCACAAGTCCCAGTGAACGAGACTCTTGCTGATCCTCCTACTGAAGCAGAAGTATCAAAAGCCATCAAGTCCATGTCCAGTGGGAAGGCACCTGGTGCTGACTCCATTCCAGCCAAAATTTATGCTTCTGGAGGACCTAAACTGATCGAGACCCTCACAAGCCTGTTCAATCTGATGAGGTCTCAAGAAAGGCTCCCACAGGACTTTAAAGACGCTTCCATAGCCCACCTTTACAAGCACAAAGGGAACAGATTTGTATGTGATAACCATCACGGCATTTCCTTGCTCTCCATTGCCGGAAAGATCCTGGGCCGCATTCTGCTTAATCGCCTCATTGAACACCTGGAATGCAACCTGCTACCTGAAAGCCAGTGTAGATTCCGTACGGGACGAAGTACCATCGACATGATCTTTGCAGCTCGGCAACTCCAAGAAAAGTGCAAGGAGCAAAACGTTGGTCTGTACACCACATTCGTGGACCTAACCAAAGCATTTGATTCTGTTTGCCATGAGGGGTTATGGAAGATCATGTCCAAGTTTGGTTGCCCTTGCAAGTTCATTGCAATGGCCTAGCAGTCTCATGATGGCATGAACGCGAGAGTACAGGACAGTGGGGAGTTCTCCCAGTCGTTTCCCGTCACCAATGGAGTTAAGCAGGGCTGCGTGCTGGCCCCCACTCTATTCAGCATGGTGTTCTCAGCCATGCTGTCAGACGCCTACCGCGACATCGGTGTCAGTTTTCATTATCGTACAGATGGAAAACTCTTCAATCCTCGGAGGCTGCAAGCAAGGACAAAAGTTCACAAAGAGATAGCTCGTGACTTCCTCTTTGCTGACGATTGTGCACTGAACGCTAGTTCAGAGTTAGAAATGCAGCATAGCTTGGACTGGTTGGCTAAAGCCTGTGATGACTTCGATCTCACAATTTCAACCAAAAAGACTGAGGTCCTCCATCAACCAGCCCCTGCAGCTCCATATATAGAGCCCCACATCACCGTCAGTGGTCAGAGTCTAACAGCGGTAGACAAGTTTGTATACCTTGGCAACACTCTCTCATGCTCCACTAATATTGATGAGGAAGTGGCCTACAGAATCGCGAGAGCTAGCACTGCCTTTGGCAGGCTTAAGGACAAGGTATGGGGGTGCAGAGGACTGAGCCTTGACACCAAGCTCAAAGTCTACAGAGCAATAGTTCTGCCATCTATGCTATATGCCTGCGAGACTTGGACCGTATACAGTCGTCATGCCAAGCAGCTCAACGCCTTCCATATGAGATGTCTCAGGACCCTACTCCATGTGACATGGCACGACAAAGTCCCAGACACTGAAGTGCTCCAGCGGACTAAGATGGAGAGCATCCATGCCATCCTTATACACTCTCAGCTTCAATGGGCTGGTCATACCTACCGCATGGATGACTGTCGTCTCCCTAAAAGACTTCTCTATGGTGAGCTGTCCACAGGCAAGCGCCGTCTTGGTAGACCGAAGCTACACTACAAAGACACTTTGAAGGTATCCCTCAAGCTTTGTGGCATTCCGTATACATCCTAGGAAAAGTCCGCTGAGGACCATCCTGTCTGGCGCTCCCTCATAATATCTGACGTGACTGCCTTTGAGGAGAGGTGCACCAGGGAGAAAGAGCTACGTAGGCAGAAAAGGAAAAACACAGATAGTTCCACCTCCGCCCTTGGCTCAGCCCCGCACATCCCATGTCCCCACTGCAACAGACTTTTCAAGGCGAAGATTGGCCTAATCAGCCATCTTCACATTCACCCCTCCCCCCAGTGATTCATAGAAGTTGTGGTCATCTTCGCACGTGAAGGATGAACATCACTCACAACCACGTAGTGTTGTAGTCAGGACCACTTTAACCGAGACCAAGGCATGACCAAGACAAGAGTGTATCAACACCGAGACAAGACCAAGACTTGAAATGGTTGAGATCAAGACATGACCAAGACCGAGACAAAACTAAGAATTGGAGGGGTTGAGACAAAGTCATAACCAAAACCAGAGTGTATCAAGATTGAGACAAGACCAAGAACAAGAATTGGAGGGTTTGAGGTCAAGTCATGACCAAGACCAGAGTGTGTTGAGACCGAGACAAGACCAAGACTTTGAGGGGTTAAAACCATGACTTGGAAAGGTTGAGACCAAGACCAGAGGATATCAAGACCGAGACAAGGCCAAGAACTGGAGGGGTTGAGACAGTCATGACCAAGATCAGAGTGTATCAAGATTGAGACAAGACCAAAACCAAGAATTTGAGGGGTTGAGACCAAGTCATGACTAAGACCAGAGTGTGTTGAGACCGAGACAAGATCAAGACTCTGAGGGCTTGAGACCAAGACAAGATCAAGAACTGGAAGGGTTGAGACCAAGACAAGACTGAGACCAAAGTAGGATGAGACTGAGTCAAGATCAGGACCAGACCAGTGCATGTGAAGGGGGTTGGGGAGGGATGACAGCAATTAACAATAACAAAAGTTACTGATTGTTGTTGGGTGGCATGATAGTGCAGTGGTTAACACTGTTGCCTCACAGCAAGAAGGTTCTAGGTTCGAGCCCAGTGGTCAATGGGGGTCTTTCTGTATGGAGTTTGCATGTTCTCCCTGTGTCTGCATGGGTTTCCTCCGGGTGCTCTGGTTTTCCCCACAGTTCAAAGACATGCAGTTAGGTTAACGTGGGGCAGCCTTAGGCTGAGGTACCCTTGAGCAAGGCACCCAACCCCCAACTGCTCCCTGGGTGCTGTAGCATGGGTATGTGTGTGCATGTTTGCGTTCTCTGCTTCAGATGGATTAAACGCAGAGAGGAAATTCACAAGTGTACATGTGATGAATAAAGTAGTTGTTCTACTCATTGAAAGATAGTTACTCCTACAGGACTAGAGTAAAGCTTCCAGTGTAGTTTCACAACACCTCATGTAACTCGCCATTCAGGCAATAGGTATGTTACAACACCAAATGAGGCTTAATTCTGCCAGATTAGGTGACACTGTTGTGTAATCGTGTCTGCATCAAGCCATCAGTAAATCTGTTATTGCATGCCTGTATGTCTCCTTCCCTGTGAGGCGTGTTTGAACAAGGACACTCATTCCTCTTTGTAAGTGGAAGTGTCGAGCCAGGTTCGGGTAGCATTCTCATCATAGCAGCCACAAGAATCCTGAGAATGGCAGCTGTCCGTCTCCTGCTGTGGACCCTTGTGGTTTTGGTGTCATCCATCCATTTGGGTAAGATATTGAGTCTCCTCCACTCCAATGATTTTTGATATATTTTGCATATGTTTCTGCTTGATTCCCATACAGTATATTGGTTAAACGAAGCTGGTCGGGAGTATCATTCAGTTCATTAGTGGGTTGAAAATTTAGAAAAAACTTTAAAAATCTCAATGTCTATTCATGCAGTAACACCTATGATATTAGCATTCTTCATGCTCAAGTACGACATCACATATTTCTGGCTCTTCTATAAACCAGTGCAAATTTTCCATACAATCAAATGCAATGTTAAAATGCTGCCAAGTCTTGAATTTATGAGAAATGAACCCGAACCAAAAATACCTGTGTGCAGCATACATGGACTCATGTAGGAGGTGTGCACACTTTCTTACCTGATCGTTTGTCTCGATCAGTACAGTCTGTGAAAAATAACCAGAGGGTCAGTGATTTTTTTTTGTCCCCATTCTGTTACAGTGGGGTCAGTTGTACTGAAACCATTATTAGATTTATTTTTCAGTCTTATTTAACTGGTCACTTGACTTTAAAGACTTTACTCTCAACCTCAGTACCATCAAAATAATAAATATTGACCTATAAATATTGTCAATTCGGACCTACCAGAGTGCAAAATTTTAAGAATAAAAACTCTATGGCTCCGATAAACGGCTGGAATTTTATTGTACATATTCAAATAATTAGCGTAATATTTATTTATTTATTTATTTATTTATTTAAGCTAAAGACAAGCTAAAATCAAATATCCTACATTACAATATATAAAAACTAAAGACAAAAAGATTACAGAAGAATAGAATAATATAAAGCTAAAAATTTATAAATATAATATGTAATAGTAAAATGTAAAAATGCTACACAAGATATCGATAATTACTACTACTACTACGACTAATAATAATAATAATAATAATAATAATATTGTTACAGGGGCGGCACGGTGGTGTAGTGGTTAGCGCTGTCGCCTCACAGCAAGAAGGTCCTGGGTTCGAGCCCCGGGGCCGGCGAGGGCCTTTCTGTGAGGAGTTTGCATGTTCTCCCCGTGTCCGTGTGGGTTTCCTCTGGGTGCTCCGGTTTCCCCCACAGTCCAAAGACATGCAGGTTAGGTTAACTGGTGACTCTAAATTGACCGTAGGTGTGAATGTGAGTGTGAATGGGTGTCTATGTGTCAGCCCTGTGATGACCTGGCGACTTGTCCAGGGTGTACCCCGCCTTTCGCCCGTAGTCAGCTGGGATAGGCTCCAGCTTGCCTGCAACCCTGTAGAAGGATAAAGCGGCTAGAGATGATGAGATGAGATGAGATATTGTTACATATGACTTCTAATTAATTAAATTGTATTTAAAAATTAGGCGGTTTACAAAAGAACTCATAAAACACGGTGTGTTTATTTTACATTTCATGATTGACTTTCTTCTGAGCTGGTATCTGGTTTTTTATCTTAGCCATCATATTTTTTTTATCTTTTTATCTTTTCCATAGTTCATTTTAGTCACTGATGTCTCTGTGTCTGGTTTGAGATTTAATGTTTGTGTTTGAGTCTGTGTTAATGTTACCCGTCTCTGTTTGTACAGTATATGTATACAAAATCTTATTTTATTCACTGCCATCTTGGCCAGGACTCCCTGGAAGAAGAGATACTGTATCTCAATGGGATCTTCCTGGTAAAATAAAGGATAGATAGATAAATAAATAAATAAATAAAAATTATATAATGCATGGCGGCACGGTGGTGTAGTGGTTAGCGCTGTCGCCTCACAGCAAGAAGGTCCGGGTTCGAGCCCCGTGGCTGGCGAGGGCCTTTCTGTGCAGAGTTTGCATGTTCTCCCCGTGTCCGCGTGGGTTTCCTCCGGGTGCTCCGGTTTCCCCCACAGTCCAAAGACATGCAGGTTAGGTTAACTGGTGACTCTAAATTGACCGTAGGTGTGAATGGTTGTCTGTGTCTATGTGTCAGCCCTGTGATGACCTGGCAACTTGTCCAGGGTTTACCCCGCTTTTCGCCCGTAGTCAGCTGGGATAGGCTCCAGCTTGCCTGCGACCCTGTTGAACAGGATAAAGCGGCTAGGGATAATGAGATGAGATAATGCATGACTCTCTAAGCAGCTAGAGATAATGAGATGAGATAATGCATGACTCTAACATTGTTGGAGTGTGTGTGTGTGTGTGTGTGTGTGTGTGTGTGTTTGTTTTAAGGAAATGTAAGAGTACAAATTGGATCCATGTATTTTATATTCCAGTTAAAGGTGTAGCTTGTTGTTTATGCAAGCCAGTTTGGTGGATGCAAGACATAAAGAAGGTGATTTCAAGTTCATCACAATAAGTAATCATGGAAAGAAATAGAAACTCAAAAAAGAGAGTTAGAGACAACACAGAGAAGTTCAAACCACAAACTCCCAAACCACACGAAACTGGAGAGAAAAAACACAGAACAGAGAAAAGAACAAAGAATCCAGGAACTTTTCATTGTTTCTCTGTAAATATTACATCACTAGACTAACATAGTCTCATGAAATAGCTCATGTTTGCATTTCAAGTTATAATCTTTTACTCAACTAAACCCGGAGTACAAATTTAGAAATAATGTAATTCAGAAATAAAAATGTATACATTTACCGTCCATGCTTATTCCTTGACAATTCCTTCAATCCAACTCTTGTGAAAACAGGCACATCAGGAACTTTCAAAGATCTGCATTTAAAACTAGAGCTGTAATTATGCACTGTTTAAGGGACTGGCACAACATCCTCATTCAACATTGTTATAAAAAAAAAGGTTTAATCAAGATATGGAGCTGTACTAGCTAATAAATTTGTTTTTCCCAACTCTGGTCATAAAAGTAAACTGAAAAAAAGGCACCAAAATGTGGCAAGTGGCCTACTTAATCCAAAGGGCATTTGGTTGCATTCATATCACTCAAAGAGCTTACTAAAAACGTTTTGCAAGTGAGGCTTGTTTTAACTATAGGATGAATCCAAGGTGAAAAACAGATTTGACCATGATCGAGCATGGAGCTACTCTGGAAGAGCAATGTGAATAATCAGAACAATAGATAGTGTTGTTGTACTCAAGACTGGTCTCAAGACCACTTTTTGAAGGTCTCGGTCTCGTCTTGGAATCCACTGCATTTTTACTTGGTCTTGTCTTGGACTCGGGGGTTGGGGAATTCAAGACCACAACTGTGGGAATTTCACTAAATTGCCTGTGTATTGTCTGATTTATTTTTAACATTGTTACTGTGATTGGATGTGAAATTTCTTGCTTCAAACATGACCAGTAAAGTGACTCGTTGCTAATTTGAATTTTTTTCTTCCTGTTTTAATGGCTGTCAACCCTCCCTGCCCCTCCCTCTTTCACACACAGGTCTGGTCTTGACTTTGTCTCACCTTGCCTTGATCTTAACCCCTCAAAGTCTTGGTCTTGTCTTGATACACTTTGGTCTTGGTCATGCCTTGGTCTCGGTTTAGGTGGTCTTGACAACAACACTACCAATGGATATCCATACAATACAAAACATGTATTCCTTAACATGTCACCAAAAATTGCACATCATTAAACTTGAACTGTTAGCTCTTTTGATGTGAGCAGAGTTTAGGAGTTTATACATGTGACTGTGGACTAACTGTAAAACCTCATTAAATTGTATTGCACAAACACAAGCTGTTTGAAGTGGAAAATCCACTTCAAACATTAATAATAATAATAATAATTGTGATAGTACACAATAAGAACTGAAACACAAAGAGCTTTCAAGACAGCTGGCACAAGATGTCTGTTGGCCAGATTTTACAACTGTGCAGTTAATTTTTTGAATGCTCAGGTTTCAACTATTAGCCTCCACCTCCATTACACCAAAAGGAGCCCTTTCTGAAAGCTGCCAACAAATTCATTAATCATTTATTCAACTTCAAAAAGGTACAAAAAAAACTGATTAGGGTTACAGAGAGCCACACCTGGACATGTTTGCAAGCAAGCATATTGAGCCCCACTGGTGTGTAACGCAATAGACATCCATTATAAAGCCTGAATTTCTCCAGATTTGCTTATGGTGTTTGAGCTGGGACTGATCCAAAAATATAGAACCTAGCAAAAAAGCTGAATGCCAGATCCACAGAGGAGAAGTTTGTCTACGTTTTAAAGTTTGAATCATGTCTCTAGGTGAAAGCATGCCAGAGCAGCGGATGTTTGAAAAACGTTGAAAATGTACGTTGTTTTTCAATTAATTCCATAGAAATGAATGGGAAATTTTGGGTGATTTTTTTGTGACTACGTCGCGAAAAAATCACAGAATGATGAACAAAGTAATAGCACACCGAGTCCGACTGAGCCGCACGTTTTGATATATTGCTTGTCTGTGTGCGATGTACGGTTATTGGGTTATTACGAATCAAAATTTGTACAGAAGATGAAAAAGTCCTAGGTACTCCTTCTCTAATAATAAGAAGAAACACACAGAAGAACAATAGTTATGCGTGCCTAGGCACTGCATCACTAACAAGAAGAAGCCTTTATTTGGTCACATGTACACTGAAGCACAGCAGAATTCCTCCTCTGCATTTAACCTATCTGAAGCAGTGAACACACATAAGTGAGCAATGAGCACACATGCATACCCAGTGTTAGGGCTGGTGGCGGTATGGTGAAGTTAGGATCCGAAAACAGAACACAGACAGTAATCCAATAAATAAGATGATTTAATACAGAGTGTGGCAAAAGATAAACAAACAGGACGAAAAACAAATAGCAAAAATAGTCCGGGCAAAATGAGAACAAACAACTTGACAAAAACATGAAACAGGCAAAGACGAAAACACTAGCGCAAAAAAACATAAACAAGAAAAGACCCTTAGTGTAAGAAACCATGAACCAGAAATAACCCTTAGTGCAAAAAACCAAGAACCAGAAAAAAACCATGAGGAGCAAGAGAGGCACAGAAACAGCTAGAGAAGCAAACGAGACGTTCTGGCAAAAACAAATTCTGAGAATGGCCTTTAAATAAGCAGCAGTGAAAAAACAGGAAGTGAGTTCAGGGGAGAAGGAATTCCTGTCCCGGATCCAGATCGGCGCTGGCGTGAGAGATCCGTAATCTCCGGAATAGATGTCCGGGGTGGAGCATGACACCCAGAGCAGTGGGCAGCTATACTACAGTACCTGGGGAGCAGTTAGGGGTTACCGGTAGGTGCCTTGCTCAAGGGCACTTTAGCCATGATGCAGAGGGAAGGGAAAGTGCTGTTCATTCACTCAACTCCCCTCACATTTTTCCTGCCGGTCCTGGAAATCGAACCGACAACCCAAGACTGCTTCTCTAACCTCCAGGCCATGGCTACCCATATTACTTGGTCAGCCTCAGCCCAAAATGGTGATGTAACTCTTATAGGCTCACCACCTGGAAGATCAAGGGTGGGGTTAAGTGCAATGCCAGTCAGGCAGAAGACATATGATACACAGCCTTTGATCAACTTGCCTTGAAAATAGAATCATCGATCTTCAGCCTATCCTGGGAATATTGAATATGAGGTGGGAATACATCCTGGATGGGATACCAATCCACTGCAGGGGACTGTGCACACACATTCATACTCTTATTCCAGCTGAGGAGTTTTATATTTGCCAGTCAACCTACCAGAATGTTTTTTGGGTGACAGAGAACTCATATGAAGGACATGGAAAAACTCTTTAACTCTGCATGTTCTTCCCATGCCTTTGTGGGTTTCCTCCAGGTGCTCTGGTTTCCTCACACAATCCAGAGACATGCATAGTAGGTCAACCCTAAATTACCCATCAGTGGGAATGGTTGTTCATATCTGTGTTACCCATGCAAAAGATTGGTGATCTTCCCAGGGTGAACCTCGCCTCTCACCCAAAGATCAGCTGGGCTTTGCTGGTTATTTTGAATATAGTGATTTGCAGAAAAAGAAAGCTGCACTCTGTAGCTTATTTACGTAAATGTGAGGGGTATCTAGTTAGACTATGGGTGAAAATTATGGAAGAAATAAGCCATCTTTCAAGTTTCTAAAGAATTGCAAGTCAATTAATAACACCAATTGTTACTATTGGTGGGGGTGTTGGATTTGCCTTCAAAACTGTTGGCCATTACTTTATACCAAGGAACAAGACCAGAGCACTATTCCAAGCCAATAGCATCTTCAAATGAAAATGTTTATTCTTGCACTGTTGGGCAGATTCATGCAAATTCCACACTGCCATGCCATACAACCTGCCTCTTCATTTCCTTATAGCGCATTCAGGCAAAATAGACAGCCTTTGATGAACCTGCCTTGGAAAATGTGCTATCAGAAAATGCCTCTTCATTTCCTTATTGCACGTTCAGACAATACATTACCAGTCATTACTTACTTGTGGTTACAGAAGGTCTAACAGGCATTGTTAACTTCTCACACGGAAAGCAGAAGGCCATTTTCTGCAGAAATACACCTCTCTATTTTGGAAAGGTGTGACCATTCATGTTGCTCATATTTAACAGGCCTATGGCCAGAATTGCTGTGCAACACACCAGTCATGATCATCACAATGCAAATTTGTTAAACAACCTTTTAGAACAGGGGTATTCAATTAAAATTGGCAAAGATCCAGTTACATAACATTTCTTCCAGATTAGCGGCTAACAGGACTGAATGGTAATTGGAAGTGGTTATGTGCTGGTTCACATGATGACTTTTGTCGAGCACCATAAAATTTGATACAGAGAGAATAAATGGATATGTCTTTGTCCAATCTTATTTAAACATTCTGAGCACTCCAATGGCTCATACCATTTTGATTTGAATTGTATTAGTTATCTCTGTGGGTGGCATGGTGGTGTAGTGGTTAACACTGTCACCTTACAGCAAGAAGGTTCTGGGTTCGAGCCCAGTGGCTGACGGGGGCCTTTCTGTGTGGAGTTTGCATGTTCTCCCTGTGTCTGTGTGGGTTTCCTCCAGGTGCGCTGGTTTCCCCCACAGTCCAAAGACATGCAGGTTAGGTTAATTGGTGGCTCTAAATTGACCGTAAGTGTGAATGTAAGTGTGAAGTGTTGTTTGTCTCTATGTGTCAGCCCTGCGATGACCTGACGACTTGTCCAGGGTGTACCCTGCCTCTCGCCCATAGTCAGCTAGGATAGGCACCAGCTTGCACATGACCCTGCACAGGATAAGCGGCTATGAATAATAGATGGATGGATGGATGGATGGATGGATGGATGGATGGATGGATGGATGGATGGATACTGTACCCAAGCAACTTGTGAGAGTTTTGGGAACAGAGGTTGAAAGAAAATGAAGACATGAGGAAGAAACCTTGAGAGCAACCTCTGGCTGTTGAAAGAAAATGAAGACATGAGGAAGAAACATTGAGAGCAACCTCTGGCTGATGGACTCGAGGCATGAGATATGGATGAATCCTACAAAATTGGGATTTGTTGAAAACAATTGGATGACCAAGAATAGGGTCAGATTTGAATCTGTGATCAATCAGAAACCACTGTTCACAGATTATTACTCATGTTTTATCAAGCCCACTGAGCAACAGTCCAGTTCTTTCTCTCCTTAGCCTAGGTAAGACACTTCTGACGTTGTCTCTGGTTCAGTAGTGGCTGTCAGTGATGGCGCAAGTTCGTGGCAGCCTTCAAACATGGTCATCAAACATGGACTAAAACTCCCAAGCACCACAGCATCCTCCTTCTCCCGAGTACTGATTGGGAGTACACCTATTACCAATCTCACTCCCTATATAAGCACGCCCAACACGCCAGCCCTTTGCGTAGTATCGTTCTGTGTCCCCGTGTGTGATCATACTGAGCCGTTTGTTGTTTTGGCCTGATTCTAGTTGTTCTGACTCTCGCTATGTTTATTACCAATTCTGAGACTGTGGTTAACCTGTGACATCCTGTTTGTACATCAACCGACCCTTGGCATGAATGTGGCAATGATTCTCATCTTAAGATTTGGATTTGTTCACCAGTTTGCAATGCATCCACTGTCCCCTGCAATTGCGTCTGTAAGTGCCTGCACCCTGACAGTGGCTTGATATTAGGAAGGCAACAGTTGTAGCCCCTTTTCTGAAGACATCTGTGCATGGTGGCTCTTGATGCACTGACATCAGCCTCAGTCCACTCCTTGTGAAGCTCTCCCGAGTTCCTCTCAAGGCTATGCTCATCCCTGTTGCTTGTGCACCTTTTCCAGCCAGCCTTTTCAGCAATGATCTTCTGTGGCTTACCCTTCTTGTGGAGGGTGTCGATGATCATCTTCTGGACGACTGTCAGACCAGCAGTCTTCCCCATGATTGTTTTTCATGTACTGAACTAGACCAAGAGATACACTGTATTTATACTGTTTTACTCAAACTTGAAATCAAAATATTCTAATAATTTGGGATACTGGATTTCTGATTTTCATGAGGTGTAAGCCATAATCAGCAAAATGCCTTGAAATAAAAAAAATGCCTTGAAATATTTTACTTGACGTGCAGTAAATATAGAATATATGAAAGTTTAACTTTTTGAATTAAATTATGGAAAAAATAAGTTTTTCACTATATTCCAATATTTTTAGATGCACAAGTAAATATCTTGGTTATTCAGCTACAGTATAGAGAATTGCATTTATACATGTTTATATTATGAATACATGGCATGTTAGTAAATTGTAATATGATTAACTGGAATTTATTGAGTCCCATTAATGGTGTATTCCTACCTCATTCCCAGAGTTCCTGAGATTCACCGTAACCAACACAATGAGAGAAAAAAAATGCTTACTGAAGATGAGTGAATGAATGTACTAAAACTATTTCGATATATGGAATGTGAGAAGTCATTACATCCTGTTGGAATCCTCTGGAGAAAGCTGGATTCTAGCTTTTTTAGAACCGCTGTCATCGAAAACACATCTGTATTACCACAATTATTCACTGAAATAGGATTTTCTGACCTCTGTTTCTTGTCCATTAGATGCACAAGAAATCTATGAGGTGGTTCGACCAGTCAGACTCCATGATCTTCATAAAAGAGCTTTAGAGGTAAGGTAAGAGTTGATGGGTGATTTGATCATGGGAGTCTGTCATTAAGATTTTATAATGCATGTAATTATTCCATTAAAAGGGAATCCATTCCATCTTTTTTCCAGTCCACCAGGCCTGATCAAGTGAAATATGCCATGACTCTTGGCGGTAAACGCATTGAAATGCATCTTGAGAAAAACACGTAAGCTTTACTTTTTAGCCAAACCAAATGCACACACATGTCAATTGTTCTTGAGTCCAAAATTATGTATATATGTGCATCTGCTGCAATCTGGTAGTTGTCCCTGCTTTTTGAACAATTAACTCCCTACTAAGGCCCTGGTCACACTACACCTCACGATGGATTTGCAAATAATTGGCGATGAAAAATCAGTATTATTTCCACCAATCGTGCGATGCACAGTGAATGTTCTCCGAGCTTTGTGAGTTGTGTTTTGGTGCATCTCTGCCTTGTGAGTGGCCAAAAATGTTGCGAAAAATTTCAGTGCATGCAATGAAATTTGGTGGTGCTGTTTGCATCTGCAAGCTAAGTGGCAAATACTTGTAGATGGGTTTAGGAACACTTCCCAAGGTTCAGGGAAACATTATCACCAAACGTCTCATTTTTATCCCATTGCAAAGCATCATGAGCTGTAGTGTGACTGTAGCCTAACTGAGTAAGTTTGTTGTCTTAAAAAGAAGCTACTCAGGCAATGTGGATACCGTCATGGCTGAAATGCATTGCAGATTGACTTCTATACTGCTATCCAAAGTCTTTGTGCTATATTATGTACTGCATGTAAGACTTTTAACCAAATGAGAGAAGGATGGGAGTGGAATACTACTGGAGGCCAGTTTTAAATTTATAACAATATTGTTCTTTTTAAGTCCACAAAAGTATTTATTTTTCCCACAGAAGTCATCAGATGAGATCATCATCACGAGGATGAATTTTTAATGATAAAATGATGACTTTAAATGAGCTCTAGGTGTCAGCGTGCCCAAACATATGCATGCGGGTCATTCCATGCCAAATCAACAAATATCTGACAAATTTATGCTCGACCATCTCAGATTTCAATGAAATTTGGAGGGCTCATAGATACTATTAAAAGAAGTTAATCCCCAAAATTTGAGCTTCCTATCTCCAACGGTTTCAGAGATACAGGCATTTGAATTTTTCTATTTTTTTGCATTTTGCTCAAAACATATTTCAAAGTGTAATATAATCTTTATTATGCAAGATAGAAACCTAAAATTTTGCACAGAGACTCAATGTCTTGTACTACAAGCTTCAACTTAGAATTTCAATGGTCATTGTATATTAGATGGTGATTTTAACAAGGAAATTAAAAAGACAAATTTGCATTTTTTGCATTTTTAATTCATTCTGGAAGCTTGCCTGTGGCAGTAATGCTTAAACTAAGAATGTTATTCAAATCTACACAGAAATATCTACCAATTTCAGTTTTACCAAGTCTCCACTATTCCTAGTTTGTCTGTAATAGGGTTTTGAAATTCGCCGATTTCTAAAACATGCCATTTTCAGTAGCATGGATTCCAATGTGGGATAGCAGTTAAGAACTTGTAAATTTTTTTTCAGTAATCTCCTAGACCCATATTTTATATTTCCAAGTTTTTGTTCTGTGTCTCTCAAGTATTTGTGAGCTACAGGTGTTTAAAAAATTCATTTTTTCCAAATTCAAATTTTTGATATTTCCATTTTATTGATGATTAAGGACTGATAAATACAACTAAATGATTTGTATAGATAAGGAAACATTTTACTTGTGTTCATGTCACAGAAATATGGTTTTAAAAATATTATCATTTTGAAATAAGCTAAATAATATATGAACATTTCACATTTTTCAGTAAATATATATATAAAAACTAAAGAAGTCAGTCATTTTTCATATAAATCACTTAACTTACAATTTCTGTTGCATGTTAGTTTATGGCAGTCAGAATCTTTCTTTAGTCCAATTCCTATAGAACAGGGAGGAAGTTCAGCCATTTCTAGATGTCTAAGAACAAACTCATTTATACTGATCTCAAATTGAAAGCAACTACAATTAAATTCCCTAGTCAACTATTAAAAATATCCAATCCTTGCAAAGAAACACATTCAGTTAATAACATTGGTAAATTTTCTCAGTGCTCTGTATTACAATGTATTTAATATAATTCAAGCAATATAATGTTATCTGAACAAGTATGCAGTTTACAGACTCTAAAACTATAAGATATGAGCCACCTGTTCTGGTATCAAAGGTCACCTATTGTGCTGTGTTGATATTGATAAGGCTGGCTGTTGACTGGTACACAATAGCTGGTCATTGATTGCTAATGTTACACAGTCTTAGATTAAAATCAATTTACAAATAATTAATACTGAGCATTAATTGAACTTTTATTTAAAATTGAGGAAGAAACATGTCTCCTAACCTACTTAAGCCTTATTGAAGCATTTATTAACCCTCAAATTTCAGTTATATGAAAATATATCAAAAATTCGAATTTGGTGAAAATGGATTTTTTAAACCCCTGTAGTTTAAAAATACTTGAGAGACACAGAACAAAAATTTGGAAATATAAAATATGGGTCTTGGGGATTACTGAAAATAAATTACAAGTTCCTAACTGCTATCCCACATTGGATTTCTTGCTACTGAAAATGGCATGTTTTAGAAATCGGCGAATTTCAAAACCCTATTACAGACAAACTAGGAATAGTGGAGACTTGGTAAAACTGAAATTGGTAGATATTTCTGTGTAGATTTGAATAACATTCTTAGTTTAAGCATTACTGCCACAGGCAAGCTTCCAGAATGAATTAAAAATGCAAAAAATGCAAATTTGTCTTTTTAATTTCCTTGTTAAAATCACCATCTAATATACAATGACCATTGAAATTCTACCGGTAAGTTGAAGCTTGTAGTACAAGACATTGAGTCTCTCTGTGCAAAATTTTAGGTTTCCATCTTGCATAATAAAGATTATATTGCACTTTGAAATATGTATGTTTTGAGCAAAAAACAAAAAAATCGAAAAATTCGTATCTCTGAAACTATTGGTGATAGGAAGCTCAAGTTTTGGGGATTAACTTCTTTTAATAGTATCTCTGAGCCCTCCAAATTTCACTGAAATCTGAGATGGTTGAGCATAACTTCTTGTTGATTTGGCATGGAATGACCCATGCGTTCTTTGAAGAAGATTGCATCAAATTAATGTCAAAATACCAAATTAAATACATATAGTCTGTATCCTGTGCACATATTACAATTTCATGATCTTGATTTAGTATCTTGCGGCTTCATGAATTTGTGCATTTAATTGTCAGAGTACAACAACAACAAAAATAATAATAACATGCAATGCAACGTGCTGGATCAAGTGCTATTTTATAAGATGCCGAATAAAGAGGGAGGAAGCCAGGAAGCCATATTGTTAATGCTTTGCATCTTCTCAACAACAAATAAACAACTCCAGAACCATAAAAACTCCACGTTCACCAATTATTGATGAATTCACTCTTTCAAAATGAGTGAAAAATGCACATTTTAGGCTTTTTTGGAAAGGCTTCTTATATATTTATTGAGGATAAGTTCTTTCTAGTTGATCTCATGTCTTTGTTTGGGTTCTGCAGTGATTTTATAACTGAGGACTACACCGAGACTCATTACACAAGCGATGGGACACCTGTCATAACTAAACCTGTTGAAATAGTAGGTGGATGCTTGTTGGCCCTATAATTCAGTTTCACATGGTCCTAAGATGGCATTAGCTTGCTTCATTGCTAGTCCACCTACAGTTTAAGGCAAAATAATGATGTACAGTGAGTGATGTGACACAAATAATATTGTTGTTTTTTTTTTTTTTTTAATTTGTAGGATCTCTGCTACTACCAGGGGAAGATCATGAATGACAGGAACTCGGTGGTCAGCGTGAGCACCTGTGATGGACTGCGGTACTGCCATTAACTTCTCTCTGCTGTGTGAAAACAGAGTTGTTGAAGTGGCATGGTGGTAATTTTTAATAGGGTGTGGCCACAAGTTAATATATTAAGGTTCCTGCATCTAAATAAGCTGAGCAGTTTGGAACATCTGACAACTCAATGTTAACTAGTTGCTGGAAGGTTACAGGACCAAATGGCCTAACCATATAGTGTAGGAAATTATCAAAAGCAACAAATACAGAAGTAGTCTGTGGCAATTAACAATAACCCTTAAGCAAGCTTGAAGCTGATATTTCCTAGGTTATCTGTCATCAAGCTGCTTTGTACGGTTTTAAGACACCTCAAAGGCTTCAATGGATAAAGTACAGGCTTTGTGTAGAAGCTCACAAACTTGTTCAGCCGGTCTAAAACAGTCTAGAACAGTGATTCCCAACCACTGTGCCACGGCACATTAGTGTGCCGTGAGAGATCATCAGGTGTACCATGGGACATTATCCAATTTCACTTAATTGTTCCGAAAATTATTTATTTACTGCAAATAATTTGTCTTCGTTCGTCTATGCCAGCGACGTATAGTGACCAGCAGAACAATTAAATACTCTTCCAATAGATGGCAGCAGGTAGCTAATTAACCTGTGTATTTACCTGTTGCCATTCAAACAATAAAATTAGTAATGCTTCGGGTGTGACAGCGGTGATAGCGATAGCAGGGATGAGAGTTTTCCGCTTTTCAGCGGATTTCCGCTTTTTCTGAGTAAAAATCAACCTTTTTATATTATGCCAAATCCGTTGAGATTTTTTTTTTTCATTTATTGAGGGGGGGTGGGGTATGTTCCTTCATGATACTCAAGCGTAATTAATTCCTACGACAATGTTACATGTTTACATTTTCGCCATCTTTAGTCTCGCTAAGTCTCGCGGTAGAATACGTGTTATCTACAATGTAATTGGCCAAAACATTGATGGCAAGAGCATGATACCCAATCATAACAGTTCTTACAAAAGAGAGGACCGACAAGCTTTTGTCTTTGGCCAAAAAGCTGAAGAAGAAGTCGAAATGATCAAATGAGAAGTGACTGTGAACTATAAATAATTGTATAAAGTGTACATAGACATTATCCCATAAACTTAGCATTCGTATGATTTAATACATTGAACATGTATATGATAGATAGTCAGTAAATCTGAATTAATGCTGACAGTTTTGAAAACTTAAATATTTCAAAAGACTTTTTGAAGAAATCATATGCAACTAATGAGGACATAGGGAGAAAAGGTCAGTCACCCTAAGAAATTTTATTTAATATATGAACATTTTGATAATTAATAGAACTTAAGTTTAATGTGAATTATTTTGTCATTTTTGTTGATCATGAATTATAACCATACCCGTGAATGTAGAATGTGATTTTATTTTGAATTCAAACAATACTCCTATTGATTTGAAACATATTTTCATGTAAATATATAAAAAAGACAACAGATATTATTTTATCTACCACAGCTCAGATTGCAGGAAAAGTGGTTTGTAAGGCCTTATATATATATATATATATATATATATATATATATATATATATATATATATATATATATGTGTGTGTGTGTGTGTGTGTGTGATATTTTTGTTTGGTGGTGTGCCGTGGGATTTTTCAAATGTAAAATATGTGCCGTGGCTCAAGAAAGGTTGGGAAACACTGGTCTAGAACCATCTTAGGCAAACCAAAAGTGATGAACAGTTTATAAGATCTTTAACCACAATAGCAGTAGTAATTCCACCAACGGGAACAGCCTCTGGAAATCGAATACTCATTGGAGGTAAGTATTGATGTTCAGTCTTGGTTCTAGGCAGAAACAACACAATCAAGTCTTCAAAAGGCATCCTGATAACAAGGATGGAACAAAGAAGAGCTGGAGAAAAGACTTGCCTGGGTTTCCTGATACACTGACAAACATGGCAATACTGACAGAACTGCGTGGTATAAATGATGGATGGATAGCTTTGGGGATACTAGCATGGAATTGCAAGCAGGACCTTTTCCATATACTGTAACGCACACCCGCTAGACTGTTCTGTTATGTGTTCTCTGAATGCTAGAAAAGAGTCTTGCCTAGCCTCTGAAGGGCCCAACCTGGAAGGACCCAACTTGGAAGGACCCATCACCTTCCAAGTCTTATTCAAACAGGGTAACACGATGTTTTCACTCACATGAAAAGTGACAAAGCAAGCAAAATGAGACATAGGGATAGGTCTTACTGGAGGTACAGGTGGACAGGACAGTGAGGGAGTAGAAAAGGAAGACAGGTTCATCTAGTAAAGAGCTGTCTGTGCAGCAATCATTGCTTCTAAATCTAACTGCCATGATCAAACCTCCCAGTTCACCTCAAGTTCCTTCTTGCAAATAAACATACTAAGCTCCTTCCATGCTTTTTCTTGTGCCTTCCTTTGGAGACCTGCAGTGCACAGCTTGGTGCAGGCCTCGTCCCTTCATCCTGGAATGAAGGAAGGGGAAAAAAAAGGATCAGAAAGGGGTAGTGGAGCTCTGGCTTTGACCTCAGGCTCAGCCAGTTTTGCAGATGTTCAGAACACTCCTGTCCTATCCAAGAAAGTCTGTATAAATCAATCAAAAAATGTAACTTGTGGCCTTACTGTAATAATTCATGGCCACAAGAAACTTATTTCACTCAGTAGTTCCATACTTTACAAACCGCTAATGAATTTTTTTTTTAGATGTTGATGTTCTGGTCATTTCTAGAAGAAATGGTAATATCTGAAAGAAGGTTATAACATAAATGTTGCCTTGGGTAAATCTCAAAAATGAAGGGTAAATCTAGCACCCTTGAAAGTTTATTGGTTTAAGAGGAACTCTATGCTAAGACCCTCTTTTCTAAGATTGTTTCTGACCTTCAAATGAATCAAAATGACAATGGTAATTTCCTTAGCAATTGGTTTCGGCATGTCCTTGGAATGTTCCTATGTTCCTACAGTACTTCTGGTGATGTGTAATCACTTGGGAAATTATATAAATATATATATATATATATATATATATATATATATATATATATATATATATATATATATATATAAAATCATCATATAAAAATATTTCATGGCAGTAGCACCTAAATTTCCATCACTGGATCTCCAATGTGTTCATGTGTCTCAGGGGTTATTTCCAGACTGCGGAACAGAGGTTTATTATCGAACCTCTGACTGAAGATGCTGATGGTGACCATGCAGTGATGAAGTACGACAATGTGACTGATTCTCCTTCTGTATGTGGAGTCACCAACATGACCTGGTACCCTGTTCCTGAAGGCTTCCCAGGGTCTTCTCCTGGAAAATCTAAAGCTCGCTCATCAGTAAGTGAGATCTGTTACATTTAAAGTAGATCCCAGGCAAACTATGGTCTTAATAACCAATATGTAACTTTCGTATTCAAAATGACTTGATATCCCAAGAATCAGGAAGTGACAAAGTCAAAACTGAACCATGGCTGATGGACTCCAGACAGTTATTGGTTTACTCATGGCACAAATGTACGTGCATGCATAATTGCTGCTTATTTTGCTTTTACGTAGGGCCAAACAATGTTCCTGCAAGAGAAATACAATGAACTCATCCTTGTAGCGGACAACAGAATGGTACGTAATCTGCAGACAAACAAATCGTCCTGTATGTCTCATCTCATCTCATTTCATTTCATTATCTCTAGCCGCTTTATCCTGTTCTACAGGATCGCAGGCAAGCTGGAGCCTATCCCAGCTGACTACGGGCGAAAGGCGGGGTACACCCTGGACAAGTCGCCAGGTCATCACAGGGCTGACACATAGACACAGACAACCATTCACACTCACGGTCAATTTAGAGTCACCAGTTAACCTAACCTGCATGTCTTTGGACTGTGGGGGAAACCGGAGCACCCGGAGGAAACCCACGCGGACACAGGGAGAACATGCAAACTCCGCACAGAAAGGCCCTTGCTGGCCACGGGGCTTGAACCTGGATCTTCTTGCTGTGAGGTGACAGCGCTAACCACTACACCACCGTGCCGCCCCGTGCTGTATGTTAATAAGGGCAATTCATGAATTGTTGTCAGAAATCCAAGTGCAAACAGCAGTGGTCCATAATTGTAAGATGAGAGAACCAGGAAATAATACAGTAATCTTTATAATAAATAATAATTATCTTTTAGAAATAATAAATAATCTTTTAGCTCATCAGTGGGAAGTGGTGCCCTTCTTTCTGCACTGCTGGCCCCCCAACTTGAGGGAGTTTTGATCGTAAGAGGGCCGAAACTCCCCAAGGCAGGTGGTAGATCAACTGCTGATCCCACTGGTGATAGCACAGGGCAATTCCATCATTGCGTCTGTGTATACTCAACAACAGAAAATAATACATATGGAACTGGAACTAGGTAATTGGATTTAACGTTGATAAGACTTCGTCATATGATAAAGCTACAGCAGGGTCATCTTCTTTAGTGATGGAAGTTCTGATCTGACGGCTACAGCCATCAAAGGTTCTAGGGAAGGATTATAGTAGTGGTTTCCCATTGCCTTCTACTGGAATATTATAAAGGTTTTCTCCTCTCAAACATTCACACACATATTCACACCTATGGACAATTTAACCTAACCACATGTCTTTAGACTGTGGGGGAAACCGGAGCACCCAAAGAAAACCCGCACAGACACATACAAACTCCACACAGAAAGGCCCCTGTCGGCCACTGCGCTCAAACCCAGAACCTTCTTGCTGTGAGGCGACAGTGCTAAACACTACACCAGCATGCCGCCCCAACAGCAGGGTATAAACAGACAAACATCTCAAGGACCAAACACAAAACAGGTAGAAACAATGGAATAACTCACCAACAAGAGGATAGAGGCAGATACAGGACTACAACAGGAAAAAAAATGACATGAACCCAAAACAAAGCAGAATTTTTGACTCATCATTTCCCCATACATAGATTAAGCCATATAATCTCATCTCATCTCATTATTTCTAGACGCTTTATCCTGTTCTACAGGGTCGCAGGCAAGCTGGAGCCTATGCCAGCTGACTACGGGCGAAAGGCGGGGTACACCCTGGACAAGTCGCCAGGTCATCACACGGCTGACACATAGACACAGACAACCATTCACACTCACATTCACACCTACGCTCAATTTAGAGTCACCAGTTAACCTAACCTGCATGTCTTTGGACTGTGGGGGAAACCGGAGCACCCGGAGGAAACCCACGCGGACACGGGGAGAACATGCAAACTCTGCACAGAAAGGCCCTCGCCGGCCACGGGGCTCGAACTCAGACCTTCTTGCTGTGAGGCGACAGCGCTAACCACTACGCCACCGTGCTGCCCCAAGCCATATAATTTTGGATCAAATAACATTTACCAATTTAGTGTTCGTAAAATTGAGTATTTTGTGATCTAGTAGTAGGTATCACTTTGGCTAGAAGATTTTATAAACACAGTTCTCATGATGCTGAGTGCAAATCGTACCTCATTGGATATACCCATGATCAAATCAACTGCATTGTGATTTCACCTCTGAAACCCACATCTTGACTTGAAAATAAGTCTCGACAGATCCATGGATCTGTTTAAAGGGTATAATTTTGTATTTGCCAAAACAGGTTTCTGACTAACCATCTGTTTGATTTTGCTCTCACACAGTATCGGAAGATGGAAAAGAGCATCACCAAAGTGAGACAGAGGGTCTTCGCTATTCTCAACTTTGCCAATGTTGTGAGTCTCACACCTCCTGTTGAAGTAAATTCAATAAAACTCTGATGTGACAATAAAGGTGCTGTTCCAAGAGTACGCTGCAGGCTTGAAGTACTTGAGTCCGACTTGTGCCTTGACTTGGATTTGAGCACTGATGACTTGGACTCAGACTCGTGCATTAACTGCATTCGAACTTGTAAAGACAAGGACTCTGATTTTTTCTTTATTTTTTGTAACATGCCATAATAATTTGGCATAAGATATTTATATCTACATGAATTTTTATACTAATTTTGTGCAAGAGAATGCACATTCACCTGTTAATATGTCATGTTCAGGAGCAAACTAACGTTAATGGCACTAAAATGCCTGGCGAGAATGCCTCTAGGATTGTCCACTTTGCTTATACACACTTCGTGTGCAGTGGGAAAAAATGCACTGCTACGGTATGTGTATGTATGCTGTGTGAATTATTGTAGGCTATAGTACAGGACATACAGCAGATATAAAAAGTCTACACCAGTGGCGTGGACAGACATTTTGGGGGGCAAGTGCTCTGGGGGGAAAAAGGGCACTTTTTTGCGCATGTGGAACACCTTATTATAAAAGTCTGAGATTTAACCCTCCTCTTGTGTTCGGGTCGCCACTGACCCATTTTAATTTTTAAAGGTGTAAAACAACCACTTAATGTTAATTTATTACATCAAGGCTTTTTGACTTTGCCAGGAATCTCTAGTTGAACAAAATAGAAAAAGAAATTTTTGTTTTCCTAAATCTGAAAATGGTCTAGCAAAAAATATAATACTTATGTGCAGTTGTTTCTGTATGCAACGGGCTACTTCACGACAAAATAATTACAGCTTGGGCTTAGAGGGCAAACAATACATTTTCACTCGATTCATGTGTTACCTGGCTGGTGGGGCAGGGGAAGAGCTGACTGACTGCCCGATGTGTTGTCTGCGCTACGACAAGGCCGTGGCTTCCAGGACGCTATGCTGCTGCAACCTCACATTGAATGCACTGCACGCTTGTTCACATGACAGAGCAAGAGAGACAGAGGTCCGGTGTGTGTGCGGAGGGGGCACACATCGGGACATTATTTTCACACACGCTTTTAATGCCGCGGCTTTTCTAAAAGATCATGTCGACATTGGCCTCAGTAAACTGTAAAAAAAAAAAAATTCAAAAGGGCACTTTTTTGGACAGAGGGCAGAGGGGCAGGTGCTTGAGCACCACCTCGTGTCTATCTGTGCACGCCACTGAGTCTACACACCCCGTTAAAATGATCAGTTTTTCTGATGTAAAAAAAAACAAGACTACGATAAATAATTTCAAAACTTTTCCCACCTTTAATGTGACCTATAACCTGTACAATTTAATTGAAAAACAAACAAATCTGTTAAGGGGGAAAAACATAAAAAATAAAAAAAAACATACAATAAGCTGGTTGCATAAGTATGCACACCCTTAAACTAATACTTTTTGTTGAAGCACCTTTTGATTGAATTACAGCATTCAGTCTTTTTGGGTCGGAGTCTATCAGCCTGCCACATCTAGACTTGGCAATATTTGCCCACTCTTCCTTGCAAAAGCACTCCAAATCTGTCAGATTGTGAGGGCATCTCTTATGCACAACCCTCTTCAAGTCACCCCACAGATTTTCAATTGTATTTAGGTCTGGGCTCTGGCTGGGCCATTCTAAAACTTTTTTGGGGTCATTGTCATGCTGAAAGATGAAATTCCTCTTCAGCTTCAGCTTTTGGGCCAAAATTGACTGGTATTTAAAACTGTTCATAATTCCCTCCACCTTGACTAAAGCCCCTGTTCCAGCTGAAATAAAACAACCCCAAAACATGATGCTGCCACCACCATGCTTCACCATGGGTATAGTGTTCTTTTGGTGATGTGCAGTGTTGTTTTTGTGCCAAAACCATAACACAACCATAACCATAACACATTTTCCCACATGCTTTTAGAAGAGTTGATGGTTTTGGTTTGGTTTCTTTGCAAAATATAGCCAGGCCTGGATGTTTTTCTTTAACCCTACCTCAGACCAGACATACTGTATGGAGAATATGGGAGATTGTTGTCACATGTAGTACACAACCAGTACTTGGCAGAAATTCCCGCAGCTCCTTCAGTGTTGCTGTAGGCCTCTCGGCAGCCTCCCTGACCAGTTTTTGTCTTGTCTTTTCATCAGTTTTGGAGGGACGTCCAGTTCTCGGTAATGTCACTGTTGTCCCATATTTTCTCCACTTCTTGATGACTGTCTTCACTGTGCTCTATGGTATATCTAATGCCGTGGAAATGTTTTTATACCCTTCTCCTGACTGATAGCTTTCAACAATGGGCTCCTTTGTGCTTTGCAAGTTCTCTTCGAACCAGGGCTTTTGCTGGAGGGCGCAACTGAGTAAATGTCTGAACTTTATTTGGGGTTAATCAGAGTCATTTTAATTGATGGCAGGTGTGAACCCAAAAAGACTGAATGGTGTAATTAAATCAAAAGGTGCTTCAACAAAGCATTAGTTTAAGGGTGTGCACACTTATGCAACCAGCTTACTGTACGTTTTTTATTTTTTATGTTTTTCCCCATAACAGATTTGTTTTTTTCAGTTGAATCGTACAGGTTATAGGTCACATTAAAGGTGGGAAAAGTTTTTAAATTATTTATCGTGGTCTCGTTTTTTTACATCAGAAAAACCGATCATTTTAACGGGGTGTGTACACTTTGTATATCCACTGTACATCTTCACACTACTCAATGTGTTTTAGAGTGTATGCGTGCGTGACAGCTGTGTCATTTGCATCGGACTTGACTCAGATCAATAGTGTACTTGACTTGAAATTTTCTTTAATGACTTGGACTTGAACACTGGGGACTCAAGACTGGACCAGGTGGGGTTTAGTGTAACATTTCAGTCTAAATGTCGATGACTGTTAATTATGGAGCGCTTGTTTGGTTGCTTTATTGACTATGATATATGGAGCTACAGTATGCATCATGTAGGGAATAAAACGCTGAAGCAGGGCTACTGTTACCACCCTAAAGTGAATTATTTTCTCTCACAGCATATCCTCAGAGCAACATTTCCCAGCTACTAAAATGCTTTATTTATTATACTGTAGAATGACGCATTACAATTTTTATCCATTTATAGTTGCATTTAATGTTGAGGAACATGCTTGAAATGAGTTCATATAATAACTTATCACAGCTATAAGCAGATGTTCCCTCAGCAGCCTCACTTCAGCTTATGTCACAGAAAAACTGAAAAGTATAAACTCCTCATTCCTGAAGATTTTCCCGTGTCAGACAACATACTGACTTTCACAAAGCGCTGACACTGGAGACTATGAATAATGAAATCACACACTTTTTAAAGTGAGACAGCCTTTCAATTTCATAAAATCAGTGAAATTTAGTTCCTTCTGAAATGTGGTTATTGTGATAATGTTTATTTCTGTAATAACTCACAAAATATCAGGCCATTCTGTGGCTGGGAAGTTATTTAATTTGAGGGGATTAAAGCAAATAATGTGCATGAAATCGCTCGCTTCACACAGTCAAGCAGACAAAGGAAGTCCGTGTGCGCATGCACAGGTTTGCTTTCTTCTTCTTCTTCTTCTTCTTTTGGGTTTTACGGCAGCTGGCATCTACAGTGTTGCATTACTGCCATCTACAGGTTTACCTTGACCGTGCACTGACCGTTCCATCATTCTGTCAGTAAACGAACAGCTGATCACACCGAGGTGCTCGCTGAGCACCAATATTTATTAGTTTGATCCTGCGTTTCCTTTCCTTCGCAAAATAATGTCTTTTCTTCTCGCTTTCCGTTACTATAGTCAGTCTTGCACATTTCATTTGCACACTCACGTCCTCCATTTTTCTCTCCTGTTTCAAATTTGTATCCCATAATGCCTTGTACGAACGGAGAAAGCCCACAACGTGATGCATGATGTAGTATCTTGAATTGGGTCATGGTGAAGCAGGAAAAAATAGCAGAGAATTCAGGGCCACGTGGCCTTAAATTCATTAATTGTTCTATTAAAAAAACGAATAAAATTGGAAGTCTGTGATTCGAATTCAGTAACGATCAGTCCGCTAAACAAAAATAACTGGGTGTCGGGGAAAATTCTTTTTATGATCTACACTTGAAAAATCTGAAAGGCAGTCTACCTTTAAATCATTGACCTTGTTTGTCCACTATATGAGTCCCTTATGAGAACAAGAATTTTACTATAGCCCAGAGCTGTCAGATCTGCTGCTAGAGAAAATGAATCAAAACCTTCTGACCAATCAGATTCCAATAAGTGCTGTATTTATTGTATTTCCTGCCATCCAGACTAAAACGGGATTTGGATTTAAGTGAACTAATAGGAAGAATGTCTTGAAATTGGTTTACTGTAATGTTATGAAGTTATTCATCCATGAAACTTTTTTTTTGCAGGTGTATAAACCGATGAACACTTTCATTGCTTTGATTGCTTTGGAGATTTGGACTGATGCTGATAAGATAATGGTGACTACGCCTGCTGGTGACACACTGGTTGAATTTACAAAGTGGAGAAATGAGAACCTAATAAAGAGGCAGAAGCACGACAACGCTTACCTGATCACGTTAGTGTGAAAATGACCAATCAAACTTCTGTTTTTTGTTTTTTTAATTTTCATATATAAAACCACATGGTTTGTTATTGTTTCAGTAATATCGACTTTGATGGGTCGACAGTGGGCCTGGCATATGTTGGCACCTTGTGCACAGACTACTCTACCGGAGTCATCCAGGTACCAAAAAAAGGAGATTTTCTTCATAAAAATCACTGGATTTCTGAGATGATGACCTGTGTCCAATATCCCTGTGCTTTGTCATGTCTCTCAGGACCATAATACACAAACCACAGCTGTAGGTGCCACCCTGGCGCATGAGATGGGACACAACCTGGGCATGAGCCATGACAGCACCTCGTGTACATGTGCCAGTGATAGCTGTATCATGGCTGCCATTCTGAGGTAAAATAAAAGGGCCCTCTTGTCGCATTACAACTCAAACTTCACATCTATGACAAAACTACAGGCTTTTTCAGTTCCACACCACTGGTTTTGTGCATTATGGACTTTCAAAAACTGTAATAAGTAATAATATAATGTTGAATGGCACTAAATGGAAATATTTAAGTTATTCCATGAAATCGAGTCAGACATGAGCTGATAGCTGACAAGTCGCATAGGACCAAGTTGGCTATAATCCATGTACGACGAGATTGAGTGGAATAACTGTCTTATTCTTTCCACATTCACTGGATTTTGAGAAACAGAGCATTTTTATTTTTATTTTTTGCAAATTCAATAAATAACTTTATACAAAATGTCTGACAAAATCGTTTCCGCTTAGAATGTACACAAACTGGCAATATGACAGGAGCAATTTGTGAAAAATGCGAAAATAATAATAATAATAATAATAATAATAATAATAATAATAATAATTCTTGAAAAATAAAAAAAAGATATGTTCTTGCCATCAAATACTTTTATTCCATATTTTGTTGCTCTTTTTTGTATTTTTGGGGGTTTTGTTTTCAAGTAGTTTTTATTTCGTCCTCGGTTGGTTCAGTAACATGCTCCGCCAATTTCTTCTTCTTCTTTAAGGTCTTTTGGCGGTTGGCAACCACCTGGGCTGGAGTGTGGAACAGGAGCTATTGGGGGGAATATGTATATATAATTTTAGCTATTTCTGTTTCTTTTAAAGGTAGACTGCCTTTCAGATTTTTCAAGTGTATGTCATAAAAAGAATTTTCCCTGACACACAATTATTTTTGTTTAGTGGACTGAAAGCTACTGAATTTGAATCAGACTTCCAATTGTATTAGTTTTTTTTTTTTTCTAATAGAACAATTAATGAATTTCAGGCCATGTGGCCCTAAATTCTCTGCTATTTCCCTGCTTCACCATGACCCAATTCAAGATACTACATCATGCATCATGTGGTGGGTTTTCCCTGTTTGCACAAGTCATTGTGGGATACAAATTTGAAACAGGAGAGAAAAATGGAGGACATGAATGTGCGAATGAAACATGAAAGACCGACTACAGTAACACTAAGCGAGAAGAAAAGATGTTATGTTATATACGAAGGAAAGGAAATGCAGAACCAAACTAATAAATATCAGCAGTCAGCGAGCACCTCGGTGTGATCAGCTGATCATGTAGTGACAGAATGATGGAACGGTCAGTGCACGCTCAAAGGTAAACCTGCCCATGCACGCATGGACTACCTCTGTCTGCTTGACTGTGCGAAGCGAGCAATTTCCTGCACATTATTTGCTTTAAAGGAACAGTCCACCGTACTTCCATAATGAAATATGCTCTTATCTGAATTGAGACGAGCTGCTCCGTACCTCTCCGAGCTTTGCATGACCTCCCAGTCAGTCAGACGCAGTCAGACGCGCTGTCACTCCTGTTAGCAATGTAGCTAGGCTCAGTATGGCCAATGGTATTTTTTGGGGCTGTAGTTAGATGCGACCAAACTCTTCCGCGTTTTTCCTGTTTACATAGGTTTATATGACCAGTGATATGAAACAAGTTCAGTTACACAAATTGAAACGTAGCGATTTTCTATGCTATGGAAAGTCCGCACTATAATGACAGGCGTATTAACACCTTCTGCGCGCTTCGGCAGCGCATTGATACGGAGCTCAGATATCAATGCGCTGCCGAAGCGCGCAGAAGGTGTTAGTACGCCTGTCATTATAGTGCGGACTTTCCATAGCATAGAAAATCGCCACGTTTCAATTTGTGTAACTGAACTTGTTTCATATCACTGGTCATATAAACCTATGTAAACAGGAAAAACGCGGAAGAGTTTGGTCGCATCTAACTACAGCCCCAAAAAATACCGTTGGCCATGCTGAGCCTAGCTACATTGCTAACAGGAGTGACAGCGCATCTGACTACATCTGACTGACTGGGAGGTCGCGCAAAGCTCGGGCAGGTACGGAGCAGCTCGTCTCAATTCAGATAAGAGCATATTTCATTATGGAAGTACAGTGGACTGTTCCTTTAATCCCCTCAAATTAAATAACTTCCCAATCACAGAATGGCCTGATATTTTGTGAGATACTACAGAAATAAACATATATCACAATGACCACATTTCAGAGGGAACTAAATTTCACCGATTTTATGAAATCGAAAAGCAGTCTCACTTTACATACTTGATAAAGTGATATATCTAACTTGATGTGTGCCACCATTTTGTTTTTCTCTACTCACAGTATATGAGCTGATAGCCTTGTATTAGAGTAGCCAATCAGAGTACGCAATTGCTCATATCTAGTGAATGTGAATTTTATATATATGATATTATAATTGAATTCATGCTTCAGGACCTCAGTTTTGCATCTTTTTGCCACGTTAAGTTGTGGGTCCAATTTCCATGAAAGAAAAGAAAACCTGGTTTCATGGCCAGTTCAGTCACTTCTGAACTGGCCATGAAACCACACTTCAGAAAGTGTGTTCTGAACACACTTTCATTGCTATCTGCATAAAATATTCACCTATTTATAATATAATAGGATTCCGTGCTTTAGCAAGTGCTTTTTAAAGACTCGCAGCCTACTAATGTGGGTGAGATCCTTCTAGGTAAGTTGAGGAATTTGCTCTGATCATTTGCTCTGATTAACCAGATTTCCGTGTCCAGTTCATGACGGTCAGCTTTAACTGCGTATGTGTAATATATTTGCCTCAGTACAAACATATAGCTCGTATCGAGCATGTGGATGACTTTGACTGAAATGAGACTGTGTATGTTAGTTGTAATGAAGTGCTACGAATCCAGACATGATACCAGCAGCCTCTTGCCAAATGGAATATCAGGGCAGTGCTAATAATGTGTAATGTTAATTATATGAAGTGTTGCTCCATATATTTAATATAATTATTTCACAAGTCATTGCCTGTACCTTTTGTTTTGTAGCTACAAAGTCCCAGAACTCTTCAGCAGCTGCAGCGTGACCAATTTTGTGACGTTCCTGAACACACGTAACCCTGAATGTCTCCTCAATAAACCACAAGCCATAGACATGATCCAGCCTGCAGTGTGCGGCAACGGCTTCCAAGAGACCGGGGAAGACTGCGACTGCGGATCTGTGACGGTAAATCAGAACTTGTGGATTGTTTAATAATGTCACGCGACGTTTGACATTTTCTCTGTGTGTGCATGCATGTGCAGGAGTGCACCAACCCGTGCTGCAATGCCACCACGTGCACGCTCTCAAAGGGCTCGATGTGTGCAGATGGAGAGTGTTGTAAGGACTGTAAGGTAAGAATTTTTTTTTTTAATAATGTGTGTTAAAGAGTCAGTGTGAAAAACAGAAGGCATAATCACCAATGGAATGCCGTGATAAATTGGAGTAACTGTTACCACCCTAAAGCGTATTATTTTTCCATAAACACAGACCCTGTGGTGTTTTATTCCTCACATATGAACAACGATGACCTTATTTGCTAACGATTACAATTTTTATTTCTTAAAGAATGACATTGTACATGTCACCCGTTTGTAGTTCTTGCGGAAAGTTGAAAAAGAAGAAACAAGTCAGTTCCTGTTATCACTTATGTTACAGAAGCTATAAACAGTCATTCCACCACCAGGCTGTCTTTTTGTCTTTCTCTTAAAGTTAATTGGATTAAAGAATGCAGCTTGTTGTGTTAGTCAGAAACCACTGAAGTTCAAAATCATCGGAAAAATTCCCTGCTTTGGAAAACTCGCTGATACTGGAGACTCCTTCCATAAATGTTTCATACATGTAAATAAATTCTATTGAAAAACAGAACATATTTATCCATTTATGATTAGTTCATTATGGAGCATCAATCATACCCTGTGAATGAGCTGTTACTAGATAAACATTGGCCTTTCTACTGAAGGCATCTTCGAAGGATGTTCATTTAACTAAACCCAAGAGTTAGCTAGTTGGCGAACAGATGCCACACAAATCATATCCAAATTAATTTGATAAAAGTCACAAGGTTATCAGACCATGTTATATGTTCTGTGTTATTTGATGTTCGTCCTTCGGGGTCGAAGTTGACCATGACTTCATTTTGGTGGGTGGCAGTTGTGGGTCTGGAGGTGACCGATGAGGCCAATCCAGGCTTTGAAGGCATGCCCATGTGCCAAGATAGTGAAGGTACTCAATCTTTTTGTTGTATTTGGACTGCTTAGTGGGATCCCTCCCAGCTGCGGTGTGCTGGTCAGGGTGAGGGGAAACAGGCTATTTTTTCTTGCCCCTTCCTCCATGGAGGTGAATCCTAAACAGGGCTGCTCAGACACCCAGGGGGATATCGAACTCTGCTGCTGCTTCATTCCAGCAGAAAGAAACACTATACTCTGGGCTGCTTGTGTGCAGGTTCATGACTACAGCTTCTAGTGTTTCCACACCTGCTGCTTCACCACTTGCCCATCACCACAGGACTTGAATTTGAATTTGAAGTCACAACTTGTGCGTGACTTGGATTAGAGTGAGGGAGAGTTGTGCAGCCATCAGCCTCACTCTCTCGTCCCGACCTAACTGGGTCCAGGGGCAAGACAGAATCAAGACAGCTGGAGCTAGGTGGGGATGTAGTGGATGGCCAACAGTGTTCTACATGTTGCACAGTGCCCTGATCATGTTCTGCAAACACTTTGCTAGGTCTGCCTTCCTGCCTGTTGAACCACCAGGTGGTGGTCTCCTCTGCGCAGCCTGCTGAGTCCAGTCTTCAGTCATAACCCAGACCAGGGGGAGTGAGGGGTTGCTAGTGCTTGCCCAAGGCACCACCCCAGGCTAGTGGAGGGAAGGAGATGCCTTGCTACTCTATCGCATGGCAGTCAAGGATGGCACATGCCCACTGCCCTAAAATTTTTCATGTTAATTTTAGCCCTATGTTATCGATATATAAGACAAGTACAATGTTTATTTCTCTGTAACTTTTCAAAAAGTTAAAAGAGCCCAAAAACTTGTATTTAACCCGAAATCACTTTTCTGTGAAGTTTGTTCTTCGATCTTTTTTATTTTCTCCGTTGTTTGAGATTTCTAGGTAATAGGCAGCATTGAGGCTATATTAATGTTGCCTTCAACTGGGGGCAGTTTGAAGGCATTGCAGAAGACAGGAAATGAGCTTGATCAGTTTCAAACAGTCCTTGATGCCTTGTCATTTTGTTCGACACCCTCATGAGGCAGCATTTTCTTCATTTTGAATGCACCCATAATGGTTGAGGACATTAAGTTGGACAGAATTTAATCTATGACCTTGGGTTATTTCTGCTGGTTATTTTTTCCAATGTAAAGCATGTGATATGCTAAGGGATTCAGACTGGACTGAAATCCCAGCGATACTCAGGTAGATAATAATTTAATTACCCAACCTTTCCTTTCCATGTCAAACTAATCCAGTCTGAATAGGGCTGAATACGTTAACTGGCTCAGTCCAGTTAGAATCCAATTTCACCTTTTTTTCCCTTTAATTTTTTTTTTAACTCTGTCTTGTTGGCCAGATTGCTGAAGTCACCTTGATGTGTCGTCCCAAGCGTGATGAGTGTGACCTGCCTGAATATTGCACAGGAAGTTCAACCACATGCCCTGAGGACATCTTCTCAGTGAACGGGTTGCCATGCATGGATGGCGCTGGCTACTGCTACAACGGAGAGTGCCCTCGACGGAAAGACCAGTGCATGAAAATGTGGGGTTCAGGTACATGGTTGGCATTTTATGAAGCATTAAAACTATTACTATTCATACTTTTACTACTCTTAATACTCTTTATAAAGGATTAATAGTGAATGAAACTGATGTATTAAGCAAGTGCTTTTGTTCTTTGTCAGGTGCCGTGGTAGCAGATGATGAGTGTTATAGCCAGAACAAACAGGGAACGTTCTTTGCTTATTGTACACGACCCACCAACGATGAGTATATAGGTTGCCAGAAACAGTGAGTACAAGACCAATACATTATGGCATTGTTATACCTTGCTTAACCTGACAACATGCTGTTATTTCATGCAAATGCCTTGTTTTAGTCTTCCTTAACTCCAGCTTGAAGTTCATTTTGCAGTGGAAGTTCAAATACAGATTGACATTCATCTTAAATCATGAAGGAATTCTGCTAAATACATTTGATCTCCTAGGGATGTCATGTGTGGGAAGCTTTTCTGCGACAAAGGTCAGGAGTTCCCAAACTATGGCCTCTCTGTCACGTTCAGAACGTGCAAAGCCACTTACTACAGCAACAGTGCCCAAGATTTTGGTCAGGTGAACACAGGGACCAAGTGTGGTGAAGGGAAGGTAAGATCTCATTCAGTAATGTGATGACCAAGTCTTACAAGGGAATCTAAGTTCATCAGTGGAGGAATCTCTTTCATATTTGGTCTTCCAGGTGTGTAGTCAAAACCAGTGTGTGAGTTTAGATGTCGCCTACAACGCAGCCAGCTGCTCCAATCGCTGCAGTGGCAATAGGGTAAGTTTTCAGCATAACAGATTTGTAATATGAGCCATATTCAGAGTGTCTGAGTTCAGAATGTATGTTGGAATTTACACTAAGAAATTTCCTTATATTCAGAATTATTGTTAGAAATTATAAGACATGCTGGATATAATAACTTGCAAAATGGGCTAGCTCTGAACAATCTGTGTTTTCAAATACATCTTGATGAGGCGGCAGTGCTTGTGGAACTCTGGCGTAAATTCTGGGTAGCACTTTAGGCTGTAGTTATGACTGAGGTCTGAAAAAACGATGTGCAATATTTCTGTATGAAATGCTCATTACTCTCATGATGCTTATCTCAGTTTTGAATACAGCGCATAATGTAACTGCATGTTCAATGATGGACTTCTACAGGTGCCTTGGAAGAACAGGTAAAGGAACAGTTGTGACCTTGAAAAAGAATGATCTGAGTGTAATTGTGTCCTACAGGTGTGTAATCATAAGCTGGAGTGCACTTGCGCACCTAACTGGCTCCCACCTGACTGTGAGATGCCAGACACCAGTTCTCAGGCTACAGAAACAAGTACCTGTTTTGTTTTGTTTTGTTTTGTTTTGTTTTGCTATGTGTTTTCCAAGGTCTAATTCTAGTCCCAGATACATTTATAGTTTGTAGTTCTGGATATCATGTAACAGTAGTTCCCAGTTATTAGTTCTAGGTATCATCTAATGGTTGATTCAAGTCTCTGGTACACATACAGTATACAGTATATAATGGCACCTGTCAAGGGGTGGGATATATTAGGCTGCAAGAGAACAGTCAGTTCTTGAAGTTGATGTGTTGGGAAGCAGGAAACATGGGCAAGTGTAAGGATCTGAGTGTATGTAGTGGTTTTTACCTACCAAAAGTGGTCCAAGGAAGGACAACTGGTGAACCAGTGACAGGGTCATGGATGTCAAAGGCTCATTGATTCACATGGGGAATGAAGGCTAGCCCATATGGTCCAATCCCACAGAAGAACTACTGTAGCACAAACTGCTGAAAAAGTTAATGCTGACACCTTTCTGTTTTCAAAAAAGTCAAAGTCCCTTCCATGTCAGGATCTGGTCTTCCCAGGCAGTCTATCCCAGTACTAACCAAGCTCTTTTGAGGTGCATGGGTGCGGCACTGATTTCCATTTCCATAGCCCTTGGCCTCTCACCTATACAGCTAGGGTTACAGTGGGGGGCTAGTCCTCTGGTAACCGCAAGAGTTTAATTTACCTACTCCCTACTCATGGCCTGAATGAGCAATCTCACAGCTCCAGGACTGCTTTGAAAGAATGAACTGGGACATTTTTGAGGATCATGACCTAGAAGAGTACATATCAGCAGTGCTCTGTCACATCAACAGCTGTGTTGACAGTGTCACTGTTGACAAACATATCCAGATACACTCTAACCAGAAACCCTGGATGATGAAGGAGGTCAGAACTCTCCTGAAGGCTCGCAATGCTGCATTTAAATCTGAGGACAAAGCCCTATACATAGTTTGCACATGATGTCACAGAGTCGGGGATTCCCTAGTGGCGGCCATCTTGCAGGTCAAGCTTATTGTACAGGTCACTGAGCACCAGTGTTGGGGTCGTTACTTAAAAAAAGTAATCAATTACACATTACTCACTACTGTAAAAAAATGTAATGCATTACATTACTTCATTACTCTTTATGAACAGTAACTCCTTACATTACATTGCATTACTCAGCTACAGCGTTAAGAAAAAAAAACCAAAACCCTAGGCCTATATGTGCAGGCACACTTCCTATTTCAATCAGTAAGACACAAGGCAAGCCTTTCTTTAATGCCCTTTAATAAAAAAAAAACATTTAAGGCTTAAATGTCATGATGACAACATGAACAAGTGGTACAGAGGAAGAAGAGTCAGTATGGGTCTGTGGACAGGCTTATGCCAAAAAAAACAAGCCTCCTCAAAAGTCTAAAACAAATAAGAGGCTAGCTTGAAAACAGCACTGACTAAAAATAGCACAAATTAAATCGCCTGCAGACACTGTTAAAAGTTAAATAAGAGGTAGTCTATAAAGAAAACACAGCATAAATGCCTTAAAACTTAAATACCACAATGACCATTTAACCTAGATGAAGTCAATTAAACACGTTTGATTGTCAGTCTAGCCTTGCAAACAGACTTCGTTAACTTACTGGGGGTGCTCCCCACTAAAGCAATGATTGTAGCGCATGAGGAGCAGTCTTTCAAATCTGTTGTCTGACAACCTGTTTCTTCTAGGCATCAGCACGAGACCACCCAGGCTGAACAGCCTCTCGACTGGAGCACTAGATTTCAGTGATATCTTTTTTATATGAGGAAACCGATTAAGTACTTCCATCTCTGACCCCGATTGCAAATACTCTATGACTTCTGTGTCACAGCTGAAGGAAGAAGTGTTTTCCTCCTTGTCAAAGTCAAAGAACTCCTTCTCAGCCGCAGTGCTGTAGGAGGCGGCGGGAGTCTTATTCCCCAAAATGGGCGCATGAAGAACTGAAGCGCGAGTGCGACACTCTGCAAGCAGTAAATTCTTTGCGGCTTCTCTCCTCTCGTTCTCCCTCAGCCATCGCACTTTAAACTTTGGCAACGTCACGGCAGCGAGGAGGGCATCCACAATGAACGTGCGCACCATTAGGAACTGTAGTGTGATTAATGAACTTATAAAAGTAACGCATTGCTCTACTACGTTAGGAACTGTAATGTGATTAATAAACTTATAACAGTAACGCGTTACACTACTACGTTACCGACAACTGTAGTGTGAGTACAGTAACACGTTACTTAGTAACGCGTTACACCCATCTCTGCTGAGCACACATTGTAACGCGCGAGTACAAAGTCTTCAAAAGAACCCAAGTAGGCTATTTAAAGCTAGCAATGGTGCACACCTGTTGTATTCACGGCTGTCATAATAGGTCAGATGATGACGTCAAGCGGATCTTTTATGGAATTCCCACTGTACGGGAGCACGAAGGCGAGCAAACAATGAAACTCAGCATACAAAGAAGAACTCTATGGCTTGCGAGAATCAACCGCAAGGATTATCAGCCTTTCAAACACAGCAAAGTCTGCTCCGATCATTTTATAAGTGGTAAGTTGTTTAAATAAACAATCAATTGTGTTTAAGTTTGTTTTTGGAAACCAAAAACCAAAAGCAAATGTGCGCGGCTTTCCGATTTAACCTGTTTTTTTCTCATCCTTATACTTCCTATGTTTCATGGACTGTAACAGATTTGCTTATTTAGTAATTTTAATACAGAATTTACTTTGAAATTATAATCAGACACTCCAACGCCCCCCCTAAAAAAAAATCAGATCTGCGCGATTCAGCCGTGAAAAAGGCGGCATCCGCCAAAAGGCGCACTGTAGAATATATAAAGTTGTATATATCAGACAGCCTTTAAAGTTTGATGAAGTCAGTTTCAGGCTTTGGAGCAGGCTTTGGCAGTTTCAGGCTTTGGCAGCCCTGCATAGTCACTTGAAAATGCATCTTTGTCCACCTTGTAGGGGTCAATTCCCCCAATCAAGGCTAGTTTGGCTGCATACCATTGTCGTGAGATGTCGTCTAATGTATCTATATACTTCTGTTTGCTTGATTTTGCCAACATTGATCTTTATTTTAGAAAACTGACTATATAACTTCATAAATTTGTCCGAGATAACGTAGCCGGTAATGGCGATGGTCCGTTTTGTTTGACCCACAAGATGGCGGCTGGAGGGCTTTCCCCGGAATGCCATGACGTCAGTGAAAACTATGTATACAGCACAGCCAGAGCCAACCTCAAGAGAGCCATCAAAGGTGCTAAAGCTGAGTATGGGAAAAAGATTGAGGACCATTTTGCCTACAATGACCTGTGGAGGCTATGGCAGGGGATCTAGCACATCACCAATTACAAAAACAGCAATCACAGGACTGCTGAGGTGAATGCCGTATTAGCAGAAGAGCTTAACTGCTTCTTTGCCTGCTTTGACGTAAGAACAGCAGAGGCAGCAGACATTACAACCACTCCCACCTACAACAGCCACATGCTCAGTGTACAGGAGCACAAAGTGAAGCGTGTGCTCAGGGCTGTCAACCCCAGGAAGGCTGCAGGACCAGATGGAGTGGCAGGAAGAGTACTGAGAGAATGCACAGACCAGCTCTCGGCAGTCTTCACAAACATCTTCAACCTGTCCCTGCCCAAGGCCACCTAAAATCAGCCACCGATCTGCCTAAAATCAGCAACAATTATCCTAGTACCAAAGAAACCAGTCATCAGTGGCCTCAGTAACTACCGCCCAATGGCACTCACCCCAATCATCATGAAGTGCTTTGAGAAGCTGGTCCAGCAGCACATTAAAACCAACCTCCCAGCCACCTTCGACTGACACCAGTTTGCCTATAGATCAAATAGGTTTACTGAGGATGCGATAACCACTGCCCTACACACTGCACTTTGCTACCTTGAACAGCAGGGTAGCTACATGAGGATGCTCTTCATAGACTACAGCTCTGCATTCAATACAGTCATCCCAGACAGACTGATTCCCAAACTGTCTGACCTAGGACTCTCCCAAACCATCTGCCACTGGATCAAGGACTTCCTCATCAACCACTCCCAGATGGTAAGACTAGACACCCACACCTCATCCACCCTCATACTCAGCACTGGAGCCCCACAGGGCTGTGAGCTGAGCCCCCTCCTCTATGCCCTTTACACCCACGACTGCACTCCCACCCACCCGACCAACACCATCATCAAGTTCACGGATGACACAACTGTAGTTGGACTTATCTCAAGAGATGATGAGACAGCCTACAGAGATGATGTCCAGAAACTGACAAGGTGGTGTGAAGAAAACAACCTAGCCCTGAACCCATCAAAAACAAAAGAACTATAATAGACTTCTAAAAACACAACAAGGACTACACTTCATTGCTAATCAGCAGGGTTAGAGTGGAAAGAGTGCCCACTTTCAAGTTCCTGGGCACACACATTACAGAGGACCTCACCTGGACCACAAACTGCACAGCGGCAGTGAAAAAGGCATAGCAGTGACTGTACTTCCTGAGGATCCTCAAGAAGAGCAAACTCCACGAGCAGCTGCTAGTGACCCTCTACCGTTGCTCAATCAAGAGTGTGCTGACTACGTGGTACACCAGCAGCTCTGTGGCAGACAAGAAAGCCCTTCAAAGAGTCATCGACTCTGCCCAGAAGATCATTGGCTGTCCACTGCCATCTCTAGAGCAACTCTACACCACCCGTTGCCTCAGCAGAGCCACCAACATCCTAAAGGACCCTTCCCACCCCAGACACCAGCTTCTGAACCACTGCCCTCTGGTAGACAGTTCAGGTCCATTGCATCACAGACAAATAGACTGAAGAACAGCTTTTACCCGAGTGTCATACGTGAACTAAACAAAGCCAGTCACAAAGATGCCAGCGGTACGGACAGAAACAGGACTGAACTGTAACACAAACTGTCTACACTTCTACATGCCTACCTCTTACCTAAATAGTATATCTTTTTACAACCACATGCACCCTTCTCTTGATTCTCTTGATCACATCCATCCATCCATCCATCCATCCATCCATCCATTTTCTACCACTTATCCGGATCTGGGTCGTGGAGGTAGCGGCCTAAGCAGAGCAGCCCAGACTTCCCTCTCCCTGGCCACCTCCACCAGCTCTTCCGGGGGAATACTGAGGCATTCCCAGGCTAGCTGAGAGATGTAATCTCTCCAGCGTGTCCTGGGTCTGCCCCTGGGTCTCCTCCCAGTGGGGCATGCCCAGAGAACCTCCTTTGGGAGGCGTCCAGGGGGCATCCTAACAAGGTGCCCAAACCACCTCAACTGACTCCTTTCGATGTGAAGGAGCAGCGGTTCTACTCTGAGTCTCTCCCGAATGACCAAGCTTCTCACCCTGTCTCTAAGGGAGAGCCCAGCCACCCTGCGGAGAAAACTCATTTCTACTGCTTGTATCCATGATCTCATTCTTTCGGTCATTACCCACAGCTCGTGACCATAGGTGCTTGATCATATATCGTGATCTCATCTCATCTCATCTCATTATCTCTAGCCGCTTTATCCTTCTACAGGGTCGCAGGCAAGCTGGAGCCTATCCCAGCTGACTACGGGCGAAAGGCGGGGTACACCCTGGACAAGTCACCAGGTCATCACAGGGCTGACACATAGACACAGACAACCATTCACACTCACATTCACACCTACGGTCAATTTAGAGTCACCAGTTAACCTAACCTGCATGTCTTTGGACTGTGGAGGAAACCGGAGCACCCAGAGGAAACCCACGCGGACACGGGGAGAACATGCAAACTCCGCACAGAAAGGCCCTCGCCGGCCACGGGGCTTGAACCCGGACCTTCTTGCTGTGAGGCGACAGCACTAACCACTACACCACCGTGCCGCCCTATCGTGATCATATATATTTATTTATATTGCTCCTGCTCAACTGCACTCTGTCAACATGGGCAAATGTGCAATTATCACGCCAAATTGTGCAATACATTCACTTATCACTGTGCAGTAACCCACTGACTGATCGTCATGCTGTATCATAGGTCACACCCTAGATACATAGAATTACATTTATTTTTTAAGCAGTTCTTGTATAGATATGTTTATATTTTTTTACTGACATATAGTATAGATTTGTTTTTTTTTTTTGCTTGAATGTTTATCTTTTTTTTCCCTTAATACTAAGTGTTTGTATGAATACACCAACTAGATTGCGTGCTTCAATTTCACTGTACTGTACGGTGCAGTAACAGTGAAGGAATCTTGAAGAGTTTGACTTCCCTACTTGCATCTGTATTGCAGCATGCCTTGCCAGATGACAGTAGGTACCATTTTTATGATGGTCTTTCATATGACCTGACCACGAGTAGAACTCGCAATCTCCCGATCGAGAGGCAGACACACTAACAACTAGGCCAACTTGCAGTACCTTTCTGTTTTAGCCAGCATTAACTTTTTCAGCAGTTTGTGCTACAGTAGCTCTTCTGTGGGATTGGACCATATGGGCTCGCCTTCGTGCCCCATGCAAATCAATGGGCCTTCGACACCCATGACTCTGTTGCTGGTTCGCCGGTTGTCCTTCCTTGGTCCACTTTTGTTCAGTACTAACCACTGCATACCGAGAGCACCCTACAAGATGTGCTATTTTGTAGATGCTCAGACCCAGTCATCTACTGTAGCCATCACAATTTGGCTTGATGAAAATTACTCAGATCCTTATGCTTGCCCATTTTTCCTGCTTCCAACACATCAACTTCAAGAACTGACTGTTCTCTTGCTGCCTAATATATCCCATCCCTTGACAGGTGCCAGTGTAATGAGATAATCAATGTTATTCACTTCTTCACCTGTCAGTGGTCATAATGTTATTGCTGATCGGTGTATTTCTTAGTTTCAGAAGTCATCTTAAAGATTGTGTCAATCCAACTTTTTTAAACTGTAATATACTCAGAAGTTCTACTTCCATCTAACAGTCCCAGTTACATGCAAACTTAATCGTTACGTATATACTCTTCATTCCTTGTTGCAGAAACTTTGAATTGGGGTATTTTTAAGTCCCACATACATTCCAGAAGCAATCAAACAGTGGTTCCCTGTCCCAGATAAATCTATAGTTCATTGTTCCATATATCTATATGAAGGTATGTGGACACCTGACTCTCTTCTAAGAAGGTGTTCCACTAGATTTTGGAGTATGGCTGTGGGGATTTGTGTCCATTAAGCCACAAGAGGTCAAGTAGTGATGAGGCGCAGTCAGCGTTGGTGTTCCATGGGATGAGGTCAGGGCAATGTGCAGGACACTCGAGTTCTTCTATTCCAATCTTGGACAATCCCTGTCTTCATGGAGCTCGCTTTGTGCAGAGGGGTATTGTTATACTGGAACAGGGTTAGGATTCTTTGCTCCAGTGAATGGAAATTAATTGTTCAGTATACAAAGACATTCTATACAATTGTTTTGGCAGCAGTTTGTGGTAGAACTGTATGGATGGTGATGGTCAGGTGTACATGTACAGTACCTGTGGTCATATAGTGTATCATATACCAGTAGTTCCAAGATAATGATTCACATGTAGGTTCACATTCCAGATATCTGCTAACAGAATTTCCAAGTCCCAGATGCCATCAACCTAAAATGAAAGATTTTGTATGAATACAAATCTTTGTATGCTCAAAGATCCTAGAAATATTGACTTGCAGCTTCCAGTCCCAGGTGCACACTATACTTACCTGTTCCAAAAACAGTTCCTAGTCCATAATTAACTGACCAAACTATTTCTAAATAACTACCAAAAGTTATTTGTAGCCTCAAAGACAGCAATGACTCCTAACTCCAGATTCCATACTCCAGTAATGCCCAGTCCCAGATATCTTTAACTGACCTGATGTGTAGGAGTTTATAAAAATGAGATGCTGGAATGCTAACCTCAAGAACACAAAGAGAAAAGACCACACCTTCCATTCTTTGCATTTTAGGTCCAGTGATAGGCATTGCTGTGGCCATCGTTATCCTGGTGGGGGCTGTTTTAGTTGGGATAGCCATCTACTGCGTGAAATGTAGGAAGAATCAAAGCAGGTAAGCAGGAATACAGACTTTCTGCTATATCAGGTATTAGTCTATCCACATTCACTGGATATGAGCAATTGCACGCTCTGATTGGCTACTCTACTATGAGGATATCAGCTCATATACCGTGAGTAGAGAAAAACAAAATGGGAGAGCATGTTGTTGAACCGAGGATGAAATAAAAATTTACTCAACAACAAAACCTCAAAAAATACAAAAAAAGCAACAAAATCTGGAATAAAAGTATTTGATGGTAAGAACATATTTCTTTTTATTTCTCAATAATTATTATTATTGCGTTTTTCACAAATTGCTACTGTCATTTTACTGGTTTGTTTACATTCTAAACGGAAATTATTTTGTTGGACATTTTGTATAAGGTTTCTATTTATCTCATCTCATCTCATCTCATTATCTCTAGCCGCTTTATCCTGTTCTACAGGGTCGCAGGCAAGCTGGAGCCTATCCCAGCTGACTACGGGCGAAAGGCGGGGTACACCCTGGACAAGTCGCCAGGTCATCACAGGGCTGACACATAGACACAGACAACCATTCACATTCACACCTACGGTCAATTTAGAGTCACCAGTTAACCTAACCTGCATGTCTTTGGACTGTGGGGGAAACCGGAGCACCCAGAGGAAACCCACGCGGACACAGGGAGAACATGCAAACTCCACACAGAAAGGCCCTCGCCGGCCACGGGGCTCGAACCCGGACCTTCTTGCTGTGAGGCGACAGCGCTAACCACTACACCACCGTGCCGCCCATTTCTATTTATCAAATTTGCAAAAAATAATGTTCTGTTTCTCAAAATTCAGTGAATGTGGATAGAATGAACCAGTTATTCCACTCAATCTCATCATACATGCTACTCGCCTCGTTGGTTATCAGGTCATGTATGACTCGATTCCATGGAATAACTGTTAAAGCTAGACGGCCTTTCGATTTCATAAAATCAGTGAAATTTAGTTCCCTCTGAAATTTGGTCATTATGATATATGTTTATTTCTACAATATCTCAAAAAATCAGGCCATTCTGTGGCTGGGAAGTTATTTAATTTGAGGGGAAATCACTCACTTATCACTCAGTTATTTAATTTGTGTATGAAATCACTCACTTCATGCAGTCAAGCAGACAGAGGAAGTCCATGTGCGCATGTGCAGGTTTCCCTTTGAGCGTGCACTGACAGTTCCATCATTCTGTCACTAAACGAACAGCTGATCACACCGAGGTGCTCGCTGACCGCCGATATTTATTAGTTTGGTCCTGTTTTTCCTTTCCTTCATATATAACATAACATCTTTTCTTCTCGCTTTCCGTTACTGTAGTTGCTCTTTCATGGTTCATTCACACACTCATGTCCTCCATTTTTCTCTCCTGTTTCAAATTTGTATCCCACAATGCCTTGCCACGCCCGTTTCAAGCTATTTTGGGGCCCTAGGCAAAGGGGGATCTGGGGCCCATAATTATTCCCCCCTCGACGAAAGGCCTTATGGCCGCCTACCCACTGAAGACTTAATAAATAAACATCACACATATTGTAATCTTTCTTACGATTTTTACTTAATAAATGAACTCTTTACATTATTATAAATAATTATCAAACCCAATTAAACACAAGAATAGACAAAATATACACACACACACACATATATACAGTGAGAGTAAAAAGTATTTGATCCCTTGCTGATTTTGTTGGTTTGCCCACTAATAAAGACATGATCATTCTATACTTTTAATGGTAAATGTATTCTAACATGGAGAGACAGAATATCAAAAAGAAAATCCAGAAAATAACTTTAAAGAATATATATTAATTGATTTGTATTTCATTGAGGGAAATAAGTATTTGATCCCCTAGTATGCATTAGGAGTTCTGGCTTTCACAGACCAGTTAGACACTCCCAATCAACTTGTTACCTGAATTGAAGACACCTTTTTCTAACTAATCACCTGTATGAAAGACACCTGTTCACAGAATCAGACAATCAGACAGATTCCAAACTCTCCAACATGGGTAAGACCAAAGAACTCTCTCAGGACCTCAGAGACAGGATTGTTGACCTGCACAAATCTGGAATGGGCTACAAAAACATTAGCAAGATGCTGGGTATTAAAGTAACAACCATTGGTGCAATTGTGAGAAAATTTAAGAAGTATAACGTGACCATCAATAGACCTCGGTCTGGTGCTCCACAGAAGATTTCACCTTGTGGGGTGGCAATGATCATGAGAACTGTGAGAAATCGGCCTGCAACCACACAGCGGGAGTTAGTGAATGACCTCAAGGCAGCTGGGACCACAGTCACCAGGAAAACAATTGGCAACACTTTGCGCCGCAATGGATTAAAATCCTGCAGTGCCCGAAAGGTACCCCTGCTTAAGAAGGCGCATGTGGAGGCCCACCTAAAGTATGCCAATGATCACTTCAAAGATGTACAAAGTGATTGGGAGAAGGTTCTGTGGTCAGACGAGACCAAAATTGAACTATTTGGCCTAAACTCTACTCATGTGTGGAGGAAGAAAAATGCTGCCTATGACCCCAGGAACACTGTGCCCACCGTCAAGCATGGAGGTGGAAGCATTATGTTTTGGGGTGTTTCTCTGCCAAGGGCACAGGGCTACTTCACCGCATCAGTGGGAAGATGGATGGAGCCATGTACCGTGCAGTCCTGAGGGACAACCTCCTCCCCTCTGCCAGGAAGTTGAAAATGGGCCGTGGTTGGGTCTTCCAACATGACAACGACCCGAAGCATACAGCAAAGGCAACAAAGGAGTGGCTCAAGAAGAACCACATTAAGGTCATGGAGTGGCCCAGCCAGTCTCCGGACCTCAATCCAATCGAAAATCTATGGAGGGAGCTGAAGGTCCGGGTTGCCAAGCGACAGCCCACCAACCTTAATGATTTAGAGAGGATCTGCAAAGAAGAGTGGGCCAAAATTCCCCCTGATATGTGTGCTAACCTTGTGGTTAACTACAACAAACGTCTGTCCGCTGTGCTTGCAAACAAAGGCTTTGCCACCAAGTATTAAGTGCTTTTGGCTAGAGGGATCAAATACTTATTTCCCTCAATGAAATACAAATCAATTAAAATATATTCTTTAAAGTTATTTTCTGGATTTTCGTTTTGATATTCTGTCTCTCCATGTTAGAATACGTGCATCTACCATTAAAAGTATAGAATGATCATGTCTTTATTAGTGGGCAAACCAACAAAATCAGCAAGGGCTCAAATACTTTTTACTCTCACTGTATATATATATATATATATCCCTGGCAAAAAGTATGGAATCACCAGTCTTGGATGAGCACTCATTCAAACGTTTTATTCTGTAGAACAAACTGAGATCACAAACATGATACAATAATAAAGTTATTCCAAAGTGCAACTTCTTGGCCTTCAGAAACACTAAAATAAACGAAGAAAATACATTGGGATAGTCAGCAAATGTTACTTTTATAGACCAAGCACAGGGAAAAAAATATGGAATCACTCAATTCTGAGGAAAAAAATATGGAATCACTCAATTTTCAGGTAGAAAATAAGGACTCACCCAGTCAATTTCCTTTCCCTAAATTGACACCTGCCTCAGATTAGATCTGCTCGTTAGTCTGCAGTTAGAAACAGCGCAGTTATCACACCTTGGAGGGCTGCTGGACCAAGTGGATTGGCAAGAATCATGGCTCCAACAAGAGAGATGTCTCTTGAAACAAAAGAGAGGATTGTCAAACTTCTTAAAGAAGGTAACTCTTCACGCATGGTTGCCAAAGATGTGGGCTGTTCACAGTCAGCTGTATCTAAGATATGGACCAAGTACAAACAGCATGGGAAGGTTTTTAAAGCCAAGCGTACTGGTAGACCAAGGAAGACATCAAAGCGTCAAGACAAAATGTCTTGAAAACCGAAAAAGTACAACAAAACAAATGAAGCATAAATGGGAGGAAGCTGGAGTCAATGTACAAGTATGTGACCGAACCGTGAGAAATCGCCTAAAGGAAATGGGATTTTCATATAGAAAAGCTAAAAGAAAACCATCATTGACACCTAAACAGAAAAGAACAAGACTACAATGGGCTAAGGAGAAGCAATCATGGACTGTGGATGACTGGATGAAAGTTATCTTCAGTGATGAATCACGAATCTGCATTGGACAAGGTGATGATGCTGGAACTTTTGTTTGGTGCCGTTCCAGTGAGATTTATGAAGAGGACTGCCTGAAGAAAACATCCAAATTTCCACAATCCTTGATGATATGGGGCTGCATGTCAGGCAAAGGCACTGGGGAGATGGCTGTGGTTACTTCTTCAATAAATGCACAGGTTTACATTGACATTTTGGACAGTTTTCTTATCCCTTCAATTGAAAAGCTGTTTGGGGATGATGAAATAATTTTCAAAGATGACAATGCATCGTGCCATAGAGCAAAAACTGTGAAAGCATTCCTTGGTGAAAGACACATCCAGTCAATGTCATGGCCGGCAAATAGTCCAGATCTCAACCCAATAGAAAACTTGTGGTGGAAATTGAAAAAAATGGTCCACGACAAGGCTCCGGCCTGCAAAGCTGATCTGGCAACTGCAATCAAAGAGAGTTGGCACCAGATTGATGAAGAATACTGTTTGTCACTCATCAAGTCCATGCCTAAGAGACTGCAAGCCGTTATAAAAGCCAGAGGTGGTGCAACTAAGTACTAGTGATGTGTTTTGAATGTTCTTTTGTTTGTTTTTTATGATTCCATATTTTTTTCCTCAGAATTGAGTGATTCCATATTTTTTTCCCTGTGCTTGGTCTATAAAAGTAACATTTACTGACTTCCACAATGCTTTTTCTTCATTTCTTTTAGTGTTTCTGAAGGCCAAGAAGGTGCACTTTGGAATGACTTAATTATTGTATCATGTTTGTGATCTGAGTTTGTTCTACAGAATAAAACGTGTGAATGAGTGCTCATTCAAGACTGGTGATTCCATACTTTTTGCCAGGGGTTGTGTGTGTGATATATATATATATAATGAAAATAAGGCAAAGTAATATAAAATGTGCAAATAACACAACACTAAATATTTAGTGTATATACACAAGTAGAAATAACTTCAAATGGTGATTAAATGATTACAAACATGAATAAGAATCTTAATAAGAACCAGCACACACAGAAAAGTGCAAAAGGTATAGAAAAACACATAAAAATTTAAGAATACACAACTAGAATCATGGGCAAAATGTCTAAAACTGCTGCTTGCGGGCTTTGGCTTCAGCAAAGGCAGCCACAATACCCTCCATGTCCAAAGACCTGTGGACATCACATTCAATTGACATGAGTGCCACTTTTTTACATAAATAGGCTATTTATGTAAAAAAGAGCTTTCTTGTGAGCCATCCCCTATCCTACTCCATTCATGCTCACAACACACTAGCTACTTCTGATGAAAGCCATGCAGCTCGCTGAAACTAACTCTGACTATGACATTTTGATAAACACAATAAGTTAATCTGGGAGAAGTTGACAGTCTTTCACCTATTTGTGTGGCACATATTAGAATTTTTAGCCAGTCCTTGCAAGTTTGTAAGCCTATTGTGCATGACAACATTTGCATCACTGTTATAAACACTGTCTACAAGATAACTACCATTAACGTAAGCTAGCTACCAAATTTGCTTGTCGACCCGCTTGGTATTAATGAGTGTGTACATTCTCACTTACCAGTGTCTTGTTTTTTTCTGTCTTCCTCTTCCCTTTTCTTCTTTCTCTTCTGGCTCCCTGAGGGGTAATTTCGCTTCATATTTGATTTTGTTTTTTTTTTGCCGCGGAGCTCTGCAACCACTTGACTGGACGGAGATGGGCATTGAGGGGTTGACAACAGACTGTCATTGCACTTTTCGGCCAAAGCATGTAGGGAGGCGTTGTTGTGCATTAGGGGGCCCCCCTTGGAACTAGGGTATTTCAACAAGTGTCATTAGGCGCTGCGCTGCCGCGCTCAAAAAGTTGTCATTGCTATTGAATACATAACCAGTCATTTGGCAGTGGGGGCCCTTCGAGGGCTGGGGCCCTAGGCAATTGCCAAGTCTGCCTACCTTGTTGCAACGGGTCTGTGCCTTGCACGAACGGGGAAAGCCCACCACATGATGCATGATGTAGTATCTTGAATTGGGTCACGGTGAAGCAGGAAAAAATAGTGGAGAATTTAGGGCCACATGGCTCTAAATTCATTAATTGTTCTATTTCCAAAAAAAAAACTAATAAAATTGGAAGTCTGTGATTCGAATTCAGTAGCTTTTGGTACACTAAACAAAAATAACTGGGTGTCGGGGAAAATTCTTTTTACGACCTACACTTGAAAAATCTGAAAGGCCATCTACCTTTAATTATCTACGTTATATCATCTCAGTGTTGTGCTCATCTGCCAATGCTCATAACAAACTTCTCGTTTTGTTCGACAAGAACGAACCGTTCCCAGATGTCTATGGTAAATGCTTAATGTAAGTATTTTTATTTGTTTAGGGGAAAGGCTTTGTGTGTGTGTGTGTGTGTGTGTGTGTGTGTGTGTGTGTGTGTGTGTGTGTGTGTGTGTGTGTTTGACATTTGGGCCACTCTGTTTGGTCCTGACAAACATTTGAAATAATAATGCATTCAACAGTAAATTTGCTAAGATATAAAAAGTGTGAAAGTCAGCATATGAGCTTGGTTGGGATGTCATCTTTACCATCTTTACGCATTGTGCTCTTCCAGGTCCCCCCCCGGGATTGTGAAAATCCAGTCAAAGAATGACGGTCATACAGAACACAACAAGGATATCATAGAATTGTGTTTTACAGACTTTCACAAAAAACACTTGAAGAGAACTGATGCTGTGAAGTTATTCATCAACTCCAAAAGATCTACCTTGCTTCAAAGTTTGGTCAGAACCATTATCGTTTTTTTCTTGTCTACATCTAGCAGTGAATTAACCTTTTCACATGACCTTAAACTACTGGATTGGCTGTGTAAAATGATTGGCTACTAAAATTAGGACACACTCAGTGGTATGCATTGCTTGAAGCCTTTTTTCTATACTTAGAAGATAATGAGAACATAAGTACATATTTATATATGTACTCATATATATGTATATGCTGCAACATGGAAAAAACTTTCCCTTGGTTAAATGTTGACGTTTTCTTTTGCAAATACAGTCGTGAAAAAAAGATGTACTGTACATCTCATTGAAATTGGAGAATTTTGTCAACATATTTAAACAAGCAAGCATTTCACTCTCTTTGATACAATGCCTAGAGATGAAGGCGATGTACTCCAACAAACACTACACTAAATGAACATTTTGTAGTTATTTTCATAATTTAAATTTAAAAAAACAGTCAGAAAAAGTAAGTACACCCTTACATTTATCACACTTTCAAGTCCATATGAGCAATTGCGCACTCTGATTGACTACCACTAGGCTATCAGCTCATATACCATGAGTAGAGAAAAACAAAATGGCAGTGCGTGTTGCTCAACCAACCGAGGATGAAATAAAAACATTAGAATCAGGTGTTCCAGATTAGTTGCCGTTGATTAGAACCTCTTGCAGGTGGAACCCATCTTATTTAAACCTGACATCTAGGGTCTGGTGTTCTCTTTGCTGCTGAAGTGTGTCGTGTCATCAAGATCTAAAGAGCTCTCTAAGGCCTTCAGAAAAAAAGGTTGTGGATGCCTATGAATCTGGCAAGGGTTTTAAAAAGATCTCTAAATTATTAGAAATAAATCATTCCACTGTAAGGACTACAGTACATCTACAAGTCACGTACATTTCAAACAGCTACCAATTTGTCCAGGACTGGCAGCAAATTCATCCCAATAGCAGACCGTTTGATGCTAAAAGAAGTCTCCAAGAACCCCAAAATTTCATCACTAGATCTGCAGGTAACTGTTGGTGTGAAAGTGGTGTGAAACATCTACAATCAGAAAGAGATTGGATAAATTTGACCTGCATGGGAGGCGTGCCAGGAAAAAACTTTGCTGTCCAAAAGGAACATTAAAGCAAGACTACAGTTTGCCAAATGAACATATAGACAAAGACCAGGCCTTTTGGAATAACGTGCTTTCGACAGACGAATCAAATGTGTGGTGCAGACCAAAGACGGCTTTTCAGGAGAAAAACCTCATACTACCTGTGAATCATGGTGGTGGAAATGTTATGGTTTGGGGTTGCTTCGCTGTCTCAGGGACTGGGAGGCTTGCATTCATTGATTCAACTGTGAATTCTGAATCATATCAAAGAGCTCTTGAGGAGAACATGAGACCATCTGTTGAAAAGTTGGAGTTGAACCAAAGGTGGACCTTTCAACAAGATAATGATCCTAAACACACAAGCAAATCCACCAAGGAATGGCTCAGAAAGAAGAAATGGAGGGTTATGGAATGGCCTTTTTCATCAAAGTGCAGATTTGAGTTGGCCTAGTGGTTAGCGTGTCTGCCTCTCGATCGGGAGATTGGGAGTTCTACTAGCGATTGGGTCATACCAAAGACAATCATAAAAAAAATGGCACCTACTGCCACCTGGCAAGGCATGCTGCAATACAGATGTGAGTGGGGAGTCAAACTCTTGTGGTTACCAGAGGACCAGCCCCTCACTGTAACCCTAGCTATGTAATAGGCGAGAGGCCGAGGGCTACAGAAACGGAGATCAGCGCTGCCTAATGAGCCGTGCGGTAAAGGCTTTAGTAGATTTGAACCCCATTGAAATGTTGAGGGGAGATTTTGAAAAGGGCAGGACATGCAAGAAAACCTTCAAACAGTGTGCAAATGAAGGAATTTTGCATTGAAGAGTGGACAAAAATTTCAGCAAGCTGATATTGGAGACTGGTAGACAATTATGCAAAACTGGTGTGTAGTGGTTAGCACTGTCGCCTCACAGCAAGAAGGTTCTGGGTTCAAGCCCAGTGGCTGACAGGGGCCTTTCTGTGTGGAGTGTGTATGTTCTCCTCATGTCTGTGTGGGTTTCCTCTGAGTGCTCTGGTTTCCCCCACATTCCAAAGACGTGCAGGTTAGATTGAATGTGAGTGTGAATGGTTGTTTGTCTCTATGTGTCAGCCCTGTGATGATCTGGCGACTTGTCCAGGGTGTACCCCGCCTCTCACCCACAGTCAGCTGGGATAGGCTCCAGCTCACCTGCGACCCTGCACAGGATAAGCGGCTACAGATAATGGATGGATGGAAATGGGGTTCTTTTAATCACATACAACTGGGGGAATAAAACAATAACCATTCATTTATTTCCAGGCTTAGGGAGTAACGGAATACATGTAATGGCGTTACGTAATAAGGATACAAAAAAAGGTAACTGTATTCCGTTACAGTTACAGAAAAAAAGACATACTCAGATTACAGGTACATTTAGTGAAAATGGGGATTATTTAGCAGGATTACAATTTTCATGCTATTTTATTTTTTCATTTAAAACTGGAGATGGAGGGAAAATAACATACTGTCATACACACATGTGCGCGCACTACGACACTTCATGTCTGTCAGTATATAAAACTTGCCACCTGGAATGGTGTCTATCGAAAAAAAACGCGTTCACCGGGTAGAAATTTCGCCATTATTTTAAATTTGTGGAACAAAAGGGGAACAACAACACCGTGCAATGCAAATTGTGCCTTCCAGCTGTGAAACGCCTGTCATCGTCCAAGGACTCGACTTCCAATCTGAAGAAACATTTACAGGTAAGACTGCTAATATTAGCTAAGCTAACGTTAGTTAGCTAGCGAACCTGTCAATACCGGTCCTATTACAACCTCTGATAAATATTTTGGGACTGCGTGTGGTGATGCTGGGGACTGGGATAGTTTGCAGGGTTGGGAAGAATATTTTTTCAAACAGTTCTGGTTTGCCGGTAATTAAATTAACAAAGAATCCCCAAAGACTGAAACTACCTGTGATGAGGCGCGGCTGGCTGGGCTGCTTGCACCTTGTACAGCGCTCAGATAGAGAGACAACTGAAACTCTTTGGATTTTTCAGAAGAAAAGCAATGGGTAAGAATTCATAAAGGCTGGCGCTCGTCATATTATTAAGGTCCATATCAGTACAAATGAAGGCTATGCATTTCGGTGCCCATTTCGAGAGAAGAACATTAAATTATTACATCTCATTATTATTGCTCATGCTCTAGATAGCCAGGAAGACCGAATGACGCCATTGTTATTGAACAGGTTGCATTTTTTTGGAACGTTAGCCTAAAGTAAGTAAAAAAACTAAATTACATCGACGAATATTTCTAATTACCAGCAACTAAGGTGTTATTGCCAGTTACGAGTCAGTGGGACAGTTCCCTCACAGTAGCATCCTTAATGCCTGCACACTTGATGTCATAGGTGTTTTGGTTTAACGAGTGACCTTGTTTACTAGTGACATGACACTTGTAGTGATGACAGTTGTTAGAAATACACACAGAACATGTACTTGTCCTCCTAAAAACCTTGAATTGTACTTATCTATTTCAAATATTTTTTATGACTACCACAAGTGCCACTAATAATGATAACCTTTATGATGATAGGTACTGTTATTGTTGATGTTATCATAGTAAATGTGCTGCTGCCCGAGTTTGAGTGTTTTAGTGATGTGTGGTTATTTGTGGTGTGGTGTGATCCATACCTTTTTGTTGAAAATTTAAGTGAACATTGGATTTGTCTCATCTCATCTCATTATCTCTAGCCGCTTTATCCTGTTCTACAGGGTCACAGGCAAGCTGGAGCCTATCCCAGCTGACTACGGGCGAGAGGCGGGGTACACCCTGGACAAGTCGCCAGGTCATCACAGGGCTGACACATAGACACAGACAACCATTCACACCTACGGTCAATTTAGAGCCACCAGTTAACCTAACCTGCATGTCTTTGGACTGTGGGGGAAACCGGAGCACCCGGAGGAAACCCACGCGGACACAGGGAGAACATGCAAACTCCGCACAGAAAGGCCCTCGCCGGCCACTTGGCTTGAACCTGGACCTTCTTGCTGTGAGGCGACAGCACTAACCACTACACCACCGTGCTGCCCACATTGGATTTGTTTAAAGCAATATTTTGAGTGTTCTTGATCCATACTGTTAACTAGCAGATTTTTTTCTTAATAAACTACTACGTGGTGAAGACTTGTGCACTTTCATTGTAGGACTATAAGCTATTCTGTTGTCTTACAGAATGCACAAAAGTTAGTCATTTTATTGATGTTTATTTTCTTTTGTCGTTATGAGGATATTTGGTGTTGAAGTAATCCAAAAGTAATTGAAAGTAATCAAGTTACATTACTTTAATATTATGGTTCTTGGATTACGTTACTGAATACATTTTTTAACAGGTAACTAGTAACTGTATCGGAATACATTTTTAAAGTAACCCTCCCAACCCTGTTTATGGCAAGTCTCTGGGGTATATTTAAACATTTATCTGCTTTGGAAATGGTTTCAGTAATACTCAAATGTCCAATACAACCATAAACTGACATCTTACATCTCTTTTAAAAAGCTCATTTCAAAAATGACCATCTGGATTGCCTTCTCTGTTCGACTTATTTGGGGTTGTTGTTTTTTTTTTTTTATGTGACACATTTATTGTGTAAAATCCTTCATGAATTGTTTATCTCAGGTTTCAAGTATTTAACTGATTCATGCAACCTTTAAGATTTAAAGTTTAAACCATATTTGTGGTCAGAGATGTTGTATATTTTGAACTTATTTACTTATTTGAACCTACTCCATTACAAACAATTCATTTTATCTCATCTCATCTCATTATCTCTAGCCGCTTTATCCTGTTCTACAGGGTCGCAGGCAAGCTGGAGCCTATCCCAGCTGACTACGGGCGAAAGGCGGGGTACACCCTGGACAAGTCGCCAGGTCATCACAGGGCTGACACATAGACACAGACAACCATTCACACTCACATTCACACCTACGGTCAATTTAGAGTCACCAGTTAACCTAACCTGCATGTCTTTGGACTGTGGGGGAAACCGGAGCACCCGGAGGAAACCCACGCGGACACGGGGAGAACATGCAAACTCCACACAGAAAGGCCCTCGCCGGCCACGGGGCTCGAACCCGGACCTTCTTGCTGTGAGGCGACAGCGCTAACAACTACACCACCGTGCCGCACCGCGCAGGTATTATAAATACACACATTTTGTGCACTCTCTTTTTAAAAATAATTTACATCACAGCACTGTGAACTTCTTGGATCTTGAACCATCTCAAATATCGCAAATCAACCAAACCTCCTTACCCAATTGAAACTACAAACAAATCAACATACCCAGCCAAACCAAGTCAACCATGCAAAAAAACAATTCAATGACACAAAATCAAACCAAGGAAACCAAACAAGCCAGCCTATGCAACAAACAAAAAACAGACCAATATATAATCCAAACCAAGCAACTGACCAATTCCCAACAAACCAGTCCACACCAATGAAACAAATCCAAGCCAACCGGTACAAACAAATCCAACCTATCCAGTGCAAGCATGCAAACAACCCAAACCAAAAAAAAAAACAACTCAACCATCCACCAAGCCAACAAAAATGAACCAACTCAAACCACCAATAAACAACCAACACAACCCACCCAAAGCTAAAGGAACCAAAGCAAACAAAACCAACACAAGCCCAACCAACCCAAACATCTAACAAACCAAACTGCACTCGCTCTCTCTATTTAAATTTCTTTTGTTTTTCAGTCCGTCATGTATATTTTAATTGTTATGCTTTTCATTCTATGAAAGTTGCTCTTTTATGGGAAACTGCGAAATTGAATTAGTTCAGAAAACTAAAAATACTGGGCATCTTGCTGGGGTTCAGGCTGCAGGTCGGACACCAGAGGGCAGCAAAATAGTCTATATTTTTCAGCTGATTTGGCTGACTGAATGTAGTGTGTTCAAGGAGTTAAACTCTATAGTGCTGTGGTATTTCATGACTGGAGCTTGACGTCAAAGACATGACAGACTATGATGCAATAAATCATGATGACCTTTGGCATGCAGTATGTATAGTTACAGTTAAAGTTTGTATAGTTGAAGGGGATAAAGAAAGCTTACTTGCAGCAACACTACTTAAAATGATATAATCTGAAATAAATAATCTCTAATAATTCAAATGTTTCTCTTCATACTGTATCTGCCTCAATCTCTTTATATCCTCTGAACAGGTTTTGAAGCCTCTCGTGCTGAGATTAATAGAATATACAGTGTCTTGCAAAAGTATTCATACCCCTTGGTGTTTGTCCTGTTTTGTCACATTACAAGCTGGAACTAAAATGGATTTTTGGAGGTTTAGCACCATTTGATTTACACAACATGCCTACCACTTTAAAGGGGCAAATTGTTGTTTTATTGTGACACAAACAATAATTAAAATGAAAAAACACAAATCTAGAGTGTGCATAGGTATTCACCTCCCAAAAGCAATACTTCGTAGAGCTACCTTTTGCTGCAATTACAGCTGCAAGTCTCTTGGGGTATGTCTCTATTAGCTTAGCACATCTAGCCACTGGGATTTTTGCCCATTCCTCAAAGCAAAACTGCTCCAACTCCTTCAAGTTAGATGGGTTGCGTTGGTGTACAGCAATCTTCAAGTTGTGCCACAGATTCTCAATTAGATTGAGGTCTGGGTTTTGACTCGGCCAGTCCAAGACATTTAAATATTTCCCTTTAAACCATTCCAGTGTAGCTTTAGCAGTATGTTTAGGGTCATTGTCCTGCTGGAACGTGAACCTTCGTCCCAGTCTCAAACCTCTGGCTGACTCAAACAGGTTTTCCTCCAGAATTGCCCTGTATTTAGTGCCATCCATATTTCCTTCAATCCTGACCAGCTTTCCTGTCCCTGCAGATGAAAAACATCCCCACAGTATGATGCTGCCACCAGCATGCTTCACTGTAGGAATGGTGTTCTCAGGGTGTTGGGTTTGCACCACAAGTGGCACTTCCCATGATGGCCAAAAAGATTAATTTTAGTCTCATTTGACCAGAGAATCTTCTTCCATGTGTTTGGGGAGTCTGCCACATGCTTAAAGTACGGCTTAAAGTGGTCCTATGGACAGATACTCCCACCTCTGCTGTGGATCTTTGCAGCTCCTTCAATGTTATCTTTGGTGTCTTTGTTGCATCTCTGATTAATGCCCTCCTTGCCCGGTCTGTGAGTTTTGGTGGGCAGCCTTCTCTCATCAGGCTTGTAGTGGTGCTATATTCTTTCCATTTTGCTATAATGGATTTAATGGTGCTCTGTGGGATATTCAAAGTTTGGGATATTTTTTTATAAACCCAACCCTGATCTAAACTTCTCCACAACTTTGCCTCTGACCTGTTTGGAGGCTCCTTGGTTTTCATGTTGCTTGCTTAGTCGTGTTGCAGAGTCAGGGTCTTTGCAGAAAAGGTTGATTTATACAGACATCATGTGACAGATCATGTGACACTTTGATTGCACACAGGTGGATCTTAATCAACTAATTATGTGACTTATGAAGTGAATTGGTTGGACCAGCTCTTATTTAGGGGCTTCATACAAAAGGGGGTGAATACCTATGCACACTCCAGATTTCTGTTTTTTCATCTTAATTATTGTTTGTGTCACAATAAAACAAGAATTTGCACCTTTAAAGTGGTAGGCATGTTGTGTAAATCAAATGGTGCTAAACCCCCCCCCCCCCCCCCCCCCCCAAATAATAACATCTTGTAATGCAACAGTACAGGGCAAACATCAAGGGGAATGAATATTTTTGCAAGACACGGAACATTACATCTTTCTAGAAAGCTGGAGGATCATGGGGATTGGAGGTGGTATTAGCAGTAATTGTTTTCGCCAGATGTATCACTTGGAATTCAGCCCAAAATGTGTCTCATCAGGGCGGCACGGTGGTGTAGTGGTTAACGCTGTCACCTCACAGCAAGAAGGTCTGGGTTCGAGCCCCGTAGCCTACGAGGGCCTTTCTGTGTGGAGTTTGCATGTTGTCCGCGTGGGTTTCCTCCGGGTGCTCCGGTTTCCCCCACAGTCCAAAGACATGCAGGTTAGGTTAACTGGTGACTCTAAATAGACCGTAGGTGTGAATGTGAGTGTGAATGGTTGTCTGTGTCTATGTGTCAGCCCTGTGATGACCTGGCGACTTGTCCAGGGTGTACCCCACCTCTCGCCTGTAGTCAGCTGGGATAGGCTCCTGCTTGCCTGCGACCCTGTAGAACAGGATAAAGCAGCTAGAGATAATGAGATGAGATAATGAGATGAGATGAGATGAGATGAGATGAGATGAGATGAGATGAGATGAGATGAGATGTGTCTCATCAGTCCTTTTAAGTGTCTGCTGTATAAGAAGTGACTTCCATTTGACCATTCTACCATGAATGTTCTCTCATCTCTGCAGAGGACTTCTGAAGCTCTGTTAAGGCCCAGTCCCACAATACCGATAACTATAACTATGGCTACAACGATAACAGTAACTATAAATAAATGGATCCCCTGTAGTTCATGTGGTTGGTGATCACACCAGACCAATAACGATACCTATAGTCCAGGCCTGGGTTTATCGGTATTGGTGAGATTGCTTCTGGAGCAATTTTTCCAGACCTGGACCTGATCTGATAAAACATCTGACCAATCATTTAATTGTTTACATGTGACATTATCTGAGCATGTGTTATTTTCCCAGGCATCTTCGTACATCCTTGTTGCCTCATGAAGTCACGGAATACAGGTTCACAGAAAATAAAAAATATAATACAAAGCACGGATCTTTTATTCATGGATATGTGATTTTCCGTGAAATATCAATCGTAAATTAATAAAGTAAGCATATGAATACAGGTAAGGTATTTTAATTATGAACTTCGGCAGTCCAAACATTTGTTTTCGACTTCTTAATTTTTTTTTATCCGTGATCATCCGTGTGAAATCTGTAAACAATCTGTAATACACTGAAACATCCATGACCAATCCATAAATTATTAGCATCCATGATGCATCCCTATTAAAATCCGTAACCACTCTGTATTTTGTATCCTTTTTTTTTATTATGTTTCTGTAGTCTGTGACCTATCCATATTATATCAACCACCGGAGTGTGTGCATGGGTTGCTTTGAAGTCCAAGCTGTACAGTATGACCTGGAATAATGTGCTACTACTTGGAAAGAAACTTCCATGACTATTCCTAAGTTATTTCCCTGAGTGGCAGGACCAACCGATATTATAGTCAGGATTATAGCTGTGGTGTTTCTGCTCCAGACTGGAACTAAATTCAGGCATCGGTATAGTCATAGTTGTACTTATAGGTATAGTTATAGTTATCGGTGTTGTGGGACCGGGCCCTTAGCCTGGCTTTTAGCATCTTGGTCACCTCCCTAACCGAGATCCTTCTGGTCTGGCCTGGGTACTGAGCTTGACCTCTAGGAAAAGTCTTGGTGGTTCCAAATGTCTAAGCTTTAGAAGTGGTTTTATACTCTTGACTATAAATGATAAATTGGACTAGATCAGTTGGTTCTGTTTGATAATGAACTCTAGGAAACATTTATTGTAAATTATTTATGAAACGGTGGTGTAGTGGTTAGCACGGTCACCTCACAGCAAGAAGGTTCCGGGTTCGAACCCAGCAGCCGGCGAGGGCCTTTCTGTGTGGAGTTTGCATGTTCTCCCCATGTCTACGTGGGTTTCCTCCAGGTGCTCCGGTTTCCTCCACAGTCCAAAGACATGCGGTTAGGTTAATATGGGATGGCCTTGGGCTGAGGTGCCCTTGAGCGAGGCACCTAACTCCCAACTGCTCCCTGGGTGCTGTTAGCGTGGCTGCCCACTGCTCTGGGTATGTGTGTGCTCATTGTGCATGTGTGTGTTCACTGCTTCAGAAGAGTTAAATGCAGAGGAAATATCACAAGTGTGTGATGAATAAAGTTGTGCTTCCTTTCTTTCAATTATTTTTAGTAATTCCCCGAAGAAGATATTAGTCATAGAACATGGTGATAAGACCAAACTTTTGCAAATTTCACAGAGTATATGTGGAGAAAGCAGCTGAACACTGGCTTTTCTCAGGATGATTCGTAACCAGAGTATTACACATGTGAGTCAAAAACAAACCACAGCACGTCAAGCTGAAAATGTGGAACTTCCATAAAAAAGGGAAAAGGTCTGATGATACAAAAAAAAATGAACATAAGCGAGGCTTATGCATGCCTAGGAATCGGGCTAGAAACAAAATGGCACTTTTAAACATTGGTGCTTCAGGAATTGTCTTGAAGAATGTGCGATTTTTCAGAGCCTCTCAATGAGGCAATTTTTCTATACTTTTTCACGGTAGATAATGCAAATAGCCCTCTGTATTTAATCCTTCGTTTGTCTAATTTTTATTTCAGTTTTATTTGTTATCTGTTTGATATTTTCTTGCTACTGTAACACGTGAATTTCCCCGATGTGGGATGATTAAAGTGAATCTAATCTAATCTAATCTAATCTAATCTAATCTAATCTAATCTAATCTAATCTAATCTAATCTAAGAAATCGACACTCATTATTTCATTCCTTTGAATCTTATTTCAATCACTACAAATAGATGAGTCACCCTGTTCTGCTCCCTCAGACCAAAGGAACATATGCAGTATTTACACAGAACAAACATTCCTGATGATGACTTGGTTGTATTCATGTCTGATCACAAAGGAAATGCATCACTGTGACTGGCTGTTTAATCAGTATCATTAATAGACCTGATCCTGTTACTTGTTTTTCATCCTTAATACATTTCTCACCTCAGGGATAAAACACCCTGACACTGATTGATTGATTGATTGATTGATTGATTGACTTCTTTTCTTATAACAGACATCCAGAAGTGTTTTATTCCTCTTGTACTGCATCACATTGGCAATAGTGAAAAGGTTTTTCGTTATTATGGATTTATAGTCACATATACTATCATAATTCTGTGAATTGAGGTTAGCTTGTAGCACTCAAGTCCAGGACTCGGACTCATGCCCTAATTTTAAGGACTTGTGGCTTGACTTGGACTTGAGCACTGATGATTCGGACTTGGACTTGGGCTCGTGCATTAACTGCATTTGGACTCGTAAATTGGAGATGAGGGCTCTGATTTTTTTCTTTATTTTTTTATAACATGCCATAATAATTTGCCATAAGGTATTTTTATCTACATTAATTTTTATACTAATTTTGTGCAAGAGAATGCACATTCAACTATTCATACGTCATGTTCAGGAACAAACTAACGTTAATGGCACTAAAATGCCTGGAGAGAACGCCCCTAGGATTGTCCGCTTTGCTTATACAGACTTCTCGTGCAGTGAGAAAAAATGCACTACTATGTGTTCCATATGTAGAAGAACTATCAAGGAGACGATGGGGACAACCTCGAACTTCAATTGTCATTTGGCAAGACTACACCCAGAGAAGTGACTATGCTGTGTTCATTGCTCTGTTGATTGCGGGGCTTGCTTGCTGAGCAATGAACTAGCTAGTGTTAACCCTCATGTTATTTGCCCTGTTGGTAGTGGGCGGGGTTTGCTGAGAGATGAACAAGCTTTTTATCTGTAGCCTGTTAACTAAAATGGGGCAGTCAAGCAGTAACATTAGTCCAACACAGTAGCAGAGATGCTTTCACATAAAGGCAGCAATAGCCATCGTCAAATGGTGCCGTTGGAGTCTTGTTCTTGGACTCGACTCGGACCAATAGTGGACTCAACTTGAACTCAACTCAAAATTTTCTTTAATGACTTGGACTTGACTCGGACTTGAACACTGGGCACTCGAGACTGGACTCGGACTGGAGGTTTAGTAACTCGACTACAACACTGGCAAAATTGCAATGATAAAATTATCAGTACACACATTCCCATGACGTAAAAGCAATTTGCCAATCAACCATCACACACATACACACACACCAACAAATGTTTACAAGTTTGCTTTAACAGCATCCAGTGTTTTATGACATGAAAATGTTTGAGAGTCCGTACATGTAATCAACTCTGTTGGAAGGATGTTCCATTGATTTGTGGCAACAAAAGAAAAAGATGATTTACCAAACAAAGTCCTACGTTTAGGGATACTGCACTCTCCACAATCAACCAAGTGGCTTGTGTTGTCTTTTCTGAACTGAGTGTAACAATTTTTTTCAAAGGAGGAGCAGCAACATTATGAATAATTTTAAATAGTAGGCAGACGTTTGTGTGCATTATCAAATTTTCAAATATGGTATTTGGTGAGTATATGACAGTGGTGGTGTTGGCATGGGTTTTTGTCGTGGATCTTAAGGGTGCTTTTATATAATGATTCAAGTGGTCTTACAAGCCTGAGACCAACTTCCATCCATCCATCCATCCATCCATTATCTGTAACCGCTCATCCTGTGCAGGGTCGCGGGCAAGCTGGAACATATCCCAGCTGACTATGGGCAAGAGGCGGGGTACACCCCGGACAAGTCACCAGATCATTGCAGGGTTGACACATAGAGACAAACAACCATTCACATCCACACCTACGGTCAATTTAGAGCCACCAATTACCCTAACCTGTATGTTTTTGGACTGTGGGGTAAACCAGAGCACCCAGAGGAAACCCACACAGACACGGGGAGAACATGCAAACTCCACACAGAAAAGCCCCCGTCAGCCACTGGGCTCCAACCCAGAACCTTCTTGCTGTGAGGTGACAGTGCTAACCACTACACCACCATTCCGCCCCCTGAGACCAACTTGTCATGTGATACAAAAGATGTGAGAGAATCATTGCATTTAAATATGTATGTGACGCTTCAGTAGTAAGAGAGTTTCTTCTGTGTCTAAAGTTTGTGAGGTTAAATTTCAGTGTTAGCCAGCTTTTTAACATGATTTTTAAAACTAAGAGTTTGATCAAATATTTGAATTCATCCACACTTTTGATTTTTTTTGTCCATTTATTAAGACTTAAGGACACTCCCTGAGTTTAGACCTGTTTGTCAAGAACATAATTACAGTCTTTTCAACATTTTAAAATCAGACAGGAATTGTGTAGCCATTGAACAACCTTCTGCATTTCCTTAGTTAATTTCATAGCAACCTCTCTTGCATTTTTCCCATGAGTATATAACATTGTCATCAGTATACATTATTATTGACATCATTACACACAGATGGAAGGCCATGGATATATATGCTGAAAAGCAGCCGTCCTAAAATTGACCCTTGTGGCACTCCCAGGGTGCATGCTTTAAATGGGGATAGAGTGTTGTTCACCCCCACACACACTGACATTGGACACTCAGGTAAGATTTAAGCCAGCTTTGTGTGTGTATGGAAAAGTTATAATTTGCCAGTTTATTTAATAGTATGTCATGGTTGACCATGTCAAAAGCTTTGCACAAATCAAGAAAAACTGCTCCCACCACTCCTCCCTGATCTAGATTTACTTTAATTACTTCAAGGAAGTAGCAGCATGCTATTTCAGTTGATTTTTTTTTCTAAAGCCAAATTGCATAGGATGCCAATCAAAAGGAGCAATCAGTTGTTCTTCTACAACCTTTTCAATGGCCTTTGAGATGGCTGGATGGATGCTAATAGGTCAATAATTGCAGGGGTTACTATAGCAGGGTTCAAGGCACTGCGAAAAGTATTCTCATTAATAGATTTATTTATTATTTTAGTTAAAGAGGAGGTTATAGATTCTTTATGGTATTTTTTATGTCTTTTGCTTTCCTATTAGTCAGAGTTGAGAGGATTTTTTTCAACCTTTGTATCATTTATAGGTGTCATACTAAAGGCAGAACTGTTGCAAGCTAAAGAATGAGAAGGGCAGATCTTTGAAAAATTCTGACCCAATTTTTGCACAGAATTTTAAAAAATAATTGTTAAAATTTATTGCAACAGCTAAGCTGTCATATTGAATATTTCCATTTATTTTGGTTAGCTAACAGTTGCAATACAGTACATATTGATTTGTCTTTGCCTAGAGAAGTCACTCGTTGCTTGTTCAGTGTTGACAATTGTAGCCATATTTACCCTATGTGCTAACTACAGTCAAGGTCATAGTGTTCAATACAATGAGGTCAAGACCTCATCATCAACACTGCCCAATGATTTGCAATTGTTTGAAAGAAAGATAGTGATCTTCAGCCATGTATCGACTACAAGGGCCTAAACCAAATAGCAGTCAAGTATCAATACATATTAAATTAGGGATAAAATTAGCTCATGTTGAAAGTCTTTCATTTTCTGTAAAGCTGATTTGCAACAATGTCTGTTCTTAAAAGCACTATAAAGTATAGCAAATAAACTTGACTTGGCTTGATTAGCCAAGTCCCATCAGGACTTGAGCAGTTAGCCATTGATCATCTACTCCAGTTAGTGAGAAGATAGAGAAACATGGGATTTTCAGCCACACAGTACGAAGCAACAAAACTTCTGAGGAACAAGTAAGAATCTTTAGAGACTTTAGATTCATAGAACCTGAGTGCTGCCTTGATCTATGATGAACAGCTTAAATTATCAGAACCAAGAGTTAAGGACCGGTTCCTTACATGTTTTCCAGGTTCTCTCAAACAATAATCATTCTTTCCTAAATCTACTTTGTCATTACAGTTAAATGAGAACTGCAAAGTCTTTGACCTCAAGCAAGCCATGATCTCAGTTTCCTTCTTGCTTGGCATGACTTTTAGGTATCATGACTGACTGGGCCAGTGGATACTCGAGTCGTACATGGTGTATTATTTCATCTTTGTGGAATATTGAGTTGATTTATCCAATATGTTTGCTGATCTTATCATGACTTCTATTCTGATTTGCCCTTTGGATTTGTCTAATTGTGATGTTTTCTTAATAAACCCCTGGACTTTCATCCAAAGCCATTGCTGGAGCATTAAAGCTTTGGGGCTGTTTTGCCACTGGTGCTCCAGGGGATCTTAATGATGATGGTATCATGAATTTTCCCAAAATAATGGTAATCTTTGTCTGATATGTTGCTTAGCTTCAAGCTCTCTGTGAACAGACAACATTGTTTAGCTTACAAACTGCTTCTTGCAAATAGTATTAAGACATACAGTGCACTTACTCTATTTCTGTAACATACAATTCGTTGGACAGTGCAGGAAATGGCGCAATGGCTTCCTTTTTTATCGTTGTTTACATTTGGAGAATGTAGAAGAATGCAGCACAGTGGGTGAAGACAGAGTCTAAAAGGGCAAGAGTTCACTGCCACCAATTTTCATTTTAATGCTCTTTTGGACTCTAATGCCTTTGGATTGTGGATGAGCAACAGCTAAAGAACCAGAGAAGCAGAAGGAAATTTTTCTATTTTAATTTACATTAATTTAATTTAATTTAATTTACATAAATTAATTTACATGAATGAATCGAGCTGACAATGCACAGCGTGGAAAGTGAAGAGTCACCAGGACAAGTACCAAGACATGGCTTGCTATTCAAACAGCCTGAAGACAGCTAAACGAAACTCATGACAAAGGTAAACTAATGCCTTTATGACTTGGACGATATGGGCACATCACTAAATGATTATAAGATAATGACCTTTATAGGCTTTGAGGTTTAAGGCTTTAAAATATCGGGTTGTTTTACAGTTATTGTTATTATTCCATAGTGTTCTTTAAAGCATTTGCAACTTACTTACTTACTTACTTACTTGGGCTGCCCACAGGCGAGCCTGCTGTATCACATACCAGCCATCCCATTTGTCCATACATGTTCCTCTTTCGTGTTGACACCAACATCATCTTTCAATAAGTCAGTGTATGTCTTGACTGGTCTACCATGATGTCTTCGACCATGCACAGGTTCCCACAGTAAGACTTTGTTGGCTGCAATCTCAGAATGTTGATGACATTGACAAGCAACACCCACTCTCCTGACAGCTATTTTGCTGCAAATAGATGCTAGTTCTCCATACAGAACTGTATTTGGAATGTGATCTTGCCAAATGACATTGAGTACTGTTCTTAGCTTTCTTGTATAAGTATGATTTAGTGACCATTCAAATTGTTTTGTTAAAGTCCAGCTTTCTGATCCATATAATAGCACTGTTTCAACTGTAGCAGTGAAAAATGACAGCTTTATATAGACTACAGGATAAAATAGATTTCCATACAGTTTTCATTTTATTCATTCATTGCTTTCCATGATGATGCTTTTCTAATTTTTATGTCTTGCTCAGAAGATTGTACCCAAGCATCGAGATATTTAGTCATTTATTTCTTTGAGGTTGAACTCTTCAGCAGTTTTACGGGGGACGTTTTGTCATTGTTGGCTGTCCATCACTAGCAATGATGACTGCTTCATTAGGATGCACAGAAACACAGCTGGGCCACGAGGCCTGTACCAGAGCGACAGAGTCATCCGCAGTGGTGGTATGAACAGCCTGGTTGAGCTGCTATGGAATGTCTGGTTTTATGAGCCCTCGTATACTCCCTTTGATGCTTGTCTTCAATTGCAGACACTGAGATTTTAACTATGCTTTGCCATGTTGCTCTATCTGAGGCATCCCTTTCCCACAACTCTGGCATTCTTCATGTTCCTCTTGAAAACATCTTTGTATCTCAGTTTCTGTCTTTCTTGTTTCCTCTTTCCTAGGCTCAGTTCTCTGTAGAAAACAGCTTTGGGTAGTCCCGTGTCAGGCATGTGCCATATGTCTCCAGCCCAATGAAGTTGGGAGGCTGTGATCAGGACTTCCGCGCTTACTGTATTAGCTCTGAGGTCTTCTACACTGGGGACCTTGTCCTGCCATCTTATTTTGAAGATTTGATGGAGGTGTTGGAGTTGTAGCCTGGTAGCCTGGTCAGTTTCTTGAAATGTTTACGGTAGAGTGTTATACATTCAGTGGCGTAAAGCAGAGATGGTAAGACTGCGGCATTGTATACTTTCAACGTGATGGTTCTCTTGATGTCATGGTGAGACCATAGTTGCTTTTGCAATGCACCAAAGGCTTTGGTGGCAGCTTGAATCCGGCAGTCTACCTCCAAGTCTGATGAGTTTGTGTTGGTAACTGCACTGCCTAAGTAGATGAAACTCTCAGAACTCCTAAGAGGCGTTCCATTGACTAAAACAATGTTGTTTGACATTGCCTGTGGCTCAGGTGAGGGTTGGGGACGTGTGGAAATGGTACATTGAGAGTCATAAATTCTGTCTTCTAAGCATTCAAGTGAAGTCCTACTTTCTTACAGTACATTCATGTTCTACACGTGTCAGAACTTGCTGTGCTTGTTTCATTGTGTTAGACGATAAACTGATATCAACTGCATAGTCAAGATCTGTTATTGTCACTGCTGGATATCTCAATGAACATCTAAGTGTGATGGTAAAACCTCAATCAGCTTCATGATTATTGACAGCATTACACAGAGCATAATCAAGAACAATAATGAAGAGGTACAGTGCAAGGGTATCGCCTGGCAACACACCAGCTTTGATCTGAAATTCATCTGTGATTCCATCTGGAGAGAGGACTCTTGCATGAGTGTCTGTGTACATCATTCCAATTGCATTTAGGAGACGTGGTGGAATGTCATATGCTTTGAGGGTCCTAAGCATTTTGCCTCTGTGGATACCATCAAACACTTTTTTGAAATCGATGAAACCGAGGACAGCAGACAAGTTGTTCTTCTTCATTTCCTCAATAATTCTACTGAGTGCTATAATTTGAGAGATGGTTGAACGGCTTTTCCAAAAAACATTTTGATTGAATCTTAAGTGAGAATCAAGCTTTTCTCTGATGCAGTTTAAGATCATGCAATTCATTAGCTTGGGGATAATAAAAGTTAGACTTATTCCTCTATAGTTGTCTGTTAAAGAGAGCTCACCTAATTTTGGGACAGGTTGTATGTTTGATAATGACCATTGTTTGGGTTTTAGTCCATTAGTCCATCATAGTGCGCATGCACCAGCTCACGTGCAGCCTGCAACAAATGCTCCTGATCCTTTGCTATTTTTCTCCATTACCATAACACTGTAATCATGCCACTATGAGGGTTGCAAGAGTTTTGGTGTTTTTGCTCGCAGTCACAAAACTTTTTTACAGTGCAGCGATGCAACAACTCCACATGCATTGTTTACACCAGGGATCAGCTGATCGAACTGAAGCCGGCCGCTCTAGCAACAAGACCGGAAGAGATCCCTGCGGTAATTTGGCGGAAAACACACAGAGGATGCAATGGAAATAAGAAGCTACAGAGGAAGAGGGTGGCTTTGAGACAACTGAAGCTTATTGAAAAATCTTATAAGCTGTGTCTCCCCTCTATCATCATGGGGAACGTGAGGTCCCTTGGGAATAAAGTGGATGAGCTGACGGCACTGGCCCAGAGTCAGACAGAGTATCGGGAATGCAGTTTAATGTGCTTCGTGGAGACATAGCTGCACCGGGATGTTCCCGACGACAATGCTACAATCAAGGGCTTCCACATGGTGCATGCGGACAGAGACTGCGCCAGGAGCAGTAAGCACAAAGGGGAAGGGCTTGTCATTCTTGTGAACAACTGGTGGTGTAACCCAGCTCACATCACTGTGAAGGAGCACATCTGCAGCCCGGATGTTGAACTGTGTGCTGTCGGACTTCGTCCATATTATCTGTCCAGGGAGTTTTCTAATGTTATCATGGTGGCTGTTTATGTTCCTCCCTCTACAAACCTGAACACTGCTTGTGACACTATTCACTTTGCAATAGCCCGGCTACAGACTCAACACCCGAGTGCATTCATTGCTATCTCAGGTGACTTTAATCATGTTAATTTAGACAAAACACTTTCCTACCAGAGAGGGAAGAACAATAGACCTGCTGTATGCTAATGTTAAAGAGGCTTACAGTTCTTCCCCCCTCCCCCACGGGCAGGTCAGATCACAACCTGATTTACCTCTCCCCCTGCTATGTGCCTCTGGTGAAGAGACTGCCCACCACATCAAAGATAGTGAGGAGATGGACAGACGAGGCCAACGAGACACTGCAGCGATGCTTCAGGGTGACAGACTGGCAGACACTGTGTAAGCCCCACGGAGACAACATTGATGGGCTCACAGAGTGCATCATGGGATACATCCACTTCTGTGTGGACACCATTGTCCCAGCTAGGACTGTCAGCTGTCAGCCATAAAAGCATTAATGTAAGAGTCCAGAGCATCCTCCAGGTGTAACCCTCAACTGTCCTCATGGGGCCGTCCTCCACAGGAGCGATGCGATAAAACTCCGACCAGACACAGGGCACCAGGATGGATCAAGCAGGTCCGAGGGGCAGAAGAGGCCAGCATCTCAATCCCAGGACCAACATGTAACTCAGAGGGACAGATTGGAAGGGGGAGGGAGGGAGAGAGAGAAAACACAAGTTGTTAGGTATGCCCTAAAAATGACACAAGTATTAAATCTGTGTGGTAGGCTCGCAGAGACGAGAGTCTTGACATCAGGCATAATACGGTACACAACAATGGCATGTTAATATGGTTAAAAAATATCATGACCTGCTCTGGCTGGATGCTTGATTGGGTGATGGGAGCACACTCCTCAGCAATGATGGGATGCAGATGGGACCCTTAGGGCTGGCCAAGACAATTCAGTTACATTTCACCGGGTATGGGACATGCGACAGAATGTCTGACGGCCAATTCCCTGCAGGCTACGATAGCCAGTCGAGGTCTCCACCCTCTCCACCAAAAGATTTCCTGTTGACTCCATGTAACTCAGAGGGACAGATTTTTTTTGGGGGGGAGAGAGGGAAAGAAAACATGGGTTGTTAGGTATGCCCAATGTAACCTGAATAAGTAGGTACAGTATACATATTGCACTGAGTACAAGCAGGGACTCCGGCAACTAACTATGACAGCATAACTAAAAGGGGAGAGCCAGAAGGTAACACAGGCATGAGGGAGCCCTGGGACATAAAGCAGCCAGCCACTACACCGTCAACAAACTCGAGTGAGCAAGCGAGTGGGGACTGACAGCATCCATACATCCCAGTTTACCAAAACACTATGTCTGAGGACCCTCTAGATCTACACCTTTACCTCATAAACACCATTAACAAAAGGCTTGACTAAACAGATATGTTTTCAGCCTAGACTTAAATGCTGAGACTGTGTCTGATTCCCGAACATTACTTGGAAGGCTGTTCCATAACTGTGGAGCTTTGTAAGAAAAGGCTCTGCCCCCTGATGTAGCCTTCACTATACGAGGTACCAGCAGATAGCCTGCACCTTTTGATCCAAGTAGGCGTGGTGGGTCATAGAGGAGCAGAAGTTCACTCAGGTACTGTGGTGCGAGACCATTCAGTGCTTTAAAGGTCAATAGTAGTATTTTATAATCAATACGAAATTTGATTGGGAGCCACTGCAGTGTGGATAAGACAGGCGTGATGTGGTCATATTTTCTAGTTCTAGTAAGGACTCTTGCTACTGTATTTTGAACTAACTGGAGCTTGTTTATGCACTTATTGGAACATCCAGACAGTAAGGCATTACAATAATCCAACCTGGAGGTAATGAAAGCATGGACTAGTTTTTCTGCGTCATGTAATGACATTAAATTTTTTATCTTAGCAATATTTCTGAGATGAAAGAAAGCTATCTGGGTAATGTTATCAATGTGAGTTTCGAATGAAAGACTGGGGTCAATAATCACTCCGAGGTCTTTTACTGCTGTACATGAAGAAACAGAAAGGCCATCCAGAGTCACTGTGTAATCAGAAAACTTACTTCTAGCTGTATGTGGTCCTAGTACAAGTACTTCAGTCTTGTCAGAGTTAAGCAGAAGGAAATTAATAAGCATCCAGTGTCTAATGTCCTTAACACATTCCTCAGTTCTATAAAGCTGGTGTCTCTCATCAGGTTTTGCAGAGACATACAACTGTGTGTCATCAGCATAACAGTGGAAACTAATACAATGTTTACGAATAATATCACCCAGAGGTAACATATATAGAGAAAAAAGCAGTGGACCCAAGACAAAACCTTGTGGAACACCAAACTTTACCTCAGTACGTCTAGAAATATCACCATTTATATCAACATACTGATAACGATCAGTTAAATAAGACCTGAGCCAAGAGAGGGCCATTCCCTTAACTCCCACAACATTTTCTAGTCTATCCAGAAGAATGGAATGATCAATGGTATCAAATGCTGCACTAAGGTCAAGCAACACAAGTAGTGAGACACAGCCCTGATCAGACACCAACAGTAGGTCATTTACTACTTTAACCAGTGCTGTCTCTGTGCTATGATGAGGTCTAAATCCTGACTGATACATTTCATGGATGTTATTCCTATCTAAATATGAGCATAACTGTTGTGCCACAGCTTTTTCAAGGATCTTGGAGATAAAGGGGAGGTTTGATATTGGCCTATAATTGGACAGCTGACAGGGATCAAGGTCAGGTTTTTTAATCAGGGGTTTGATAACTGCTAGTTTAAAGGATTTGGGTACATAGCCAATCATAAGAGAAGAATTTATTATTTTTAGAAGCGGTTCAATTACTTCAGGTATTATCTGTTTGAATAGACGTGTAGGTAAGGGATCTGGTATGCAAGTTGAGGCTTTTGATGCCGAGATTAATTAAAGTAATTCAGTTTCTTTAAGGGGAGTAAAACATTCTAACTGATGATCTGATACAGTTATATAGTTAACTACAAGGTCACTTTCATTGTCTGACCTTAAATTAGTAGTTTGAATTTTTTGTCGGATATTCTCAATTTTGTCATTAAAAAAATTCATGAAGTCGTTGCTACTACATACTGCAGGTGTGCATGTGTCTATAGTGGACTTATTCCTGGTTAATTTTGCTACAGTATTAAATAGGAATCTAGGATTATTTTTGTTATCTTCTATTAGGGAGGAGAGATATGTTGATCTCGCAGCACTAAGAGCTTTTCTATACTTCAGGAAGCTCTCCTTCCACGCTAATTTGAACGCTACCAATTTTGTTTGACGCCATTTACGTTCCAATTTTCGAGTGGTCTGTTTTAATGTGCGAGTGTCATCATTATACCAGGGTGCTAATTTTTTGTCTCTGACCATTTTCCTTTTTAGAGGAGCTACATTATCTAAGGTATGGCGGAATGTTGACTCTAAGCATTCAGTTGCCTGATCAAGTTCTGCAGGGGCTGACAGTGACCCAATCAAAGGTGATAACTCTGGGAGATAATTTATAAAGCTCTGTGCAGTAGTTGACGTGAATGTACGTTTAATACAGTAGCGTGGTGAGGTGCATGTATTATTACTCAGATATAGTTTGAATGAGATGAGATAATGATCTGAGATAACTTCATACTGTGGAAGTATGACTATATTGTCTACGTTTAACCTGAATGTTAGTATTAGATCAAGGGTGTGACCACCATTATGGGTCAGTCCTATGACATTCTGATTAATCCCTACTGAAATGGACACAAACGCTGTTTTTAAAGGGTCTTCTGGGTTATCGAAGTGAAATATTAAAATCTCCGACAACTAAAGCTTTGTCTAAGGAAATAACCAGATCTGAGATAAAATCTGCAAATTCAGAAAGAAACTCAGAATATGGCCCCGGGGGCCTGTAAATAATAAGCAATGGAATTAACTGGGTAGACTTATTTTTCGAGGCTACATACATTATATGAGTATGAAGAACTTCAAATGTATTAAATTTATAACCAGGTTTTTGTGTTACACCTAGATAATCATTATAAATAACCGCAACGCCTCCTCCTCTGCCAGTTTGACGAGGCTGGTGTATATAATTGTATCCAGGAGGACTCGCTTCATTTAATGTTATATATTCATTTGGCTTAATCCATGTTTCAGTTAAACAAAGTACATTAAACTCCTGATCAGTAATGAGTTCATTAACCATTAGCGCTTTAGATGTAAGAGATCTAATATTTAATAGCCCCACCTTTAGATCAAAGGTGCTAGCAGCAGCTGTACAGTCAGTATAATCTAATTTTATATTGATTAGGTTACTGGAGCAAACTCTCTGAAAATTTCTACCTTTTTGTTGAGCTCGGGGAACAGACACAGTCTCGATGTAGTGGACCCTGAGTGACGACTCTGTGCAGCTAGCAGACAGTCGGTTTAGCCTGTTCATCTGCTCCCTGGCCTAGGCTCTGGATTGTCAGGAATTAACTAGGCCTGTTCTGAGACTATGACCTATGCTGCAGGAAATGAGAGCAGCACCTTCCCGAGTGGGATGGATACCGTCCCGCCCTAACAGGCCAGCAGTGTCCTCAAAATTAGCCCAATTATCTATAAAGCTCACACTGTTTTCAGAGCACCACCTGGACAGCCAGCAGTTCAGCGACCATAACCTGCTGTAAGCTACATCGCCACACCGCATTGGGATGGGGCCAGAGCATACTACAGCATCGGACATCGCCTTCGCTAATTTAAACACCTCTACAAAGTTACTCTTAGTAACCTCAGACTGATGAAGGCATATATCATTAGCTCCTGCATGGATAACTATCTTTGAGAACCTGTGCTTGCCTAGCACCCTAAGATTACCTGCTATGTCCAGTGCCCTGGCTCCCGGTATATACCTGACTAAAGCTGCTGGTGCCCCAAAGGCTGAGCTAATTTCACGTGCCATATGATAGAGTCCCCTATAACCAGAGCTCTTTCAGGTTTCTCAGCGGGTGCATCACTAAGGAGAGCAAACCTGTTCGACACGTGATGCGGAGAGGAGTGGTGCTCCCGTGGGTGAGCCTCAGCGGTAGCTTTGGCTCTACGCTTATGCCGCCAAGCCGTCACCCATTCGCCCCGCTGTAAGGGCTCTAATGCCAGAGTTGGGGGATTACTAACTCCACCTAGGGCATCCAGACTTTCCCCTACAGAAACTAAACTGTTCTCATGCTCACTGACCCTCTCTAAAGCCTGGACATGTGCTTCTAGCACTGTAATCTTCTCCATCAGAGAGCTAACTAATCTGCACTTATCACAAATAAAGCTAATAAAACTATCGCTAGTGACGGAGGAAGAATGACTAAACATCCTGCACTCAGCACACTGAACAGGCTGAAGGTGTGCCATGATGAAAAGATTCACATACCTTAATCGAAGATCTGTTTATATTAAAGCAGATCCGATGTGGATGGCCTCTGCTTGTGGTCTTTACACAGGAGGAGAGAAAAAGAAAGCTTCCGGTCTCGGTGTTCTTCTGAAAAAAGAGAGAGAAAAAGAAAAAAAACAGAAAAAGGAAAGCGAAAGAAGCGACAGTACAATAAAAATGAAGAGGATACTGGAAAATTGTTTGTAGAAAAAAGTTAAAAAAGGATTGGTAATTAACGCCAGCACTCGCAGGAAAAAAGGACTCGGCGCAAACAACTCAGGAACCAGGAAGTGCGTAGCGCTTGTGGAAAGGGCGAATGGGCTGAATCTTTACTTCAACAGATTCGATGGCGTGACCCCAACCCACCACCACCACTCTTCTGCGGAATGGCTACAACCACACACTTCACATTTTCTCCCCTCCCCCGCCTCTTCTTGCCCAACCTCGTCCCCATTTCAGGACCTCGCTCGCACCTCCTCAACAGACCCCCTGGCTGAGCACCCCCCCCAAGAAACACCTTCATCCCTCCCCCACCCGTCACCTCCACACTGATCATCAGCGAAGAGCAAGTGAGAAGACAGCTGAAGAGACTCCATGCAGGAAAATCAGCAGGCCCGGATGGTGTTAGCCCCAGGGCCCTGAAGACTTGTGCCCTCCAGCTAAGTGGAGTACTTCAGCATGTCTTCAACATGAGCCTGGGTCTTCAGAGGGTCCCTGTGCTGTGGAAGACGTCATGCCTCGTCCCTGTACCGAAGAAGCCGCGTCCCAGTGACCTCAAAGACTACAGGCCCGTGGCATTGACGTCACACATCATGAAGACCCTTGAGAGACTCATCCTGGAGCAGATCCAGCCTATGGTCCAACCACTTCTTGACCCCCTTCAGTTCACCTACCAGCCCCATCTTGGAGTAGAGGATGCAATCATCTACCTGCTCAACAAAGTCTACAGCCACCTGGACAAGCCAGCCAGCACTGTGAGGATCATGTTTTTTTATTTCTCCAGTGCTTTTGACACCATCCGGCCGGCTCTGCTGGGTGAGAAGTTGACAGCAACGCAGGTGGATGCCCCACTGGTGTCCTGGATTATGGATTATTTGACTGGCAGACCACAGTACGTGCGCTTGCAGTGCTGTGTGTCGGACAGATCAGCAACACCGGGGCTCCACAAGGGATTGTCCTTTCTCCTTTCCTTTTCACTCTCTACACCACTGATTTCAACTACTGCACGGAGACCTGCCACCTCCAGAAATTTTCTGATGACTCTGCAGTGGTTGGACATATTACTGGTGGTGACGAGAGCGAGTACAGGATGGTGGTGGACAACTTTGTCATGTAGAACAGGAAGAACCACCTACAGCTCACCGTGACGAAGACAAAAGAACTGGTGATTGATCTGAAGAGAATCAGGGCTCTGGTGAACCCTGTTAACATCCAAGGGGTCAGTGTGGACATGGTGGAGGGATATAAGTACCTGGAGGTGTATTTGGATAATAAACTGGACTGGTCCAAAAACATGGACACGGTATACAAAAAGGGCCAGAGCCATCTCTATTTTCTGAGACGGCTGAGGTCCTTCAAGATCTGCCGAACGATGCTGCGGATGTTCTATGAGTCTGTGGTGGCCAGCGCCATCCTGTACGCTGTCATCTGCTGGGGCAGTGGCTTGAAGGTGAAGGACACTAACAGACTCAATAAGATCATCAGGAAGGCCGGCCATGTTATAGGCGTGGAACTGGACTCTCTAACAGTGGTGTTGGAGAAGAGGACACTGTCCAAAATAAAAACAATCTTAGACTGTCCTTCCCACCCTCTACATGAGGAGCTGATCAGCCACAGGAGCACGTTCAGTAAACAGCTGATTCTTCCACACTGCACAACTGAGAGACCCAGGAAATCATTCCTACCTGCTGCAGTCAAGCTGTACAATGCCACTGTATAACTGTGGTACACTGTCTTACCATGTATACTGTATCCTTAACTCAGGTGCAATATATGTATATAGGAATCATTGTATATAATATCACTTCATTTTAATTTTACTTAAGTTATTGAACTTATTTTAATTTATTTTATTTTATTTATTCTTTTGTCAGATGATTTTATCTTCTATTTTTAGACATGTTTACTTCTTCTCTGATTCAGGAGCTTGGTAGCAAATTTGAATTTCACTCCAGGGATTAATAAAGTAATTCTGATTCTGATTCATTAAAGCATTGTTGCAAAACTCCAAAATAATGTCCTCAGAATCACAGTTTTTGATTACTTCTGGTGGTATACCATCAGGTCCTGGATGCTTTCCATTCTTTAATTTTCTTTTTGCCTTTTGAAGCTCATCATTTGTAAATAGACCATCCTCGATATTTAGATTGTTAATTACTGTTGGAATGCTTTCCTTTGCATTGTCTACTGTTGGTGCTTTACCGAGCAGGTTACTAAAATGGTTAAACCAAGGTTTTACATTTGCCAGGAGGGCTGTTAACACCCCATCACTGGTCATTTTCCAATAAAGGCACATCCTGAATTGGGTTATTCCTCTTCATCCACAAGAATAAAAATATTTCATTAGTTAAAGAATAACTTCTTGTCTATCATACGTTTATCTTTTCATTGTTACTTTTAAAGTTGTGGGATGTTGAAAACAAGTTCATGTATATGATAACAGATATAAACAGTCGTTCCCCTTATCTTTTCCCTTTCCCCTCATCAGAAAACTTAGTTACAGATAGACCTTGGCAATGAAACTGGGGACTCGATCCATGTCTCTAAATGTCACCTGTCAGAAAATACCAAATCAAGGATTAATAAAGCAGTGGCTACAATTATCGACAGTCCATAATTATCGACACCTTTTCAGATTTACCAATAAAAACCAATTTTATAGAGGTGAGTTTCAGTTACAACAGTTATCATTTGGTTAATTAATCAACCGGAAGACCTTTCTCGACCTTTGATCTTGTTGTCTGATGACACAGCTCGTTACCTGAGATGGAATTTTTTTTAGCACGATCAGCAATTTGAGGAAAACCTGGACGTTATCATCACAGGTAAGCATGGTAGAAAGATCATGGACATGGTTTTACTGATCAGATTCACCCAGGTTTCATGATCTTGTCGAAGTCTACTTTGTTTCTTACTCTTTCATTTGGCAGTTGCCATTTTGTGTCTAAACGCATGTTTGAGAAGTCACGTGAGGTGTCGATAATAGTGATCACTTTCACCGGTGTCCACCATTATCGACACCCTGTGGAATTAAGGGACATTTACAAGTCTTATGGATTGATCTTTGTGTAACATTGTTGAAGTAGATGAAGTACTTTAAAAAAATAAAAGTGCTGCTATTTATAATACTTTTTTTCTGATTCAAAACAGAATGGAATGTTTATAGAGTATTTGGACTCCTACTGCAATAAATTAGACCAGAATTAAATTCCTAGCATATAAAAAATTGCATGCTTGAAATATTCGGATTTTCTATTCCATTCAGAATTTTTTTTTCAGTTTGTTGTAAACATCTACCGCATATTACAATATCAGTAGACATTTTATATTTTGGTCGGAGGAATGACATGCGAACTTTGACCTGGATTTTCATGTGGTTATAATTTCAATTGCCTGTTGACATTTATTGGTAAACTACAATACTAGAAATTAATACAAACAACAACGAATGATGAACAAAATGTGATCTACGGAAATACTTAGAAATCGGGTAAAAAGTGGAACAAAAAGATTTTCTGACGCAGGTTAAACATTATCAGTTCATTTGTTTACAAACATTAGAATTACTTCCTCATTTACGTAAGCACCGACATCAATATATTTACATAAAAGATATTTTGTACTAAATATAAGTCTGTGGAAAACAAATTTTTAAATAAAAACTGTTTTGTTAATACCATATACCGATTATTTTTTTTATAAATAATCATCTGGGTGTCGATAATAGTGAAACAGTGTTGATAACAGGAGACAAAGGTGTTGATAATTGTGGAACGGTGTCACGTAATCTGATACGCTAAGTAATCAGGAATCAACTCATTTTTTTCCAGTGGAAGTTTGAGTAATTATTCATGCACAATTTACATATTGAAAGTCTTTTCTACTTTTGCAATGGCCAAAAGATCGTTACGGTGTCGATATTTGTAGCTGCTGCTCTATATGTTTTTCTTATCCGTTTATTGGAATGTCTGACATGCAAGGTGTTACCATAGAAACCAGAATTAGAATTATTAGAATTCAAATGAGTGAATTAATAAAAGCCTGTCGTAGCTCTTCACTCACTCCCTTTCAGTAATTGCCTTATCCTGGTGGAACTGGAGCCCATCCTGGGAACACAGAGTGCTAGGTCAGAATACATTACATTTTATTACATTACAGGCATTTAGCAGACACTCTTATCCAGTGCGACATGCAACAAGTGCAGAAGTCAGGTTCAGGAAGTGCTGAACTTCTAGATAAGAAAGTTCTAGTGCCGAATGTACATGTGGCAGAATAACACTTAGTCTAATATTCTGTTGAAGTAACAGCATACACAATGGTTGGGATCCATCTGAGCTCCTGTTATGGAAAATGAATCAACACCCACCTTCTGGCCAAGAGCGAATGAACCGAATTGTGATGTTTATGAAATATGTAAAAGGTGAGTGTGAGGAATTTAAGACTGTGTGCAAGTTTACAAGACGTTACAGAGTTAACTCCAAGAATCTACACACTTCCTTCAGAACACTCAATATAAAATATGACAGGAAGAGCTTACAACTAACGTGACCTTGTACTGTAGAGCACAAAGCACCCTAGCTTTTTATTGTAACACAATGACAGCACAAAGGAGTGCCATTTGTGTTTACACTGAACATGGCAGATCTTGAGTGGTGTGCTGAGTCACAGCACGTCTGTACCTCTCGCCGTCTCTGAGGTGTGTTTGAACATAGCTGCGACTCTCTTCCTTACTTCCTGAAAGGCTGAGTGCTCGAGTCAAGGGGGGCGGAGCTGGACGGATTCAGCCCAGGTGATCCATAAGAACGAGCTCGGGCAGCTCTCGCCTTTCAGTAGGTGTCTACGGCTCGACAATGGCAACCAGCCGCTTTCTAGGATGGGTCCTCATCCTCTCTGTGTCATCTGTCCTATCAGGTAAGACACTGGATACCAGCCTTCACACAATGGGTCATTAATTTACCTCGGACCATTACCATCCAGGAGCTTCTGCTCCTCAGCTGGTCTATTTATGGGGCTGTGACAGAATCCATTGGCTGTATGAATTAATATTGATTCCAAATACTTATTTTCTATGCAGTAAATTGGCTATCACCATAAACGCCAACAAAAAAACAATTTGTGCTTCTTTGAAAGACTTAAGTATTCACGTGTACTTTCTGTTCTGTCAAAGCTGCTACCTGCCATGTGATATGTTTACAGTAACACACAAACTTGTATTCGGTTTCCCATCTGCTGTATTATTATTATTATTATTAAGTTTAACTTATATAGCGCCTTTCTCACACCCAAGGTCGCTTTACAATTACAAAACAAACAGAAGGAAAAAAATCAGGCTGTTAAAAAGGTGTCATACTTTATCCAAATAAACCCCAAAGCTTTTGCGCAGCGTGTTCTTTAACTGTCATGTAAATAAAATTAAGGTTTATTAATAAATTAATTTAAAAAATAATAATAATAATAATGACACACCCTTCTACCTGCGATGAATCATAGTGAGGATCAATAGGAAAACATTGCTTTCGGTCTTTATGGTTATGATCATTTCTTTTTGAAAGTTGTGGTTTTGAATTGTAACCAGAAGGTTTTTTTTGTTGTTTGTTTATTTGTTTTTAAATAATGAACCATATTACCACACTGCCCAGATGTAGAAACACCAGCATGGCTTTGTTACTTAGCCAAATCTTTTTTTTTTCTCCCAAATCCATGTCACACCATTATTATTTTTGTCATACATACCTGTGATGTTTTGTCAAAAAGAAATTCTTAGCTAAAATATGACACGTCATAACAAAACTATTATTAAAAAAAAAGAAAGCCATATTAACTTGGGCATTTGTTTTCGGTTGGAGTATGTTTACAACGCTGGGCATCGAAACCCAATGACCATGTTTTAAGTTTCAATTAATGATTAAATTACATATTTTTCTATTGAATATGCATCTGATTGATTGACACATGACACCATCAGTCTGAGAAAACAAATCTCAGCGCGACCAGTTTTTCATCAATTTTAATAAACAGATGTAACATTTTTGGGAATACGTTATTTATCTCACAACGATCAGGTATACATACAGTTAGGTCCATATATATTTGGACACTGACACAAATTTTGGGTTTTTTTACCTGTTTACTGAAACATATTCAAGTTATAGTTATATAATGGACATGGACATAAAGTCCAGACTTTCAGCTTTCATTTGAGGGTATCCACATTAAAATTGGATGAAGGGTTTAGGAGTTTCAGCTCCTTAACATGTGCCACCCTGTTTTTAAAGGGACCAAAAGTAATTGGACAATTGACTCAAAGGCTATTTCATGGGTAGGTGTGGGCAATTCCTTCATTATGTCATTCTCAATTAAGCAGATAAAAGGCCTGGAGTTGATTTGAGGTGTGGTGCTTGCATTTGGAAGATTTTGCTATGAAGAAAACATGCGGTCAAAGGAGCTCTCCATGCAGGTGAAACAAGCCATCCTTAAGCCGCGAAAACAGAAAAAAACCCATCTGAGAAATTGCTACAATATTAGGAGTGGCAAAATCTACAGTTTGGTACATCCTGAGAAAGAAAGAAAGCACTGGTGAACTCATCAATGCAAAAAGACCTGGCCACCAACAGAAGTCAACAGTGGTGGATGATCGCAGAATAATTTCCATGGTGAAGAGAAACCCCTTCACAACAGCCAACCAAGTGAACAACACTCTCCAGGAGGTAGGCGTATCAATATCCAAATCTACCATAAAGAGAAGACTGCATGAAAGTAAATACAGAGGGTTCACTGCATGGTGCAAGCCACTCATAAGCCTCAAGAATAAAAAGGCTAGATTGGACTTTGCTAAAAAACATCTAAAAAAGCCAGCACAGTTCTGGAAGAACATTCTTTGGACAGATGAAACCAAGATCAACCTCTACCAGAATGATGGAAAGAAAAAAGTATGGTGAAGGCGTGCTACAGCTCATGATCCAAAGCATACCACATCATCTGTAAAACACGGCGGAGGCAGTGTGATGGCTTGGGCATGCATGGCTGCCAGTGGCACTGGGTCACTAGTGTTTATTGATGATGTGACACAGGACAGAAGCAGCCGGATGAATTCTGAGGTATTCAGAGACATACTGTGTGCTCAAATCCAGCCAAACTGATTGGTCAGCGTTTCATAATACAGATGGACAGTGACCCAAAACATAAAGCCAAAGCAACCCAGGAGTTTATTAAAGCAAAGAAGTGGAATATTTTTGAATGGCCAAGTCAGTCACCTGATCTCAGCCCAATTGAGCATGCATTTCACTTGTTAAAGACTAAACTTCAGACAGAAAGGCCCACAAACAAACAGGAACTGAAAACCGCTGCAGTAAAGGCCTGGCAGAGCATTAAAAAGGAGGAAACACAGCGTCTGGTGATGTCCATGAGTTCAAGACTTCAGGCAGTCATTGCCAACAAAGGGTTTTCAACCAAGTATTAGAAATGAACATTTTATTTACAATTATTTAATTTGTCCAATTACTTTTGAGCCCCTGAAATGAAGGGATTGTGTTTAAAAAATGCTTTAGTTCCTCACATTTTTATGCAATCATTTTGTTCAACCCACTGAATTAAAGCTGAAAGTCTGAACTTCAACTGCATCTGAATTGTTTTGTTCAAAATTCATTGTGGTAATGTACAGAACCAAAATTAGAAAAATGTTGCCTCTGTCCAAATATTTATGGACCTATCAGGCTTTCATTTTTTATTATTTTTTTAATATCTCATAAATACCTCTACTTTTTAATGATGTATGATACTCTGTCAAACTTGTTAAAATTTTAAGAACAAGAAGCAGTTTGACCAACAGGTACATAAACGCAAAAATGACAAACGTGAATGTAATCTGCGGACTTTGCTATTTCATCTAACTAAAGTGCAATCAGTATATACAGTACATTTCTACTGCAGGTGTACCTCTTCATGCAACTTCACTTCATTACAGTGTAATATGTTTCAGGTTTTTTAGTGCAATAATTAAGTTATTCCACGAAATCGAATCGTACCGTACATGAGCTGATAGCTGATGAGGCATATAGCACAGACTTGGCTATAAGCCATGTACGATGAGATTGAGTGGATTCACTGGATTTTGAGAAAGAGAAAGAGCGTTTTTTTTTGTTTTTTTATTTTGCAAATTCAATAAATGAAAACTTTACACAAAATAATTTCTGCTTTGAATGTAAACAAACCGGCGAAATGACCATAGCAATCTGTGAAAAATGCTATAATAATAATAATAATAATAATAATAATAATAATAATAATAATTCTTGAAAAATAAAAAAAAATGTTCTTACCATCAAATACTTTCATTCCATTTATTATTTTGTTGCTTTTTTGTGTGTGTTTTTTGGGGTTTTGTTTTCAAGTAGAGTTTTTAATTAATCCTCGGTTAGTTCAGCAACACACTCTGACATTTTGTTTTTCTCTACTCATGGTACGGTATATGAGCTGATATCCTAGTAGCAGAGTAGCCAATCAGAGCATGCAATTGCTCATATCCAGTGAATGTGGATAGAATAAATATTTATGCATATTCTGTATATTGTGTATATTCTGTAGAGCACTCGATCATAACATTTAAAAAAGTTATTGTTTTATTCTATTTATTTTTATTATATCTACATTCTATTTTACTCCCTTTTTTCATATTCTTTCAAAAAAATACAACATTTGTATTAATATTGGACAATTTTTTTTCACAGTGGTGTTACACTGAAAGTGCTCGTTTATAAATACCAGGACTCTATAGTGTATTATTCCACTTGAAGAAAAAAAAATCTGGGTAATTTCTTTTGCCAAAACAGGACATAAAGGCTGGGAGGAACATTTTAACATTTTCCTGCTTATCTTCTCTTTCTCTGATTAATCATGGTGTAAATACAGGTAGAAGTGTGTGTCGTGTTTTTTTTTTCAATATAAATTTTTTCACTTTGTAATCATAAACCTTTAACTCTTTTGACATGACATTTAAAGGACAAATTGTTCACAAGCTTTTTGGTTCGTTTGGATCAAGTGGGATACCTTTTTAACTGCAAATGTGAGCCTGATGATCAAATTAGTTTAAAATTTAAAATATGGATGGATGAAATGCATCATACAGCACCACTTGTTCATGTTAAAGATCCTGGTTTGTCATGTAAGCTTGATAATCTGCTCGCTCGCGCCTGCATGAAAAGAAAACCTCCCACTCATAGGAATCCCGCAGGATTGTTTATAAAGACAAATAGTCACTGCTGTCCTAATGTCCCTGGACATCTAAGTCTAACCAGATTATGAGGATCAGTCACGGAAGCATCAGGAGAACCAGAACAACATTAAATCGATCATTTGGTCCTGCAAGCAGGATTCAGATGCTCTGGTTCTGATGAAACCCATTTCCCTTTAAGTTCATTTGGTCTATCACATGATCCTGAAGGATAATGCGTAAGAAAACAGTTCCCTTTTAGATCCATTCCGGTTAGACAAATCAACCACATCTACTTTGTTATTGCATGATTTCATGTTCCTGTTGTCTTAATAAGGAAGTTCTTAGTGTTTTTGGAGTCACATGAACAGAAAGGGGAAAGTACTGAAAAATCATTATCATTGATCATTAATTAGTGATTAGGCCTTGGGGGAAGCCATGGCCTAATGGCTAGAGAAGCAGCTTTGGGACCAAAAGGTCACCAGTTTGATTTCCTGGACCAGCAGGAATGGCTGAAATGCTGTTGAGCAAGGCACCTAACCCCGAACTGCTCCCCAGGCTGCTCTGAGCATGTTGTATGTCACTCTGGATAAGAGTGTCTGCTAAATGCCTGTAAATTAACGTAATGTAACGATTTAACCAATCTGAGCTGCAAATGGACATTTTTTATTTTTACTTTTTCATTGAAACTCAAGGCACATCCAAAATGTCACGGATCAGAATCAACAACTTAACAATTCGGTGGTGTAAAAACATGCACTTAATGGTTAAACCCTACTGCCATGATCAGCCTAGCATGGAGGAAAGACTAAAGCTCATGTGATTTAATATTAATCTGAGACAAATGCCACAGCTATGACAGCCAATGCAAAAACAACCTACCCAGAAGCAGCAGCGATAAATGCTGCTAAGTATTAACTCCCTGAATGAACATTGTGGCTAAAGGGCTTGTTTCTTTAATTCCAGAAACAGAAAGTTCAACACCCTTAGTTTCTCATTAAATCTGGACAAAGCAGAAATACAACATCAAACCTGTCAAACAACAGACTATCAAAAGTCACTGTTGAGTCACATACACCCCCAAAAATATGCATAGAATAACATTCCCTCAGTAAAATAATCTACTGAGTAACACCCTGCAAAATTTAAGCATTGTGTAGCATTCCCACCAAAAACGAGGCACTGTGAAGCATTCCCACCAAAACAAGGCGCTGTGTAGTAATCCCAACAAAAGCGAGGCACTGTGTCGCATTCCCAACAAAAAGTGAAGCACTGTGTCAGATTCCCAACAAAAAAATGAGGCACTGTGTAGCATTGCCACCAAAAAAAATGCACGGTGTTGCATTCCCACAAAAATGAGGCACTGTGTAATGTCCCCCCCCCCCCCCAAAAAAAAAAATAAGGCACTGTCTAGCATTCCCACAGAAAAATAAGGGCACTGTGTGGCATTCCCACAAAAAAGAGGCACCGTGTAGCGTTCTCACCAAAATAATGAGGCACTGTGTAGCATTCCCACACAAAAATGAGGTACTGTGTCACATTCCAAACAAAAAGTGATGCACTGTGTAGCATTCCCAGCAAAAAAATAAGGCCACTGTGTAGCATTCCCACAAAAAAGAGGCACTGTGTAGCATTCGCACCAAAATACCGAGGCACTGTATAGCATTCCAAAGAGGCGATGTGTGGCATTCCCAACAAAAAACAAGGCACTGTATAACATTCCAAACAAAAAACAAGGCACGATCTAGCATTCCAGATAAAAACAAGGCACTGTGTTACATTGCAAACAAAACGTGAGGCACTGTGTAGTATTCCAAACAAAAAATGAGTCACTGTGTAGCATTCCAAACAAAAGAATGAGGCACTGTGTAGCATTCCCACAAAAAAGAGGCACTGTGTAACATTCCCACCAAAATACCGAGGCGCTGTACAGAGAGGCAATGTATGGCATTCCTAACAAAAAAACAAGGCACTGTATAGCATTTCAAACAAAATGTGAGGCACTATCTAGCCTTCCAAATAAAAACGAGGCACTGTGTAGCATTCCAAACAAAACGTGAGGCACTGTGTAGCATTCCAAACAAAACATGAGGCACTGTGTAGCATTCCAAACAAAACGTGAGGCACTGTAGCATTCCAAACAAAACGTGAGGCACTGTGGAGCATTCCAAACAAAAAATGAAGCCCTGTGTAGCATTCCAAACAAAAAAATGAGGCACTGTGTAGCATTCCAAACAAAATGTGAGGCACTGTGGAGCATTCCAAACAAAACATTAGGCACTGTTTCGCATGCCAAACAAAAAAAGAGGCACTGTGTAGCATTCCCACAAAAAATGAGACACTGTGTAGCATTCCAAACAAAACATTAGGCACTGTTTCACATACCAAGCAAAAAATGAGGTACTGTGTAGCATTCCAAACAAAAAATTCATACAAAAATTATGCATCGAGTCACATTTTTCCACAAAATGTCATCACATAACTTCAAAATGAATGTGTCCAAGTTCCACACTCCAAAAGCCCCCCTAAATTACGCAGCCAAAACATAGCTATCTTGGCAAATGACATCAGTGTGTTTTTATCATGTCTTATCGTATATCCACGGCTGCTTAGCCATGTATACTGTTACACATCCTTGATTTTAATCTTTTCTTTTCCATCACAGGTTGTTTGACACTAAATGGAGCGAAAGTCTACGAGGTGGTTCAGCCAATCCGGCTGCATAACCTTCATAAGAGAGATTTAGAGGTAAGTATTTGAGAAAGTGTCCCTTTGAATGCCTGTATGGACTGTAGCTTAACTTCATTTGATACAATTATTTATTCATTTGAGTTTTATTCGAATCTCATCTCATGTTCAGTCCATCAGACCTGCAACGGTGAAATATGCCATGACTCTGGGCGGAAAGCCCATCGAAATGCATCTTGAGAGAACTGAGTAAGTTTGAGCTTTTATTTCTCTGTCATCTAGTATGTATTGCCAAAGTTTCAAAGGCTGAAGCTATGCACAGGGTATGTTGCAATCTGTGTCATTTTTAACCACTAGATAAGCGTCATTAAAATTTGTGGTAAAAAAAAAAAAGTCATCCATTTCCATGTTGTTGCGAAATGCTTTTGCTTGAGCAGATCTTCCTGACCTTCTGAAAGATTTACTCTTGATTCAGATCAGATATTTTTTCTAATTTTGCCTCTCATTTCTTCTTCTTTTTATTTGTGTTGGGTTCTGCAGTGACTTTTTAACCGAAGACTACACAGAAACGTATTACGCCGACGACGGGACTCCAGTGAGAACCAAACCCCGTGAGTTGGTAGGTGAAGTGCAGCAGCATGGTTCTTTGATTTAACTTCATATCTATCTCAGATCCTAGATGATGAGATCCTTGGTCCCTGGTTATGCCCTACTAATAAACACATACTGTATGTATTCATAAAAAATGCAGTCTCATCATCTAACACTGTCTCCACCTGTGGCAGATTGTGCAATAATATGAGAAATCTCCTTCCAAAGTTTCCTGTTATGTGTAGCTTTGTTAAGGTCGTTGATATTGAGACCGGACCATCGGTATATATTGTCTTACGGACGCTTTCTTGATCTTCCTCTGTTCTGTTTGCCTTCCATCATACCTTCGACACAGATCTTAGCAAGTCCTCTTTCTGCCCATTTTACATGGCCAAAGAGTTTGAGGGTTTTGCTCTTGATTACGTTCATTATGGGAGCCATTTTAGTAGATTCAAGAAGATCCTCAATTTTGACATGATCTGTTAACCTGTGGTTTGTCATGAACCTCAAAATATGGTTTTGTAAGGTCTCTATTTTTCTGCATAGGTTTGACATCCAGTTTACACATTCTAGTCCATAAAGGACGAATGATAAAATGTATGTGTTGTAGCTCTATTTTGCTTTTGATATGAAGAGGAATCCTTTGAGAAGTTAAGTGATCTTTGTTTTCGTTAAAGGCAGCCCAGCCTAAATCTATTCTATGGTTAACAGCAGTAGAACCAGCATTAGTGCATGATAACTTATGGCCAAGGAAGACAAACTCGGTGACTTGTTCTATACCGGTAGCTTTGCTGTAAACTATATAGTATAGTTTTAAAAAATTGCTCTGCTTTTTTTGCCATTTTCAGGATTTCTGCTACTATCAAGGGAAGATCGTGAATGACAGCAACTCGATGGTTAGCGTGAGCACGTGTGATGGTTTACGGTAAATCTCATTTACTGAAGAAAAAAAAACAGCTGCTAATGAATCTGCCATTCTGCCTTTTCACTAAAAGTGCATACTGCATTTCAGAGGTTATTTCCAAACGGCAGAGCAGAGGTATCTCATTGAACCCTTGTCCGAGGACATCAACGCCGATCACGCGGTGCTGAAGTACGAACAAGTGGTCGATACTCCAGTGGTGTGTGGTGTCACAAATACCAGCTGGGAGACTGCCGAGATTCCCCCTCACACCAGCAAGTTCAAATCACGAGCTTCCGTAAGTCAGATCAGCTGAATTCTCCTGATTTCTAACCAAACTTTCTACAGGTAGTGAATAAGTACAACTGAAAATGTTTCACCACTCAGGAAGGTTTAAACGTCTGAGGTAGATGTACGTTAGGAGGCTCGGCAATGCGTCATGTGTGTAGCTTATTACACAAACTGGAAGTAGCTACTACTTGAGATTACAGAAAGGCTGATACAAGCATGGAATTAGTCTAACCACAGAGTCATCAAAAAAACTCGAGACAATAGAGGAAGTTCGGGAACAAAGACGATGTTGAAGAAAGACTCTTGTGTCAGAACAAATAAACAGTACAGAGGGCATTAAATCAAATGGCTTTCAATCAGTGCATTTACATGCACATTAATATTCCACTACTATTCCGAATAATAGCTTGTATGAGTTTGCATGTTCTCCCTGTGCTTGCATGGGTTTCCTCCAGGTGTTCAGGTTTCCTCCCACAGTTCAAAGATATGCAGATTAGGTACAAATACCCAGCCACTGGGGTTGCACAAGCCAGTGTATCCTTAGTACTGGTCCCAAGCCTGGATAGATTATGGAGGGTTATATCAGGTAGAGCATCCGGCGTAAAAACCTACACTACCATTCAAAAGTTTGGGGTCACTTTGAAATTTCCTTATTTTTGAAAGAAAAGCACTGTTCTTTTCAATGAAGATCACTTTAAACTAATCAGAAATACACTCTATACATTGCTAATGTGGTAAATGACTATTCTAGCTAAATTCTACTAAAGTCTGGTTTTTGGTGCAATGTCTCCATAGGTGTATAGAGGCCCATTTCCAGCAACTCTCACTCCAGTGTTCTAATGGTACAATGTGTTTGCTCATTGCCTCAGAAGGCTAATGGATGATTAGAAAACCCTTGTACAATCATGTTAGCACAGCTGAAAACAGTTTAGCTCTTTAGAGAAGCTATAAAACTGACCTTCCTTTGAGCAGATTGAGTTTCTGGAGCATCACATTTGTGGGGTCGATTAAATGCTCAAAATGGCCAGAAAAAAGTCTTGACTATATTTTCTATTCATTTTACAACTTATGTTGGTAAATAAAAGTGTGACTTTTCATGGAAAACACAAAATTGTCTGGGTGACCCCAAACTTTTGAACGGTAGTGTACGCCAAATCAAATATGTGGATCATGATGATCCACAGTGGCGACCCTGAACCAGAGCAGCCAGAAGAAGAAGATTCCAAATATGACCACATTCTGAATTTGATTCTGGTCATGTTTGAATTTTCCAAATTTAGCACTTTCTGATTAAAGCATGTGGGATATACCGATATTATTCAGGTTTTAAGCACATTCTTTGGACATGTATACAGTGCATTTGGAATATGCGTCTCGATTGGGGGTTTCATGGCAGTTTACGAAACATGGCCTCTTGCCTGTTTACGGTTAGATCTGTGTGTTGTATACAAACCGACTAGATAATCTGTGAAGTCATAGAATATTAATTTTGATTAGCCATGTAAACAATTTAGTAGATGGGCGGCACGGTGGTGTAGTGGTTAGCGCTGTTGCCTCACAGCAAGAAGGTCTGGGTTCGAGCCCCGTGTCCGGCGAGGGCCTTTCTGTGTGGAGTTTGCATGTTCTCCCCGTGTCCGCATGGGTTTCCTCCGGGTGCTCCGGTTTCCCCCACAGCCCAAAGACATGCAGGTTAGGTTAACTGGTGACTCTAAATTGACCGTAGGTGTGAATGTGAGTGTGAATGGTTGTCTGTGTCTATGTGTCAGCCCTGTGATGACCTGGCGACTTGTCCAGGGTGTACCCCGCCTTTCGCCCGTAGTCAGCTGGGATAGGCTCCCGCTTGCCTGCGACCCTGTAGAAGGATAAAGCGGCTAGAGATAATGAGATGAGATGAGACAATTTAGTAGGCCAATATTTTGTGCACATACAAAATATAACCATATTGAATAACATCCAGTTTGATACATTTTAGAAAATGTCTTACACATCCAGTTTAATGTTTACATTTTTGTGCGAGATGTGATGTGTTCTAGACATGTGTGGTATGAAGAGGGTTGCCAGATCCTGCGCAACAAAAGCACCACCACTGACCAGCAGTATAATACATAGACAGGGTTCTAACTAGACCAAAATAACAGCGTAGTGGCATCAGTCATGGTGGCCCCCGAAAGCTCACGGGTTCTATATGCTCGGAGATGCATTCTAGTGCATTTCCTGGCACTTGCAGTCCTCCCTCAAAGTCACTCTTTTTTGGTAATATTAATGAGATTTTTTTTTTTTGCCAAAAGTTGCTGTGATTTGTTTTTGATTGAAGACTTATTATTAATTAATATTCAACTATATTGGTGACATTTATGGAATAAGAATAAAACGACCAGTTGATGTTCGCCAAGTGTCAGCTTTATTTTCAGCTTCAGCCATTCAATTACAATACATGAAAATCCAGATCTAACTCGGGGACCGGCGCGTGTTATGTGCATGTCGCGTAAGCGTCTCTTAACACAGATGGCACTTTACTGCGAACACAGCATAAGAAAGGAGGTAAAGTGGACTAGCATGATCAGTGATGATCTCCACATGGAACTACTTGGGCAGCTGTGGACGGGGAGTGGAGTGTGTCCGCATGTAGAACGTTCGCACGGCGGCGCACCATCGCCATCACGGCTGTGTGGGGATAACAAGAGAAAATTAGACAAAAGACCACATTTTCAAAATTGACAAGTCTTTTTATTTTATTTTATTTTATGCACCAACTCGCAAATTTGGCGCCTACTGGAAATGAATTCCTGTTTAGTTTGGCACGCAAAAATGTTTCACCATTGTACCACATGTGACAGATAGAGATATTACAAAGCTTGTGTGTGTGTGTGTGTGTGTGTGTGTGTGTGTGTGTGTGTGTGAGGCTTGTACACTTAACTTGCTTTGCAAATTTGCTAATCTGATTGACACATTCCTGTATAAGTGACTTGACTCTTGCTCATGTGGATGGAAGGTGTGGAAAAGAAGTTTAGACTTGTAGGTCTTTAGTCCTCGGTGTGATCCTGAGCTCAGGTTGCTGTCTGTGTGAGTGGAGTTTCACTGTGTGTCTAACTTCTCCGGTTTCCTCTCACCTCCCAGAACATGCCGGTAGTTGGATTAGTGTTTACTGAAGATAAGTGTATGAATAAATGATTGATCCCTTCACATGAGTGGTGAAAACGATCAGGAAAATTCAGCTAGTAAACAGTTAAAAATGAATAGCATGACTGAAAAGTTCAATAGTTTTGTTTACCTTTCAGTCAGGAGAAGTCGAACCTGATGTATGTCATGGAAAATAACAGCTTCACCAGCTCAGGAATGACTGTTCTACTTTTTTGTTTTTCCTGTTGGATAGGCGCCAACCATGTTCCAGCAACAAAAGTACAATGAACTCATCATTGTGGCAGATAAGAGAATGGTATGTACACCAAGTGGCGGAAACACGAGCTGTTCTTTGTTGTGCACTGATTAATCCATAACCATGTCTTAAATTGTTCCTCACCGAAAGTCTATATTGATAAAGGTCAGAGAGTTGTTTTGTTTTTTAATCACAATTACACTACCGTTCAAAAGTTTGGGGTCACTTTGAAATGTCCTTATTTTTGAAAGAAAAGCACTGTTCTTTTCAATGAAGATCACTTTAAACTAATCAGAAATCCACTCTATACATTGCTAATGTGGTAAATGACTATTCTAGCTGCAAATGTCTGGTTTTTGGTGCAATATCTCCATAGGTGTATAGAGGCCCATTTCCAGCAACTCTCACTCCAGTGTTCTAATGGTACAATGTGTTTGCTCATTGCCTCAGAAGGCTAATGGATGATTAGAAAACCCTTGTACAATCATGTTAGCACAGCTGAAAACAGTTGAGCTCTTTAGAGAAGCTATAAAACTGACCTTCCTTTGAGCAGATTGATTTTCTGGAGCATCACATTTGTGGGGTCGATTAAATGCTCAAAATGGCCAGAAAAATGTCTCGACTATATTTTCTATTCATTTTACAACTTATGGTGGTAAATGAAAGTGTGACTTTTCATGGAAAACACAAAATTGTCTGGGTGACCCCAAACTTTTGAACGGTAGTGTATTACAGGTGATAACTAAACACACTTATGATCTCAAAATTGCCTCCACAGTACGAGAAGGCGGGAAGCGATATCACCAAAGTGAGAAAGAGGATCTTCGAGATCATCAACTTTGTTAATGCTGTGAGTAAGTTTCGTGTGTTCTCATCTGTTTCGTGTGAGCTGACACACTTGCCATAAAAGGCTGATGTGACAAATACATTTTCTGCAGTGGAATCAGGATGGATTTTTGTTTTTTTACTTGATTTGGAAGTGCTGAAATGGCAGCATATTGCTAATTTATGAAGCTATAAGCCCATATCCTGTTCTCACCAAGTTGCTTGTCTTTATTTTTGAGTTTATGTTGAAATCACCAAAACAGTGCTTTAATACAAGACAGTGCAATCCATGGAGCTCTTTTCAAGGTTTTATGGTTGGGTGCGATGTATGACGTCTCCACTGTTGCAACTTCAGTGGGCATTTCTATAGCACTTCAGTAGTGCTGTAAGAACTTCAGGAGCACTTTAGGACCTCCAGTAGCACTTTATGAAACTATCGGAATGCTTTGAGAGTCTTAGGAGCACTTTTAGGCTATGTTTACATTAGACCGTATCTGTCTCGTTTCCTTCGCGGATGCACTGTCCGTTTACATTAAACCGCCTGGAAACGCCGGGAAACGGGAATCCGCCAGCGTCCACGTATTCAATCTAGATCGTATCTGGTCCGGTGCTGTGTAAACATTGAGATATGCGAATACGCTGTGCTGAGCTCTAGCTGGCGTCCTCATTGGACAACGTCACTGTGACATCCACCTTCCTGATTCGCTGGCGTTGGTCATGTGACGCGACTGCTGAAAAACGGCGCGGACTTCCGCCTTGTATCACCTTTCATTAAAGAGTATAAAAGTATGAAAATACTGCAAATACTGATGCAAATACTGCCCATTGTGTAGTTATGATTGTCTTTAGGCTTGCCATCCATCCACTTGCAAGTGTTAAGTGATATGCGCTGGGATCACATACACAGCGGCTCAGTCCCGAAAACACTGCTAGTGTGCTTCACTCGCGCGCTCTGTGAGCTGCGCAGGGCCGGAGTGCGCACCCTCCAGAAGGCACTCGCTGTTCAGGGCGGAGTGATTTGGAGCGCAGGATGCCTGCGGAGCCGAGCGTATCCGCGTATTGGTATTGTTGTGTGCACGTGAATCGTGTACTGGTGTTGCTGTGTGCACACTAATCGTTTTAAAAACGTTAATCTGATGATCTGCTGATACGGTCTAATGTAAACATGGGCTTAGTAATTCAGGACTGCTTTCAGTACTTCAGGACTGCTTTAAGAACAGTAGCATTTTAGAAAACTACAGGAATGCTTCGAGATCTTCAGGAGTGCTTTAAATACTTCAGGAGTGCTTTAAGAACTTCAGTAGTGCTTTAGGAAACTATAGGAATGCGTTGAGAACTTTAGAAGTACTTTCAGTACTTCAGGAGTGCTGTAAGAACTACAGGAGCACTTTAGGACCTCCAGTAGCACTTTACGAAACTATGGGAATGCTTTGAAAATCTTAGGAGCACTTTTAGGACTACTTTCAGTAAGTACTTCAGGAGTGCTTTAAGAACTCCAGTAGCATTTTAGAAAACTATAGGAATGCTTCAAGATCTTCAGGAGTGCTTTAAATACTTCAGGAGTGCTGTAAGAACTACAGTAGCACTTTAGGAAACTATCGAAATGCGTTGAGAACTTTAGAAGCACTTTCAGGACTTCAGGAATGCTTTCAGTATTTCAGGAGTGCTTTAAGAACTCCAGTAGCATTTTAGAAAACTATAGGAATGCTTCAAGATCTTCAGGAGTGCTTTAGGCTACGTTTACATTAGACCGTATCTGTCTCGTTTTCTTCGCGGATGCACTGTCCGTTTACATTAAACCACCTGGAAAAGCCGGGAAACGGGAATCCGCCAGCGTCCATGTATTCAACCTAGATCGTATCTGGTCCGGTGCTGTGTAAACATTGAGATACGCGAATACGCTGTGCTGAGCTCTAGCTGGCGTCGTCATTGGACAACGTCACTGTGACATCCACCTTCCTGATTCGCTGGCGTTGGTCATGTGACGCGACTGCTGAAAAACGGCGCGGACTTCCGCCTTGTATCACCTTTCATTAAAGAGTATAAAAGTATGAAAATACTGCAAATACTGATGCAAATACTGCCCACTGTGTAGTTATGATTGTCTTTAGGCTTGCCATCCTTCCACTTGCAAGTAGTAAGTGATATGCGCTGGGATCACACACACAGCGGCTCAGTCCCGAATCGTGGCTTGTGCACTTCACTCGCGCGCTGTGTGAGCTGTGCAGGGCCGGAGTGCGCACCCTCCAGAGGGCACTCGCTGTTCAGGGCAGAGTGATTTGGAGCGCAGGATGCCTGCGGAGCCGAGCGTATCCGTGTATTGGTGTTGCTGTGTGCACGGCTAACGGTTTTAGTGTAAACGCGAATCGTTTTAAGAACGTTAATCTGATGATCCGCTGATTCGACGTAATGTAAACGTAGCCTAAATACTTCAGGAGTGCTTTAAGAACTCCAGTAGCACTTTAGGAAATTCTAGGAATGCTTTGAGAATCTTAGGAGCACTTTTAGTAATTCAGGAGTGCTTTAAGAACTCTAGTAGCACTTTAGAAAACTATAGGAGTACTTTAAGTACTTCAGGAGTGCTTTAAAAACAGTAGTGCTTTAGAAAACTGTAGGAAACTATCGGAATGTGTTGAGAATTTTAGAAGCACTTTCAGGACTTCAGGAATGCTTTAAGAACTTCAGTAGCACTTTAGGAAATTACCGGTATATGAATGCTTTGAGATCTTCAGGAGTACTTTAGGTATTTAAGGACCGCTTTCAGTACTTCAAGAGTGCTTTACGATCTTCAGTAGTACTTTAGGAACAGTATCACTCTTGGAAATTTCAGGAATGCTTTAAAAACTTCAGTGGTGCTTGAAGAAGTGCATGATTGTTCAAAGGCGGCTTGTCCAAACATGCATGTTTATCAAGACTTGTTATCTCTGGACCGCCCTCAGAACCAGCAAATGTCATCTACAGTATCAACACATCACGGTTACCCCAGCTCAGAGTTAGGACTGAGCTTGTAAACACTACAGCCTCCTACAGACTGCCAAGTTTGCCTTTTGTCCAGTCATCCTTTCTGGATTTTGGTTTATTCATAAAAGTCTACAGATGGGAGCATATATTTTTGAGTACAAATGAATTTGAAAATAAAAAGAGAAACAGTAGCAACATCAGCACAATGTCAAAATAAACCCGTTTTGTATATTGCCAAATACTAATCAAGATACATGTAAGAGGAAATAAATATTTGACAGATTAACTGTCTGCAGTGAGGCTTCTATCTCTTTAAGCAATCCAAACTAATGATCAGAGATCTATCAAAGTCCTGGTGAGATACGGATTTGCTTCTGCAGACCCAGAGCTGGTGCAGTACTTTTATTTCCATCCAAACCCTCTCTTGGACTTCCCCTTCTGACCCTGAGCCTACTCAGTCTGCCAACGGTCCATATTTCATGACACCTGAGGCCAGAACAGCCACCACTGCCTCGGGATCTGTTTCAGAGAGTGTCTCTAAGAGTTCCAGATTGGTCTTTCAAAATATTGACTGGGTAAACATATGTATTATCTATTATTTCGTCCCAGCTCTGGAAGGGGTCTAACTCAGTTCCTACTGGTTCTGCTGTGAGGAAATTATTTGAGGCAATATTTTACCTCCTCCATGGCCATATCGCCTTATCCCAAGAACAAATTTTCCTTTTAGAACGTCACCTCCATATTGGTCATATTGGAGATCAGACTGATTATAACACTGTTTATCCTGATATCCATGGGGAAATACTTGCGGATTCGTTCACTCACTTCTGTTGGCAAAATTTCTTTTAGCGTATAAACATTACAAGTTTGTTCAGCACATCTCTACAATGCAAGTGTGTTATGGATGAATTGACAGAGTATACATCATTGTATACAGTACATATTATGCATACAGGACACTTTTTCCGATGGAATAAAAATGTGTTCTATTCCTGTGAAGATTCTCAATCATCCAGGTCATAGTAAACTGTGGGTGGTAGAAAAGGGCAACTGGACTTGCTTGAAGATTCTTGAAAACGTTTCACCTCTCATCCAAAAGGCTTCCTCAGTTCTGTCTGACTAATAGGGAGTATCAGATATTTATCCTCTCCTGGCTCAGAATCAGAATCAGAATTCTGATGACCAGCTCATCTAAGGTGTCATTGAGGCATCATGTTGGTGTGGGTCGGTGGAGGCTGGGTGTGAATGGCGAGTCATTAGGGTGATCAAAGGATTGCCCGTTAGGGTGATCAATGGCAATCTGACTCTCTCTGTCCTCCTGTGAGTCCCCGAAAACAGCTGGGTCCTGGCGTACACCCAGCCGTCTGGGAAGAGTGTCCAAGACCACCTTGTAGATGGTTGACAAATGATGTCTTAGACCCCCACCTCTGTTCAGTGATGGCCGTTTCAGGTTGACAAAAATGGCTTCTTTGACTCCTCGCTCATACCAACGATCCTCTCTGGCTAAAATGCGTACGTCACAATCCCGAAATGAGTGTTCTTCATTGTTAAGATGAATGTAGACAGCCGAGTCCTGGCCTGAGGAGCTGGCTCTCCTGTGTTGGGCCAAGCGCCTGTATAGCGGTTGTTTCGTCTCCCCAATATACGAATTTGTGCAATTCTCACTGCACTGAATTGCATACACTACGTTGTCCTGTTTGTGTCTGGGTATTCTGTCCTTAGGGTGGACCAGTTTCTGCTTCAGGGTGTTATTGGGTCTGAAATGTACCGGAATGTTGTGTTTGTAGAAGATCCTCCTGAGTTTCTCAGATAGACCAGAAATGTAGGGAATGACAATGTTCTTGCGTTTGTTCCTGTTATCATCCTTGTCATAACTGGAAGGAACATAACTGACAAGGATGAGAACAGGAACAAATGCAAGAACATTGTCATTCCCTACATTTCTGGTCTATCTGAGAAACTGACACCTTAGATGAGCTGGTCATCAGAATTCTGATTCTGATTCTGAGCCAGGAGAGGATAAATATCTGATACTCCCTATTAGTCAGACAGAACTGAGGAAGCCTTTTGGACGAGAGGTGAAACGTTTTTCACCTCGAATCTTCAAGCAAGTCCAGTTGCCCATTTCTACCACCCACAGTGTTCTATTCCATTCTAGCAGGTTTCATTCATATGGTTTGATAGCATGCAATATTGTTAGCATATCACTTATCCTATGTGTATTCTGTCACTCTACCCAATGGAGAATGAGCGTTGAATATGGTTTATGATATTGCACGGTTGTCAAGACGTCACATGTCAGAGACGTAAAACTTCCACGCTAGCAAGTGACTGGGACAATTTGTAAACAAACATGGCTGCCAGGTTTCCTTCGTTTTAAATACATCTTCGACTCATTCAATATCATGCTAGCTGAATGGAATATATCTGATATACCACTCAATGCCAGCCAATATTATTTAAATATTTTGGATGTAAAATATTCTTCCACTCCACCTCCACCACATGTATTACTTGTTTACTTGTCACATGTCCAGGAACTGTTTTAATGAACATTTGATTTGCATTAACAATTTTGCTTTGTTGCATATTTCAATGACTTCATAGAATTATAATTCATTTTATTATATCTCTTAAAGATATTGCCATATGCTTACTCTCTGAACATGATGGCTGCTTTTTTTTTTAAATTATGCAATTGCTGTTTTTTTTGGGGGGGGGGTTAAATTGAATCTATAATTCTGTGTGTGTGTCGGTCGGCAGGTGTATAAAGAGCTGAACATGTTTGTCGCTCTGATCGGTCTGGAAGTGTGGACAGACACTGACAAGATTGCAGTGACGGCACCGGCTGGCGCGACACTGGATGCATTTACCAAGTGGAGGAATAATCACCTCATACAGCAGCAGAAGCATGACAATGCTCATCTGATCACGTCAGTGTTATACTTTCAAAAATGAATCAGCTCACAAAGCAATGCCTCTTTTTCCTGTTACACTTTAATCATAGCTGTTGGCACAGACCAAACAAACTGATCAACAATAGCATTTAATTAGGAAAGCTAAAAAAACAAAAATCCTGAAAATTTTCCTTTGTTGGAAAACTCGTCTACTGTTACACAAATTAATCTATTTATTTAATCTATTTATTACTAGGCTTAAATTATGTGTCATTCCTTTTCCCAAGTTGTTGCTATAGAAATGATAAATTTGAGAGTACTTAAAACGACTGGCATAATTGCATAATGATGCATCCAAACTGTGTGGATGGATTTGAATATAAAAAGTGAATCTTGTTCCTGTTAACATTTCAGTGGGATTGACTTTGAAGGTTCAACAGTGGGACTGGCGTATATCGGCACTCTGTGTTCGGGTCATTCAGCCGGCGTTATCCAGGTAATGAAACATCTTGTCCTTTGATTTCACAAGCACCGCAGATGTGTAGGGCTAATCCCTTTTTAAAACATTCTTGAAAAACTTATAACACTATGATGTTAATATCTCGTTCTGAATAGAGCGCCACTGAATCACACTAGGGCGGCACGGTGGTGTAGTGGTTAGTGCTGTCGCCTCACAGCAAGAAGGTTCTGGGTTCGAGCCCAGTGGCCAAGGGGGCCTTTCTGTGTGGAGTTTGCATGTTCTCCCCGTGTCTGCATGGGTTTCCTCTGGGTGCTCCGGTTTCCCCCACAGTCCAAAGACATGCAGGTTAGGCTAATTGGTGTCTCTAAATTGACCGTAGGTGCGAATTTGAGTGTGAATGTTTGTTTGTCTCTATGTGTCAGCCCTGCAATGATCTGGCAACTTGTCCAGGGTGTACCCTGCCTCTCACCCATAGTCAGCTGGGATAGGCTCCAGCTTGCCCACGATCCTGCACAGGATAAGCGGTTACAGATGATGGATGGATGGATGAATCACACAACATCATGCCTAAATTTCTACTATAAACTTCCCCTTTATTGTATATAATACACTGTCAAGGCAAGATGAGAAAGATTTCCAAAAATTAAGAAGTATTTGTTTTGCTGTTCCTTCACAAAAACATGATGAAATATGATTTCAGCAACTGATGCAGGTCCTCTGTTGTCTCCTTCAGGACCATAATTTACGTGCCATAGCTGTCGGTGCCACCCTGGCGCATGAAATGGGACATAACCTGGGGATGAACCATGACAGCAGCTCGTGTGTGTGCTCCGAGTCCACCTGCATCATGACTGCTGCGCTCAGGTAAAATAAATAAATACAAATTATAATTTTTCTATTAAATCAAGCCACGTGGAACAATTACAGCAGCTGCTATAATATAGAAATATAAATTTGGTGTAAGTAAGAAAAGAAATTGCCCAAATGCTAGTCAAATATAAGAGCCAAATGTACCTCAGCAATATTCCTAATTCAGGACTAACTAATTACAATCCTCACTGCACAGCAAGAAATACAAAAATATCATCAATTCCAATCTAGGAAAAAAGAGAAAAATAAATACACAGCCTAAAACAGAACCTTGTAGTATAACACTGCACATTTTAGGTCTGCCTTCAAGGTTCTCTGTTTGAGAACAACAAAATCTCCAAGCTACAACATTTTCTTTCCTAATAAGCTAAGAACCTTTCAGGCTCTTCATTTGTCAAATGGCTTTTCCCGTTAGATTTGCTCTCCATTTTTTCCAAAACTAAACATTCCGTGAAGAATAAAATATGAACAGATGTGCTGTCCAATCTCATACCTTTAACAATTATGTTTATCCAAGATGTTGTGTATTGGAGTACTGGAAAGGTTCTACCTTGAACCTTTAACAAAGAACGCATGAAAATCTTTTGTGTAAGAGTGTACTGAGAACTTATCCCTAATTCCAGACATGTGTCCCAACAAGCTTATTTAAACAGAAAATTCTTTGTGAAGATCAAATGAGCCATCAAAGCCAAATCCTCCACATCGCTTCTTACATTTACTCCTATTTCTTGCAGTCCTTCAATGTAAGCATCTCATCTCATTATCTCTAGCCGCTTTATCCTTCTACAGGGTCGCAGGCAAGCTGGAGCCTATCCCAGCTGACTATGGGCGAAAGGCAGGGTTCACCCTGGACAAGTCGCCAGGTCATCACAGGGCTGACACATAGATACAGACAACCATTCACACTCACATTCACACCTACGGTCAATTTAGAGTCACCAGTTAACCTAACCTGCATGTCTTTGGACTGTGGGGGAAACCGGAGCACCCGGAGGAAACCCACGCAGACATGGGGAGAACATGCAAACTCTGCACAGAAAGGCCCTCGCCGGCCACAGGGCTCGAACCTGGACCTTCTTGCTGTGAGGCGACAGCGCTAACCACTACACCACCATGCCGCCCTCAATGTAAACATATCAGGTGAAAATTCAAATTCAATCCAAGTTGCTTGAAACTGGTCTCATTGAAATCAGAACTGAATGCTAAACAACATACTTTTGACAGAATTAAAATATGTTTATCCATTCTTGAGATATAACAAATCATAGATTGAAAAAATGGATTCATTTTTCGAAAACAGCCGTAATATTCTGTCTGAGGATCACGTGGTCCAAAATGGGCCTCATTAACCAATGAGATCAAATGTTTTTTCTTCATAACTTTATTTTTCAAAGATATTTACACGGAAATTGGCAGGCACATTGATGGTTGTATACTGAATACAAAGTTTGAAAAATTAGTAAAAAACACTTATGCAAATTAGTATTGATTATGCTAATTAGTTATATCGATACACTCTCTTCTTCAAAGTTTCAGCAAATGGCTTTATTTGTGCAACATAAATCTGATCTTAACTCTCATTTATGCATCATAAAGAAGGAGAGATCAGTGTTAATTATAAAATATGCATAAATAAGCATTGAATGTCATTCACATCTACCATTCTCTATCAAAATAAAAAAGTATTAAAAGATTATTTCTAATCCCCTCTTTGCTCTCTATAGACCTTTGTATTTCTAAGTAGGGCCTACTAGTGTTTATATGAAAGAATATAAATGATTATTTCGATTAATATTCACCGCTTTCAAGGCGAACCTCGAAAAAACTGTCTGATCCACATCCAATAAACAATTCACATTAACTGAATTGAAATTGATGCTCGTGTTTTTAACTTCCACTTTTTTTAAATCTCATTCCGACCACTAAGATCTCAATATTTTTCATCAAAATAACTACAGTTATATTCTAAAATAGTTATTTATTTACATGAATCAGTTTGATTTGAAAAAATAAGTAGGTAAAGCTATGAAAACTCACTTCAAAGTCTCTCGTGAACCAGAACATCAAAACTAGCTGATGGAAAATTTTGCTGAATACTTCATCAGAAACAATGAGAGCGAGAGAACATCCCCATAAAAGTTATCTGATTGATATTCACAAGTAATCCAGTTGGAAACCAATCAGAAGAGAGAGAGAGTGAGCGAGCCTGACCGCTTTCCCATGACTCAAAAAGCACCGGCAGTTTCCCGACATCCCACGAGCAGAGTTTTTTACTCTGTTGTACCAACTTCAACCTGCCATTACTCCCAAAGTACTGAACAGATCTTAACAAGATCTTTGGAAAGCAGAGATTATAAGCTTTTTAATGATCGTATTCACAATAGAAAATAAGAGTTAAGCAGTGACAGATTTGGAAACTCTGAGCGTCTGCATGGACAATTTTCATAGCATGGCCAGCGAGCATCTGATATGCCTATTCAATGCTCATTAAACTCTATGTGCTTGTACTATAGTACAAATCGTGAAATAAAGACGAGAAAATCCCTGAGTCTTGGGACTTGCGCAAAACTTTATCTTGATTTGTAACCAAGGTATGTTTGCTTGTAGGGACAAGACTCATTCTCGTGTAGACATTAAACTCGAGAAACTCATGAAATCTTGTGAAATCAGGAACCTCATTGCAGGCAGATGCTGATCCTAAACGCAATTTCCACTTTACGCAAAATGTATGAGAAGTACACTTCTTTCTATCTTAAGTTTTATATCTTTGACACAAGTACAGAACTGTGCTAGTGAATCTAGATGAATAGTTAAAGGAAAAGCTTTCAGGTTTGTTTATTCCATAGTGAGGTGGAATTCTGATTCTGTTTTCAGACACTGGAAAGTCTTCAAAAAATCCTCAGGTTATAGGAAAATAATCAACTTCAAGCTGGTAGCAGTAACTTATTTGCTTTATCACACCACACTATAACAGCATGATGGGAGCTCCATAGGATCTGATAATAATATTAGGGGGGAATGGAGAAGTGATGGGTACAGAAAGAGAGTCTAGAGGAAGTTAATTAGGAAAAGGGTTTCAGAGTTTCAGGGGTGGTTTTTCTCCCAACCATGCCTCTCGATCTCTAGGGCACCTTGAATCAGGTGTTTGCTGTATTTAAAAAAACACCTTATTAGTTTTGTGGTCTGGTGAACAGAATTATGGGATGCAAGTACACTCTCAGAAAATAAAGTATATTATTGTACCTTTAGGGGTACACTCCCCATTGGATCGCAACCTTGTTGTGGTCGAGGAGCTTGTGTGTCTCAGTGACCCCTAAAGCTATGCCAGTGGGAGATTTATCTCCTGGTAGGGCCTCGAAGGGTAGAGGTGAGATGAAAAGCAATCCACTGGTCCTCCAAGTTGGAGGATCCTGTCCCGTAAAACAAATCTGTTACAGAAACAGCAAGCTGCCCTAAATGCCAGGAGGCAGTTTAGGGGTACAACGGCTTGTCACTGTGCCAGTTCCCTCTAAGGTACTTATTTGTACGCTTAGGAACATATATGCATCTTTTTGTCCCTAAAAAGGTACACATGATTACCTTGAGGTCCAATAATAAGCCCTAAGGGATACATTAGTGTAGATTGCACCATGGGGTACAGAACTGGACTCCTACTGTATCCCTATTTCTAACAGTGTACTTCGTAGAGGCAGGATTCAAGTGCGGCCATGTGGCATGATATTTATTTAGGCGATTGCAATAATCAGTCATAGTAGGGGTTCATCTCATCTCATTATCTCTAGCCGCTTTATCCTTCTACAGGGTCGCAGGCAAGCTGGAGCCTATCCCAGCTGACTATGGGCGAAAGGCGGGGTACACCCTGGACAAGTCGCCAGGTCATCACAGGGCTGACACATAGACACAGACAACCATTCACACTCACATTCACACCTACGGTCAATTTAGAGTCACCAGTTAACCTAACCTGCATGTCTTTGGACTGTGAGGGAAACCGGAGCACCCAGAGGAAACCCACGCGGACACGGGGAGAACATGCAAACTCCGCACAGAAAGGCCCTCGCCGGCCATGGGGCTCGAACCCAGGACCTTCTTGCTGTGAGGCGACAGCGCTAACCACTACACCACCGTGCCGCCCCTCATAGTAGGGGTTAAAACACAAAAATGAGGAATGGGAACTAGAGTCAAAACCAAAAAAATGCAGAATTAGAAATGACTGTGGTATTTAGAAAACAATGCTTCAGCTGAATGAAATGGAAGCAGAATAAGACTGCGACAAAACAAAGAAACAGCAGGGAGTGCATAGACAAACTACTCAAGAACAAACAGGAAACAGGTGAACACAATTGGGTAGCAAACCAATGACAGGAAATGGCAGTGGGTGAAGGCGTCTTGAACACAAACAACAACTTCAAATTTGCTTGAAATCAGAAGTTTTTTCTTTTCAGAATAAAACATACAGGGAGTAGTATTTGTTTAAAAAAACATTGTACAAGTTGAATATTGTGATATATCATGCATTAACGTGATGGTTCAAGAATTTTGCACTTGAAGCAACATATATATGGCAAATTAAGAGTTCCTGCCTTTCTTGTTGTATGTGGCCCCATAAAGACTGAGAGTAGAATCTGATTTCTGCTACAATTTCTCTAATTCCTACATTCCTATCATTTGCAGCTACCAAATCCCAAGGCACTTCAGTAGCTGCAGCATCAACAGCTTTGAGCAGTACCTGGACTCACGGAGCCCTCAGTGTCTTCTTAACAAACCGCAACCCAAAGACCTGGTTCAGGCTGCAGTTTGTGGCAACGGCTTCCGAGAGATTGGAGAGGAGTGTGACTGCGGACTTGTGGGGGTAAATGAGGACTCGTTCTAATATTAAACTCCTATTATATATTTTTAAAATACGGCATTGTTTATTTCATAATTCTGATTATTTTTCTATAACAACAGTGCTGATAGTGCTCGTATAGGAACTTGCATGGTGGACACACCAGATAATCGGTGGTGTAGTGGCTAGCAGCATCGCCTCATGGCAAGAAGGCTCTGAGTTCAAATCTTGCATCTCACTAAGGCTTTTCTGTGTGGAGTTTGCATGTTCTCCTCGTGCCTGTGTGGGTTTCCTCCCACAGTCCTAAGACGTAGATTTGGTCAATTAGCTACTCTAAATTGCCCATAGGTGCAAATTTGACTGTGAATGGTTGCTCATCTCTGTGTTAGCCCTGCGATAGACTGGCAACCTGCCCTGGGTACACCCTGCCTCTTGACCAAAGTCAGCTGGGATTGACTCCAGCTTCCCACTTGACCCTGATGGATAAACCTAGCCCTAAGCCTAGGTAATGGATGGATGTTTCTTCAGAGTTCGTGATACAATCAGCTTTGATCTTGTCAATAAAACCAATAAACTCGATAATTAACCATGACCACATTCTTACAACTTGCACACTAACTTGACTTTAGTCTCTTTTTTACTTGGAATGTTCTGAACACGGGCAGCACGGTGGTGTAGTGGTTAACACTGTCACCTCACAGCAAGAAGGTCCAGGTTTGAGCCCCGTGGCCAACGAGGGCCTTTCTGTGCGGAGTTTGCATGTTCTCCCCGTGTCCGCGTGGGTTTCCTTCGGGTGCTCCGGTTTCCCCCACAGTCCAAAGACATGCAGGTTAGGTTAACTGGTGGCTCTAAATTGACCGTAGGTGTGAATGTGAGTGTGAATGGTTGTCTGTGTCTATGTGTCAGCCCTGTGATGACCTGGCGACTTGTCCAAGGTGTACCCCGCCTTTCGCCTGTAGTCAGCTGGGATAGGCTCCAGCTTGCCTGTGACCCTGTAGAACAGGATAAAGTGCCTAGAGATAATGAGATGAGATGTTCTGAACACCAAAATGCTGATGCACATCCATCCAGCCATTCATCCATCATCTATCCTGCTTATCTGTCAGGGTCGCATGGGAAGCTGGAGCCAATCCCAGCTTACTTCAGGTGAGAGGCGTGGTACACCCTGGGCAGGTCACCAATCTATCCCAGGGTAACATGCCTGTTTTCAATTGCTTTCTAACAAGTCACTTCTATACGTCTGAACAGGTTTAAAATTACCAGGGTCAAAAATAGCTTCTCTTCCTAAAAAATGCTTTGAACAAGATCAGGCCCGTCTGTACAGTGTGCATTAAATCTGGAATTCTTTTGGAAATCTGACAATTCAGCATGCTATTATATTGAGTAAGTGGTTAAAAAAGCAGTGATGATCAGCATTGCTAAATTTACCACCTGAAGGATGGTGTACAAGGAGTATGTTCAGACATGTTGTCTCAACTCGACCCAGAACATTAATGATAGTGTCTTGAATTGAAACCTTTGCTGAAGAACATAGTTTGCCCAAATGTAATGTGCATTAACAACGTCACCAGATGCAAGGTTTTTGCTTTCATAGGGAGTGTGAAAAGTGATGAATATGAAGCTCATGTGCCGGGTTGCCAGGTTTCAGCAAATTTTCCATCCGTACTTCTCAAAAACCGCACAAAAATTGAGAATAAGAGGCATTATTACAAAGTACCACTCAATGGACCTCTTTGTTGCAATCATGGGTCATTCTTTCCATGTCCAGTCACAAGAAGCTCTGAGCACTGTTTTGTCCCACCATAAACTCAGGACATTCTGAAAGAATAAGTTTAAAATGGTATAGTTTGTGTTCTGCCTGGCCCAAAGCAGTGGACATCCATTCAGTGGACACTCACCAAAATTTGGAAATGATGGCTGGTCTTTTTCCAGTCTGGTCTTTTGCAGTTGTAGCCCATTCACCTCAAGTGTTGCTTTTCTGCTCACCATGGTTGTAATGAATGACGGTTGAATGAATGAGCTACCGTAGGCTTCCTGTCAGCTCAAACGGTTCTGGCCGTTCTCCTCTGACCTCTGGTCTTGCTATCTCGTCCGGAATGTTTTTTTTTTTTTTTCTCGTCCGGAATGTTGTGCATGCGATGGAAATCGCTACAAACCGTCATTTTCTGCTGGAAACCAATGTCCAGTAAGTCCATACGGTTGTAGTGGATATTGAAGTCTGATACAGACGAACAACACACAAAAATACACACAAAAAACATAAAAACCGTGCACAGGTAGGGAGCGCTTGTAGCCGCAGCCGTTGTAGTAGAATTGTATATAGTAGGTTTTTCCAGAAGAAAAGGTAGAAGTAGAAGCAGAAGTAGAAGTAGAAGGCGGAAATATGGCGTTTGACCGACAAGATGGCGTCTGTCACAATCTGGATCAGCTGTGACGTCACATGCAAGTGTCGAATGTTGTTGGACGGTTGTATGCATTGTTTCTTTACACCATTTTGCATAAATTCTAGAGACTTTTAAGCGAGAAAATCCCAGCAGATCGGCAGGTTGTGAAATGCTCAAACCTACCCACCAGGCATGAAAAACCATGCCAAGTCTCAATCAAAATCACATTTTCCACCACATTGTCCACCAGGTTTGATGTGAATACTGTCTGAGGCTAATGACCTGTATTTGTATGATTTTATGTACTGCGCTACTGCCACATGATTGGTGTAACTGGCTAGTAAGTGGTACTTTGTTTGTGTATTAATAATTAGTGAAATGTGTTTTATTACAAGTGACCTCAGTGTGGGCAGCACGGTGGTGTAGTGGTTAGCGCTGTCGCCTCACAGCAAGAGGGTCCAGGTTCGAGCCCCACGGCCAGCGAGGGCCTTTCTGTGTGGAGTTTGCATGTTCTCCCCGTGTCCGCGTGGGTTTCCTCCAGGTGCTCCGGTTTCCCCCACAGTCCAAAGACATGCAGGTTAGGTTAACTGGTGACTCTAAATTGACCGTGAGTGTGAATGGTTGTCTGTGTCTATGTGTCAGCCCTGTGATGACCTGACGACTTGTCCAGGGTGTACCCCGCCTTTCCCCTGTAGTCAGCTGGGATAGGCTCCAGCTTGCCTGTGACCCTGTAGAACAGGATAAAACGGCTAGAGATAATGAGGTGAGATGAGATGAGACCTCAGTGTGTTCTGCATGAATATCTGCACATGCAAAAAAGTCTGATAGGGCATCCAACCCCTTTCAATTCATTTTAGATAAGGACAGTGCTGTTTGCATATAAACTTTGGAAAACTGGTTAGACCAGTTCAGGTATCTCAGATCATGAGATAAGCTTACTTAAGTGTATTGTTCTATTTATTCACTGAAGCAGACAAAGGTAAAAGACCCAAGAGCGAGAGCTTGATGTATAAAGGTATCATGTCTCAAAACCCATATGTATAATCATGTGTTTGTGTGCAGGAGTGCACAAACCCATGCTGCAATGCCAGCACTTGTACACTGACAAAGGGGTCCATGTGTGCAGAAGGAGAGTGCTGTCATAACTGTAAGGTAAGAATTCTAACCAACCATTCTTTAAAATGTGGTAGCAAGGTTTAAACTAGCATCATGTCCCTTCAATACTAGAGGATTAAACAATACTAGAGGATTAAACATTGGCTACCTGTCTTGAAGGAATAGCCTATCTGTCTTGAATGGGAATTGGCTCCCTGCATTGGGAAATAATTGGCTCCCTGCATTGGGAAATAATTGGCTACCTGTCTTGGGAAATAATTGGCTACCTGTCTTGAAGGAATAGCCTACCTGTTTTAGGTGGGAATTGATTCCATGTCGTGGGAAGGAATAACCTACCTGTATTGGATGGGAATTGGCTACCTGTCTAAGGAGGGAATTGTTTACCTGTGTTGAAGGAATAGCATACCTGTTGGGGGGGAGAATTGGTTACCTATCTTGGTAAATAATTGGCTACCTGTCTTGGGAGGGAATTGGCTACCCGTTTTGTGCTGGAACTGGTTTAGTTAATTCCTGTGGATACTTTTCTGACCAGAGTCTTTTTAAATCACTACAAAGTTACATTATCAATACTAATTTGTATACTTTTAAATTTTATCAATACAAATGAAACCAAGTTTTTATTTGTTCCCAACGGGCAGATCTCTGATGCCACCCAGATGTGTCGTGCCAAGCATGATGAGTGTGACCTCCCTGAATATTGCACAGGTGATTCAGATTCATGCCCTGAGGATGTCTTTGTTATGAATGGACTGGCATGCAAGAATGATAATGGCTACTGCTACAATGGGCAGTGCCCTCGACGAGAAGACCAGTGCATCAAAATGTATGGATCAGGTAATTAGTTGGCACATTATACAGCATAGCAAATTAAGTCTGTTGGTGTAATTATTGGTCCAAGTTTAAGTTTTATTCTTTCCCAGGTGCTGTGGTAGGGCGTGATTTCTGCTACAAACAGAACACAAGGGGACTATACTATGCATACTGTACGCGGCCCAGCAATGACCAATACATAGGGTGCCAAAAACAGTGAGTCCATGAACACATTGACACTATTCCACATTTGCTAGTTCCAACAGATTTTATAAACCCCACATGTGCATTCTCTAAAGGTAACCACGTCTTACTGAGCTGTAACATGGTTACAGTATGTCCTAAAATATTCATGTCTGTAAACATTTGTGCTTTTAGGGACATCATGTGTGGGAAGCTTTTCTGTTCACAAGGCAATGCCAATCCAAACTATGGCCGGTTGGTCCAGTTCAGCGACTGCAAAGCTATTTTCTACAGTGATCGTGATAATGACTTTGGCCAAGTGGACACTGGAACAAAGTGTGGTGATAAGAAGGTAACAATAGAAAAATCTCAAATGTATGGTTCTACTCTTGAGGACACACCACAGCCAAACATGACAGAATTTGATACACTCCCCTGTGGAAAATTGAAATATAATTACTTGAGGATATATGCATTTTTAATCTATCCTTGGTAAATGTTTTGAAAGTGACAGATTTTTAGAGTTTTTGAATCATTTGAAACCATATTGCAGGAGGATGTAGAGCAGAAATATACAAAGATCTTTAATGAGTAACTCTTCCACACCTGTTTCAGATATGTTATCAGAACCAGTGTATGAGCCTAGAAGTTGCCTACAACATAGTCAACTGCTCAGCCAAGTGCTCAGGCCATGGGGTAAGTTTGCTTAGATATGTGATATCTTACATATCCAACCAATACATAATCAAGAAGATACAATCATAAGAGTAAATGTATGTCCTAAAGGTTTGTAATCACAAGCTAGAATGCAGCTGTGATCCTGGCTGGCAGCCACCCAGCTGTGAAACAGAAGTCGGCACTTCAGGTATGTCTCTTTTTTTACTGCCTGTGTAGTTCCCAGATGCTAAACAAGATGTATACCTTATATACCCGAGGTGGGCAAACTACGGCCTGCGGGTCACATCCGGCCCGCGGAAGACAATCATATAAACGCGATTGAGCAGATCTATAAACTATAAGCTTCAGTGTTATCACGTAGACAGGTGTTCTAGAGATCCGTCTTTCCAGTCAGTCGTATTCACGTGAGATTACATTTGCAGAGTGGTGCAGCGCATGCCATAGAAGTCATTCTGGCGCCCGTGCCACTGATGATCTTGAGAACACAGGATAAAACTTTACAATGAGTGGTCCTAAAAAAAGAAAAGTGGACAGTGAGTGCAGGGTGTTCAATAAAGAATGGACAACTACCGTACGTATTTTTTTTGCTGAAGTCCGATCAAAGGCTGTATGCCTTATTTGCAAAGAAACCGTTGCAGTTTTAAAGGAATACAACATCAAACGGCACTTTTCCTCCAAGCATGCTAATTATGCTAACAACCAGTCAGCGCAAGAACGGACGAATACAGCTCAGCGGTTGCTGAGTGAATGTATTAACACTTTCTCTTTTTAAAACTATGTTGGAGCTGTAATAAGATGGTAGTCACATGTTTACAGACATAATATAAAAAGTATAACTCTTAATAATTTTGGGTGTCGTGGGTGGCTGCTGTAGTGCTGGTGTTTGTTTTTAAGTACCATGTGCTTTTGGGTGTCTGCTATTATAGGTGTATTATGAGCAGCTGACCTTGCTTCTGCTTATATCTGTTCCTGGACTTTTGCCTGTGGAGGTTATTCTGATCTATGAGTGGCCTTTTGGAATATGAAAACCTGTTTGGAACCTGTGTTTTGATTTTCTGAGGACTGGAAATATTTCAGTGAGTGACTTTGAACCTGAAAACCAGTTTGGAGTTTTTTGCCTTCTTGAGCTGTTTTGTTTGATTTTGTGGGCTGGATGGATCCAGTGCCAAACCATTGAACTGCAAACATGCTGGCATGGTGTGGTACCCAAACTGTTGAACTGCAAACATTTTGGAATGGTGCATACATGTCAACCTTTGGTCAATCAAACCTGTATAACCAACTTCCAAAATCCGTATTTCCCTTATAAAATCCGTATAAGATGCAAATTAAAATTTACCTAAAATTTGAATGATAATTAACAATGATATATCCCAGTTACTTTTTATTCAATATTAATAACAATAAACCTTCAGAATGAATACAAAGCTCCAATGTTTGACAAAAACACAAAGTGTTATCAGCGTAGTTACGAAGGAAATACTTCGTTGTTTGGAGACAGGTTTCACCGAGAGGCTATTATGCGGGAGACTTCATATTAGCCACAAAGTCAGGAAAATCTGTTCGTAAAATTACGTTATAATAACCAAATACAATGAAAAGTGTTTTTCCAGTCTCACCTGTGAAAGGTAATCCCATGTGATCTTGTTTGGATGGTAAACCTGTTGGTACAGTTAAACGCAGCACATGAATGAGGCATCTTTATTCTCGGCTACTGTCTAGACGCTATACCAGAGACGGGTGAAGAATCTCCACTTTGCCACATCCAATATGGCGGCGAGGATGACGTATGATTCTACGCAGAAGGCGGCGTCTATGTTTATATGTCTATGACTTCACGGTTGGCGGGATTCTCGCGATGCGGTGTGCGCATGATCAAAAGTGGAACGAAGTCTTGCTACCACAAGATAACACGCGATTTCATAAGACTCTTTATTGGCTGTCTGTGGTGTACAGTACGTTTGTAAATGTTATGCGCTCTTATCATCGTGGGAATTGATTATAGCTCTAAATAACTATTGAAGTTTTTTTAAAGAATCCGTATAACTTTATTTATACGCCCGTATACTACGTTTATTGAATCAAATCCGTATAAAATATGGACATTCCATATAGGTTGACATGTATGGTGTGGTACCTCTCCTACTAATGGTGGTTGGTTGTACTGGCAGGCTGGAAGTGGATATATAGTGATATGTAATTTAGTTGTACATATAAAATGATAAATATACAAATACACTGGCATCCTACTCATCCTGGCAGCTCAAAGATGTAATTTAAGAATTAAGTGTACTACTTTTCTTACTGTCACGTGTGTTTGTGGATTACTTTTCTGGATGGATCCAGTGCCAAGCTATTGAACTGCAAACATTTTTCTGCTCTGCCTTTGTTGACTGAGAACTAAAATAAATGTCAATCTGATCTGCATTTGGGTCTCTGTCAGTGAAGGCCTTACAGTAACACTAAAGCTTCTCCGGTTTATGTTTGATATGTATGAATTTGGTGCTGGCCTGGCCCGCCTGGCAAATTTCAAAAGTCAATGTGGCCCCTGAGCCAAAAAGTTTGCCCACCCCTGTTATATACCATACTAGCTTCCAGTGTTTAATTTATTAATAGTGCGGTAAATTAACCATAGTGTAAACAAAATCTAGGGGGTTTGTCACTCTGGGTAATCACCTGACCTGACACCTGGTAATCATCTGGACTGACTTATGACAATTGGTGGTACTGTTCTTAGTTCCACAAAAGTTAAAAAAAAAGTCTTCAATTTTAAGTCATTTGTTAAAAACAAATAAAATGTATGTCATTTCATGTAAATGAAACGCTAGCCCATTTATACCAGCCAATCCTGCTAGCTACCACCAAATTCAAGTGGTTCACAGCTCCTTGGAGATCCCTGTCGCTTATCTTTTTATAACTATCAAATATGCCTGGAAATAGTGTCCTTTAAAATAGAGCTGGGATGGATTAAAGTGAACCTTCTGTTTATTTTGTCCTGTTTTAGGTACACATAACGGTAATGTAGGCAAGTATATAGGGATCGCAGTGGCAGTCTGTATCCTGTTAGCGGCCATTTTAATTGGGCTGGGATTATACTTCCTGAAATGTAAAAAGAGTCATCCACGTCTAACTGGGTAAGAAGGAATACATCCATTTCTGGTTATAAAATGTATCTGAAGAACCAGTTTGGCACAATGGCATCTAAAGCATGTTGTAATCTTCCACCAGTGTTCAGATCAAAGACTCCATAAACAACACTTACCCAAACCAGGCAAGAGCGAACCTTCCTCATCAGATACCACCCACGGTAAAGCTGAACATCTCCGTTATTCTGAATGTGCAATTCCGCCATTTATGCCAAATAAGATTGTGATTTATTTATTTATTGATTTATAGGCAATCCATCCTAAAGGACCTCCTCCACCACCTCCAGTGAAAGGACGACCTCCACCACCTCCAGTGAAGCCATCTCCCCAGCCCTTGGTCCTACATTCAGACTTTAGAGTGGCACACAAGGTAACAGTCAGTTTGTTAACAATTTGTGAGATTAAACAAGTGTCACCTCTGTTATTCACGTATCAAACATCTAATATACAGAAATGTGCTTAACAATCCGTGTTGACTTTTGGTTGTAAGGTAAACGTCTAAAGAACCTGTATTCTTCTCTTCCAGGCTCTTAGACCGGTTCCGCCTCCACCAAGGGCGTAAAAAATAAAAAGAAGGACCCAACTTAGGATGGCTACATGGAACAAATCCAGGACCGAGTTTTCACAAGATCATAAAAACCTGAAAAGAATAGATTGAGCACAATGATTGGCTAGTTCCTGGAGATCTGCCTTTCGCCAGAATTATTTGGGGCATCTCCTCCAGCTAAATAATGTCAGAAAATGCTCCACTTCATGGATCAGGCTGTATTGATGCTAAACTTTCTAGTAGAGCAGATCTCCAAGAGAACCTTTAGGTGCAGAACCAAGGTGCAAAATGTCAGATTTCAGGGACTTGTGGATGGATTTGTGCTTCCTGTGTTGGCCTCTAGAGGGTGCAAGACCCTGGTTCTACACCTAAAGGCCTGAAAAATGGCGAGCCAAGTAAACGAGTTTTAACTGATTTTGTTTCAGGAATGTTTTGGAGCAATTTCGCCACCGATACAAATCCCAAATTCAGACCGGATGAGGCAGTTTCGTCAAACGTCATGTCAAGACCGAGGTCAATCCACAAACAATAGGCCTTAGTATTCCTTCAGCATTCAATTATCAGTATTGAGTAGGTCATATCTGGTGAATTTTCTTTGTTTTAAGAGACGTGTACACTAATTAATAGCGCAAGAGCTACCAGAATCCCCTGCCAATAACTACACCCATAAACCAAAAGATGCTGAAGAGCAGTTCATCCTGTTTGCTCTCGAGTTCTCTTCATTACTAAACCCATTTTGTTCATTGAATTCTGCTGAAGTTTGATGCACCTCCATCATGACTACTGAACCACTTGTTAAAATGGAGTTGGACGAGGTTTTGACGTTGCATGTCCAACGTGAATTGCCAATTAGTTTCTGATACTGAACTCAGGGCAAACAAAACCACTTTTAACAGCACAATAGAGTCCATCCTTTTTTTTTTTTAATTTTATAAAAAATTATTTATTTTCTAACTAGAGTGCCAGGAATATGAATGTGAGTTGCTGTAGATGTTTTATGATACTGTATGTGTGCAATAAATGGAGCTGTATTCAGAATTTTTTAAATTTTTTAGATTTTAATAAGAAAAAAACATGGCAAACGTTTATGTTGCTGTTTAATGATGTAAATAAAATGTGCATTACAAGAAATTTCTGACGGTTCTACTCCTCTGTCTCAGGTTTCTAGCAGCTGAAATATGGCTGCTTTATTCATACAACTTGCAGTATAAAATGTTCAGTGACATTCAGTGTCAAAATATGAGGACTGAAAAAAAAAAAAGCTTACCCTTTAAGTTAAAGGGCAGGGGGGAACTTTCAAACTTAAAGGCCCATGTGGCCCCAAATTCTCTGCTGCTTCACCATGACCCAATTCAAAATACTATGCCATGCATCACGTGGTGGGCTTTCCCCGTTCACACGAGGCATTGTAGGATACGAATTTGAAACAGGAAAGAAAAATGGAGGACGTGTGCGCGCACGAATGAAACGTGAAAGACTGACTACAGTAACGGAAAGCAAGAAGAAAAGACGTTATGTTGCAAAGGAAAGGAAACGCAGGACCAAACTAATAAATATCGGCGGTCAGCGAGCACCTCGGTGTGATCAGCCGTTTGTTTAGCGACAGAATGACGTTGCTCGGGAATCCCCTCAGATTAAATAACTTCCCAGCCACAGGATGGCCTGATATTTTATGAGATATTACAGAAACATCACAATGAGCACATTTCAGAGGGAACTAAATTTCACCGATTTTATGAAATCGAAAGGCCGTCTAGCTTTAAGGGTGGGTGACTGGGGTGCCAAGATTTCTGCTAAGCAGTATATTTTCAGGCTATTATGCATTAGAAAGTTCACTGAAACGTTCATTAAAAAAAAAAAAAAGACTTTTAAATATTTTGCATTTCAAAATGTTAGTACACCCAAAGCACCGACCAAGTGTCAAGGTGATGAAAGTGAAAGAAATACTGTATAACATTTAAGTTTGTACACGTGTGTGTATACAGTATATCTCACACAATATATATATATATATATAAACATTTTTAAAGTAAATGTAAGGTTGGGTGACTGGGGTGCCTACATTTCTGCTAAGCATTATATTTTTATATCCGTATATTGCGTATTAGAAAAATGTTTAGCATTCAGTGTACAAGTGCCTAATTTAAACAAAGATAATTTGTATTTCTTTTCAAAAAAAAGGGAAAGAAAAAAAAAGATGGCTGATTGGGGTGCCTAAAGTTTTTCCTCAGGTGTGTAAATTTATTTTCTGCATTATAAAATGTTTGACACCCATTGTGCTTATTGTAAACAAAATTTTAAAAAAAGCATTATTGCTTATAATTTAAAAAATACTGCAAAAAGGGGGTGGCACGGTGGTGTAGTGGTTAGCACTGTTGCCTCACAGCAAGAAGGTCCGGGTTCGAGCCCCGTGGCCGGCGAGGGCCTTCCTATGCGGAGTTTGCATGTTCTCCCCGTGTCCACGTGGGTTTCCTCCGGGTGCTCCGGTTTCCCCCACAGTCCAAAGACATGCAGGTTAGGTTAACTGGTGACTCTAAATTGACCGTAGGTGTGAATGAGAGTGTGAATGGTTATGTGTCTATGTGTCAGCCCTGTGATGACCTGGTGACTTGTCCAGGGTGTACCCCACCTTTCGCCCATAGTCAGCTGGGATAGGCTCCAGCTTGCCTGTGACCCTGTAGAACAGGATAAAGCGGCTACAGATGAGATGAGGTTGCAAAAAAGTTGGGTAACTCTGGCATCTAAACTTTTTTTTCTTTTGCACAGTGTATTTTAAATAATAGAACTTTCATTATAAAATATTAAACAATATAGTGTGCAATTAGAGGTTTGTATGCAAGTTAGTAAGTAAATAAATAAATGGTAAGGTTGGGATGCTGGGGTGCTTGAACATTTGCCAAGGCATGTATTTTAAAAATAAAATGTTGGACTACTTTCAAAAGGCGTGAAATTGATGTTTCGTACTTAAAAAAAAAAAAGGGGGGGGGGGAGGGGGGAACAAAACAATTTAACCATGTTAACGTTTTAAACAAAATGTTCTGGTGCATTAAAAATAAATAAATAAATAAATAAATAAATAAATAATGACCACTTATGCAAATGTTACACATTTCATTTTATTTCTCTTTTTTCTTAAGTGAACATCTACATAAAATCAAGAATTAACCGGTGGCTTCATGTTACAGGTATCGGAGTGTCGGATTCACTCATCCTTTAATATTATATTAAAGACTTCTGGTTGTAGTGTGCAATACGTCCTTCAATCACTTTTGTCATTGTCATAAATAACAACGAAATTCCGTTGGAGCAACCCAGCCAAATGTAGTCCTTCACGTCATGTCTGTTTTTCTCTTCGTTCCCTTTAAATGCAAATTCTCTGCATTGCACGTTACACTCGAATCCAGTATTACTCAGGCAGAGTGATGCACAGCTAAAACATTTCCTTCATACAACAGTAACGTGCAAGCAACAAAGAAACCCACTAAGTTCCACAGGAACATGGCCGCCTTGGATATGAACGGAGTGAAAATTCGGTAAAATGTGCACAGAACTGAATCTTTAAAGGGCCACGATGTGAACCCTGAGGTACTCCACCCAAATTCACAGATTCATTTGTTAAGGAGAAGCTGCGATTAGATTAAAACCCAAGCCTGCTGTACTACGTGTCTGTGGAGAATCGAGAGCATTCCTTTATCAAACAAAACGCACTACTGAGCAAAAGTTTGTGCACCTCTACTCATAGAAAGGCTTCATTTGTACTATTTCTGAATAACAGTGACATAAAAATGCATTAAACAAAGCAAAACTATTTCTATTTTGAATTGTTAACAGTATTCCGGATACTGCGCACACTCGGCTTCGCTCAACCAGCAACTTGAGGAAAGTCCTTCATTTACCGGTATTTGAAGGGAAAAAAAAAACCCCAATAAACAAACATACAAATAAGCTCCTCACTGCTACTTGCTTTAGGTAAACAATAACATTTTAAATTATTTGTGCATTTCGCTTCAGAAATAAAATGTATACATAGGCATTACCTTCAGAATTCACTTTTTCAACCATAACCCGAATCATCAATACAGCTTCAAAACAATCAAAACTGTACAGTTAATCAGTTTTGTCCAAACTTTTGTACGTAAACAGAAGTGGACAAATCAAATTCATTAGCAAGCCCACGGGGATGTTCCAGTGTGCTACCATCCCCATGTTTTTTTTTCTTTTGTTATTTTGCCTGAAAACCAGATTGATGAGGCTACAAAGTGGTAGCTAACATAACTATATGGTTATTTAGCACATCGAAAGTTGAGCTCTTGAGGAAAAAGCATGTCCAATGTCATCATACTAGGGATGGCGAAAACTAAAAAAAATCTTGACCGACCACCGAGCCTCATTAGCCGGTTAAAGTCGGTTAACCTACGAGTTTAAAATTCTAGAATTGGAATTATTACAGGGATGCAAACGGCGCGCCTTTTGGCGGATGCCGCCCTCTCCACGGCTGAATCGCACAGATCCGACCTTCCTTTCCCAAGGGGGGGGGGGGGGGGGGGGGGGGGGGCGTTGGAGCGTCCGACCATAACTTCATCAAAGCAAATTCTGCATATAAGTAAATGCCGCCACAGTCCACGAAACACAGGAAGTACAAGCACGAGAAGAAAACAGCAAATCAGAAAGCCGCGCACCCGCGCAAAATTTAATGTGCGCATTCTGATCTACTGATTGCGCAGCTTCCGCGCAAACGCGCGCAGCCCCCCAATCCACTGCCCTCCTTTCACACCCCCCATGCCTCATGAACTGCAACGGCACCCGCCTATTTAGTCATTTTAATACAGAATCCACCTTGAAATTACAATCGGACACTCCAACGCCCCCCCCCCCCCCCCCCCCAAAAAAACAAACGGATCTGCGCGATTAAATTAAAAAAAAAAGTCGGCATCTGCGCCTTTAGTTTGTGTGGAGAGATATGATCTGCAATAACATGCATTGTTGGCTACAGACCAAAACATCCTTTCAGAATGCACTGGCCAAGGCAGGACTAAACTCCATGTGCCTTCTAATAATTAAAAAAAAACAATAGTAATTTGTAAGCTAAAAAGCCGGTGTCTACAATTTTCTTTCACCGAGTGGCAGCTGGGCAGGACATGACTGAATGGGTGTTTCTGATTTGTCAGCTGTCCGCTCCAAAATCGGCAGCTTCAAAACGATTGATTTTTTTTTTAACCGACAACCAAAAAAAAATAAACCGGTTGACGCTGATTCGGTCAACCACCGGTCAAACAGTCATCGGTTAACATCCCTACATCATACTAGACAAAAATATATTATTCGTGCGTGTTATTTTCTCTGGGTATACTCAACCATGATTTGACTATGTTGTGCTAGCAAGAGTTAGCTTACAGGCCGGATTTTTATGTTAAACTTTATTTTGCCTCCACAAACCTGCATGTTCTGAAAAGAGAACGTATCAAATAACCTGATTTGTACATCAGATCACCTTGGCCTGTGTGTGTAGTGCAGCAGGTGGTGAGATTTAGGACAAGTAGCTCAGGTACAGAATCGATGTGCGTCACGCCACCATAATTCATCCGCAGAGCAACTATGTATTTAAAGCAAAAAAAAACTCGGACACAAAATACGTTAATCCCAGAGTCTTGGTCTACCGGTTTGTCCATCCCTGTACAAACCAAATAACCAAGAGGTGGAGCTAATTTGGGTTGAGTGCCAACTGAAAAATTTTCTTCATGACTTTTCATCAAAGTGATTCATGTAGCAAAGTTAAAAAGTCCACTGTTACAGATGAAAGACGAAGACAATACTCCAGATAAAGTTGACGACGACTTGCAACTCAAATTGACCGCGCCATTTTCCAGCCACCCTGGAATGAAGAGGGAAAGCGTACTGATCGGCACAGTCCTGCTTAAAGAAAGTTCGTTCTGGGAAATTGAATAAAATAGCAAAAAAACAGACATGTATCTTAAGTACAGCACAACAGCAAGTATCACGAATGGGAGTATTTTAAAATACAGTACCATCAACGTTATTTAAATACAGGATAGAATTTAACCAGAGTGTCTCAAAAAACTCATTTCCCTCCCAATGGCATTAGTTTTTTTTTTTTTCCTTTAAAGACTTAATGCTCTTGTGCATAGCACGAGTAGTTTCAATTTCTCCTTCCATGTCCTTCCAGTCAGTCATCAGTACCAAGATATTTTCCATCATACAAGAGTTTTCCGAATTACAATCAAATCAAAGAACACGTATAAAATACCACCAATCTTAATGCAAATTTTTGTTTGAAAGCGAGAGAGAGAGAGAGAGAGAGAGAGAGAGAGAGAGTGCAAGAGGAGGGAGGGAGGGGGAGAGAGAGACAGAGAGAAAGAGGAGAGAGAGAGAGGAGGGAGGGAGAGAGAGAGGAGGGAGGGAGAGAGAGAGAGGAGGGAGGGAGGGGGAGAGAGAGAGAAAGAGGAGAGAGAGAGAGAGAGAGAGAGAGAGAGAGAGGAGGGAGGGTAGGAGAGAAACAGGGAGAGAGTAAGAGGAGGGAGGGAGAGAGAGAGAGAGCGCGTGTGCACGAGAGAAGAGAGAAGGAGGAGAGAGAAAAGAGAGAGAGAGAGCGAGCATGAGATTGTTTGGCTCCACACCATGGCGAGGTTTGTGTTGACCCACCTGGCGAAAGTTTAACTAGCTTTGTTAATGTTTAACGCGCATGCGCGCGCACACACAAAGCATCGATTATCAGGCAATCACTGCACACATTCCCACAATAAAAATACTGCAAGTAATGAGTTTTAGCTCTGGGAATTTCTCTCTCTCTTTTTTTTTTTTTTAAAAGGGACTATCCCAGCCATTGTCAGGGTTTAGCAGAGTCCATTTGGCTACACCCAAGAAAGAAACAAAGCCGTCCAAAGATGTCTTTGGTTTTGGACGGCTTTAATTTTCCACTAAAACGAACAATGTAGGATGACAGACACGTCCTTCAATAATCAAAATAATCCGAGGGTAATAAATAAATAAAAATGAACCTGTTACTTCAAACATTTTGTCTTTAAATCATCTCAAAAGACATTATGAACTCTCCAAACTTTTTTTTTTCTTTTTCTGGAAAGCCAAGTACGTTTTTGACTCTGAATTAAAATGACAATTGACAGTTTTATGTTCAAACTTTTGTCACTTTGAAGCTTTGACTGAGAAGAACCCGAATTAAAGTCGACTCGATTGTTTGGAATCCCATGACCCGTTACCAAGCAAGCGTAAACATAAGACTTTGGAAAACCATCAGTTTCCACCTCAACTCAACAGACGACGCTGTACACGTTTTGCGTCTGGGGAAAACTGAAGGAGATCCGGAGCGTCTCAAAAACTCGTCCATGGTTGAAAACACTGCTAGCATGTACAGCTAATATTCAATACGTTTCGTTTGAACAATTACAAACTTGTAGTGGTGAGTGATTTATCCTCTCTCTGGACTCATGGAGTCGCAGGTCCTGGGTTCTCCGTTACAGTAGGAGGGTTCCGGTTCTGTCTCTACAGTAGAGTTTAACAGAGAGAGATCGAACACTGCAGTGGAGATGGGCGGAGTCTTTACACCGTCCCGTCTGTGCCGTTCTTCTCAGTCACGGTCATGCCTGGAGTACGCTGGCTGTCCTTCCGCGGTGGCATGCGCTCGTTAATCCGGTCGAGGCCGCGCGCCTCCTCAAAGTTTCGGATCTTCCGTGTTGGGGAGAAGCCTTGGATAGCTGAAATGAGGACGCAGGGAAACAAACAATAAGGGAGATTAGCAAGGCAAATGCTGCATCCTTAAATGTTAAAGGCAGACAATGTTCCAATACTTCTGATACTGGTGTGGCAAACCTTTCATAACTGCTGCAATATTATCCACCTACAACATAGCAATTCACTACACTTTCTAAAAAGGTCATACCGTATATACAGCCCCAATTCCAACAAAAGTTGGGATGCTGTATAAACTGTAAATAAAAACAATGTGAAGATTTGCGAAATCATGGAAACCCTACATTTCACTGAAAATAGTACAAAGACAACATATCAAATGTTGAAACTGAGAAATTGTATTGTTTTTTGAAAATTATATGCTCATTTTGAATTTGATGAAAAAACAACCTAATTAGATTCATCGGCAACAGGTCAGTCATATGACTAGGTATAAAAAGAGCATCCCAGAGAGGCGGAGTCTCTCAGAAGTACAGATGGGGAGGGGTTCACCACTCTGTGAAAGACTGCGTGGGCAAACAGTGCAACAATTTAAGAATAATGGTCCTAAATATTAATTTGTGAAGAATTTGCAGATCACATCATCTATGGTCCATAACATCATTAAAAGATTCAGAGAATCTGGAGAAATCTCTGTATGCAAGAAACAAGGCTGAAAACTGACATTGGATGCCTGTGATCTTCAGGCCCTCAGGAGACACTGCATTAAAAACAGACACGTGTCTGGAGTGGAAATCACTGTATGGGCTCAGGAACACTTCAGAAAACCATCTGTGAAAACAGTTCATTACTGCATCCACAAATGCAAGTTAAAACCAGGTATCAACAATATCCAGAAACACCGCCCCCTTCTCTGGGCCCGAGCTCTTTTACAATGGACTGAGGCGAAGTGGAAAACTGTCCCGAGGTTTGACAAATCAAAAGTAGAAATTCTTTTTAGAAATCATTGACACCACGTCTTCCTGGCTAAAGAGTCGAGGGACCATCCGACTTATCATCAGTGGACAGTTCAAAAGCCAGCATCTGTGATGGTATGATGGGGCATTAGTGCACATGACAAGGGTAGCTTGTACATCTGGGAAGGCATCATTAATGCTGAATGATATAAACACGTTTCAGAGCAATATGCTGCCATCCAGACAAAATCTTTTTTCAGGGAAGGCCTTCCTTCTTTCAGCAAGACAATGCCAAACCGCTTTCTGCACATATTAAAACTGCATGGCTCCGTAATAAGAGTGTCCGGGTGCTAAACTGGCCTGCCTGCAGTCCAGACCTGTCTCCCATTTAAAAAATTTGGTGCAAAATATGACAAAGATATGAGACCACAAACTGTTGAGCAACTGAAAATGTATAATCAGGCAAGAATGGGACAACATTTCACTTTCAAAACTACAGCAACTGGTCTCCTCAGTTCCCAAACGTTTACAGAGTGTTGTTAAAAGTAGAGGTGATGCAACACAGTGGTAAACTGTCCCTGTCCCAACTTTTTTTTAAACATGTTGCCGACATCGAATTCAAAATGAGCATGTTTTTTTCAAAAAACAATCACATTTCTCAGTTTCCACATTTGATACGTTTCAATGAAATACAGGGTTTCCATGATTTGCAAATTATCGCATTCTGTTTTTATTTACAGTTTACACAGCGTCCCAACTTTTTCACTACATTCAGAACATCTCAAGGCATTTCACCCATGGTTACAAACCACTTGAGAAAACACTTTACAGCAGTAGCTTGGATGCATGCGTACACACAAAAGAGTGCTAAGAAAAGTGTTAACTCCAAGTTAGCTGCATTGAATGACCTTGCTGATTAAATTTCTTAAATTTGACTTCTGCATGCAACCATCTCAATTTTGTCACACTGCAACAGAAGCAGCATGCAAGAAGAGTAAAAAAAAAAAAAACACAAAAAAAAAAATCAGCAAGGGTGGACCAAATCATTCATTATTTTTTAGCTTGTTAACATTTCAACATGTTACTTTAGGTTTCCCTCCAGTGTGCTGTACAATAGGGTGCATCAGTTGCCCTCACTTTCATAAAATCTGATGCATTTTTGTTTGGGTGTTCCTTTTCACCAATAAAGACATCCTGTAAAATTTTTTGACCATATTCAAAAGTCTAATGGTGGCACCATGAGGTTCATTTTTTGCCAAAAAACGCTTATTTTATGTTTTCACGCAAGGTTTGAATCACAGTGTTGGACTCCATTTATTGATTTCTTGTGACCCAGAGATCATGTTAAGAACCTTTGCAAGGGATTGAGAAGCATTAATGTGATTCATAATACATTTGTATTGTTTAAAAGTAGTTGAACAATGATTCAATGAACAGCTAAAACTCAAACTGTGCTTGATGATATATTTAGAATATGTACTAAAAATGTGTATCTAAGATATTTGGTATACTCTATAAGGTGCCATAATGTTTCATGAAAAGTGATCGAAATTGTGTCATAAAAGTCATAAAATAGCAGCTTTTTCCAAAACTTTGAGCTCCTGGTGCCACCATTAAACTTTTGAATTTTGTCAAAATATTTCACCCAGTGTGTTTTCTTACCAAAAGGAACATAAAAACAAAAATGCATCTTGATCGGAGGAACTTTTCATTTTTAGGGAGCAACTGATGCAGCCTACTGTACAACCCCGATTCCAAAAAAGTTGGGACAAAGTACAAATTGTAAATAAAAACGGAATGCAATGATGTGGAAGTTTCAAAATTCCATATTTTATTCAGAATAGAACATAAATGACATATCAAATGTTTAAACTGAGAAAATGTATAATTTAAAGAGAAAAATTAGGTGATTTTAAATTTCATGACAACAACACATCTCAAAAAAGTTGGGACAAGGCCATGTTTACCACTGTGAGACATCCCCTTTTCTCTTTACAACAGTCTGTAAACGTCTGGGGACTGAGGAGACAAGTTGCTCAAGTTTAGGGATAGGAATGTTAACCCATTCTTGTCTAATGTAGGATTCGAGTTGCTCAACTGTCTTAGGTCTTTTTTGTCGTATCTTCCGTTTTATGATGCGCCAAATGTTTTCTATGGGTGAAAGATCTGGACTGCAGGCTGGCCAGTTCAGTACCCGGACCCTTCTTCTACACAGCCATGATGCTGTAATTGATGCAGTATGTGGTTTGGCATTGTCATGTTGGAAAATGCAAGGTCTTCCCTGAAAGAGACGTCGTCTGGATGGGAGCATATGTTGCTCTAGAACCTGGATATACCTTTCAGCATTGATGGTGTCTTTCCAGATGTGTAAGCTGCCCATGCCACACGCACTAATGCAACCCCATGCCATCAGAGATGCAGGCTTCTGAACTGAGCGCTGATAACAACTTGGGTCGTCCTTCTCCTCTTTAGTCCGAATGGCACGACGTCCCTGATTTCCATAAAGAACTTCAAATTTTGATTCGTCTGGCCACAGAACAGTTTTCCACTTTGCCACAGTCCATTTTAAATGAGCCTTGGCCCAGAGAAGACGTCTGCGCTTCTGGATCATGTTTAGATACGGCTGCTTCTTTGAACTATAGAGTTTTAGCTGGCAACAGCGGATGGCACGGTGAATTGTGTTCACAGATAATGTTCTCTGGAAATATTCCTGAGCCCATTTTGTGATTTCCAATACAGAAGCATGCCTGTATGTGATGCAGTGCCGTCTAAGGGCCCAAAGATCACGGGCACCCAGTATGGTTTTCCGGCCTTGACCCTTACGCACAGAGATTCTTCCAGATTCTCTGAATCTTTTGATGATATTATGCACTGTAGATGATGATATGTTCAAACTCTTTGCAATTTTACACTGTCAAACTCCTTTCTGATATTGCTCCACTATTTGTCGGCGCAGAATTAGGGGGATTGGTGATCCTCTTCCCATCTTTACTTCTGAGAGCCGCTGCCACTCCAAGATGCTCTTTTTATACCCAGTCATGTTAATGACCTATTGCCAATTGACCTAATGAGTTGCAATGTGGTCCTCCAGCTGTTCCTTTTTTGTACCTTTACCTTTTCCAGCCTCTTATTGCCCCTGTCCCAACTTTTTTGAGATGTGTTGCTGTCATGAAATTTCAAATGAGCCAATATTTGGCATGAAATTTCAAAATGTCTCACTTTCGACATTTGATATGTTGTCTATGTTCTATTGTGAATACAATATCAGTTTTTGAGATGTGTAAATTATTGCATTCTGTTTTTATTTACAATTTGTACTTTGTCCCAACTTTTTTGGAATCGGGGTTGTACAATCCCATGGTTCAGCTGCACAGAAGCCACGTAGGTGAAAAAGTGGGAGCCGATATAATAATGTTTGATGAGTTGTTAGCTAGTAATGCAGACTAAGCAAAACAAACAAAAAGTTATGATAATGTTTAACATTTTCCTAACAAGCGAAGTGGCTGCTGAACTTCCGTGTCTTGCGTGCTCTTAAACCCTCATGAAATCTGCTTGACCTGGGTTACTGATTTGCCCACTGCTAAGCCACAAATCTCAGCTCAAACACAAAACAGAGATTCTCACACAAGCAGCAGTGATTTTTATGTCCTCTCCCTGGTTTTTTTTGGACACAGACACGCTTTGTGTGAGAAGAAAGTGGCTCGATGACTCAAGAGCTTCCTGCTGTGACTCTCTTAACACTCCCTGTCTGCAGTGTGTGTGATATGCGTGATGAGTGTGCGCGCGTGTTCTGGTGAAGCGCTGACGTAACGAGATTACAGGCTGAAAATAACCAGCACCGAGAGGACGCCACTCCTTGACCAATCAGAGCGCGGTGTGGGAATTAGCTGGCTTGAGCACACTGTTGCATACGGTGAATAATTCTGAACAGGAAGTGAAAGAGTGACACACACACACACACACACACTCCACTGCAGGACTGTTTTTAAACACACCCAAGCCATTTCCGGTGTGAAAATCCCAAACTTTTGTAAAGGACTTTCTTCACACCTGTGAAAGACGGTGAGGCAATTTTATGATATACAGTATCTTGCAAAAGTATCCATCTACCTTGGTGTTTGTCCAGTTTTGTTACATTACAAGCTGGAATTAAAATGGATTTTGGAGGGTTAGCACCATTTGATTTACACAACATGCCGACCACTTTAAAGGAGCAAATTGTTCTTTTATTGTGACACAAACAATAATCAAGATGAAAAAACAGAAATCTGGAATGTGCATAGGTTTTCACCCCCCCCAAGTCAATACTTCGTAGAGCTACCTTTTGCTACAATTACAGCTGAAAGTCTCTTGAGGTATGTCTTTATTAGCTTAGCACATCTAGCCACTGGGATTTTTGCTTATTCCTCAAGGTAAAACCGCTCCAACTCCTTCAAGTTAGATGGGTTGCGTTGGTGTACAGCAATCTTCAAGTTCTGCCACAGATTCTCAGTTGGATTGAGGTCTGGGCTTTGATTAGGCCATTCCAAGACATTTAAACGTTTTCCTTTAAACCACTCCAGTGTAGCTTTAGCAGTATGTTTAGGGTCATTGTCCTGCTGGAACGTGAATTTTCATTCCAGTCTCAAACCTCTGGCCGACTCAAACAGTCTTTCCTCCAAAATTGCCCTGTATTTAGTGCCATCCATCTTTCCTTCAGTCCTGACCAGCTTTCCTGTCCCTGCAGATGAAAAATATCCCCACAGCATGATGCTGCCACCACCATGTAGGAATGGTGCTCTCAGGGTGTTGGGTTTGTGCCACACATGGCATTTCTCATGATGGCCAAAAAGATCAATTTTAGTCTCATTTGACCAAAGAATCTTCTTCCATGTGTTTAGGGAGTCTGCCACATGCTGTTGGGCAAACTCCAAACGGGTTTTCTTAAGCAATGGCTTTTTTCTGGCCACTCTTCCATCAAGCCCCGCCCGCTCTGTGGAGTGTACAGCTTAAAGTGGTCTTATGGACAGATACTCCCATCTCCGCTGTGGATCTTTGCAGCTCCTTCAGTGTTATCTTTGGTGTCCATTGTATCTCTGATTAATGCCCTCCTTGCCTGGCCTGTGAGTTTTGGTGGGCGGGGCCTTCTCTTGTCAGGTTTGTAGTGGTGCCATGTTCTTTTCCGTTTTGCTATAATGGATTTAATGGAGCTCCCTGGAATATTCAAAGTTTGGATTTTTTTTTTAAATGACTCAACCCTGATCTATACTTCTCCACAACTTTGTCTCTGACCTGTTTGGAGGCTCCTGGTTCTCATGTTGCTTGCTTAGTAGTGTAGCAGATTCAGGGTCCTTCCAGAACAGTTCGATTTCTACAGACATCATGTGACACTTTAAGATCCAACTGTGCGCAGTCAATCAATTAATTATGTGACTTATGAAGTGAATTGGTTGGACCAGCTCTTATTTATGGGTTTCATACGAAATTCATCTTATTGTTTGCATCACAATAAAAACAACAATTTCCCCCTTTAAAAGTTGTAGGCATGTTGTGTAAATCAAATGGTGCTAAAGCCCCAAAAATCCATTTTATTTCCAGCTTGTAATGCGACAAAAACTGACAAAACACCAAGGGGGATGAATACTTTTGCAAGACACTGTAAATGTTGATATTGTGATGTCACAACATGTTAGTTTTCCTCCTGAGATATCCCAGACAGTATATTCGGATAACCAATTTTGTTGCATTTTAAATTTTATTTACTAATTAGAAGCAGCCTTTTTACTGTTAAATTCTGTATTGAATATTTTAAAAAAAGTTTTTAAATGTTACTTTTTAAAAAAGGTTTTAAACCGATTTCTCATTTTAGTGCCAAGCAATTTTTGTTGTAAAATTATTACAATTTAAATACAATGATTAATTTAAATACAATTACAATTTAAATATCATTTTTAAATAAGCACACAGGTTTGTTTTTTTACACTGTTTTGCTGGAACTTTCTTTGTAATTACATGATACATAGTGTATCTAAAGCCAGTATCTCACTGGGCTGCGACAGCCTGCGACTAGTACACAACAATTGCGATAAAATATGCGAATTTTCACTTGGGAATCACACTGAATTGATATTCGCATATTTTATCGCAATTGTTGTGTCTCCCAACTAGTCGCAGCCCAGTGAGATACACTCGCACTTCCTGTCTCACGGAAACTGACTTGAGAAGGGTTCGCGACGGCTTTGTGACACAGTGACGCGTTTGCGGCTATTTTGAGAGAAATTTTGTCGCACGAATTTTTTGAACATGTTCAAAATTTCAGCGACGAAGGAGAGACACTTTGCGACTCATGCGAGGAAACTGAGAAGCTCTGTGAATGTTTCAAGACACTTTTGAAACTCTCTCACGAATGATGTTCGCAATTTGTCGCAAGCTGTCGCAGCCCAGTGAGATACTGGCTTAATACATCTCTGAGAACTTATAAAATCTTTAAAAAATCATGAAAAAAAAAATTATTTTCCACTGTTAAACAACTTTTGTCAATATACAGCATGTCAATAAAATTATTTTTTGTCCGACGATCTTGCTGGATGTTTCTTTGAAATTTGAAGAAACGTCTTTGAGAATTGTAATCCTTTTCATTTTTAAATGACCCATTGCATCTTTAGGAGTTTAAAGTCACTTATTTTTAATACTTTTTCCTCCTTTTTAGTGCGATTATAATATATTTTTGTAAAATCTTGCCTCAAGGTTTTTTCTTCTGTTTTGTTGGAACTTTGAACTTAGTATTTTTACAGAATTGTGTTTCCTTTTTCCTCATTTTTAGTTAAAACTATTTACTTTTGTCGACATTAAATAAAAGCATCAACAAATTTTGTTTTTCTACTACTGTTCTAGAAGTTTCTTTGCAAACTTAGACAACGTGATCTATTTGCTGTAACGGAGAAATGTCTTTTGCCGCTTTTCCACTACCAACGCGGCTGAGTCGGGCTGAGCCGTGCCGTGCTGAGTTGGGCTGAGTCGAGCTGAGCGGGGCTGTTGGAGTTGCATTTCGACTACAACCGCGCTGAACCGTGCTGGCTGGAAGTGTCATGTGATGTCGTTAAGCAGCGCAAACAGTGACATCAGTGAGCTTTTAAGCGGTAGTCTCACAACCCGAATAGTAAACAATAAACATGGAGGACATGGAGTCGTTAGTGTTGCTGGTCTTGGTGCTGTGGCTTGTTGTCACCGACAACGCCAACAGATACTGGCAAGAGCGTATAAATGAGGCGAGGCGCATAAGGCTTCAGAAATTCTCGTAATTCGTAATTCTTCTTCTTCCGGGTTTACGGTGTTTACAGATCCCAGCGTGCTCGCGGGGCGTGTGTGGGCATGTGAGGACACTCCTCCTCACCAATCAGTGCACAGGGGAGTGTCTGCTCACGCCCCCAGCCTCACTCGGCTCGCTTTGGCTCGCTTCAGCCCCACTCCAAAACGGTGCGAGTTTTAGGGGCTAAGCAGGGCTGAAGCGAGCTGAGTCATGCTGTTCTTTGGTAGTCGAAACGTGAGCCGTGTCGGGCTGAAGTGAACTGAAACGAGCTGAAGTGAGCTGAAAAAGGGTAGTGGAAAAGGGCCATTTGAGGATACTGAACACAGTAATATATATTCAAGAAGAGGTTCATTTTCAAGGTTAAATTATTTATTTTTGTAGCTTTTCGACTTCTGTTTTTTTCTAGAAGTTTCTTCCAATCTCGAAATTGCAAAACGCTAAACATCTGTACAGTGTTGCTTTTTTGTTTATCCTCCTTTTCAATGTGTTCAAGTCTCGCACCTAGATCCCTCCTGAGAGCTAATGGTGTACTATTAATACTAGAACTGCCAAAAATCAGCATAAAGGGTGGAGTCAGAGGGTGTGTCCTGCTGTTCTTTAGTGTGTATAGTTTGAAAGGATGAGCCGTGTGTACTCGACATCTGGTGACTGTTTTGAAGAAGGTGGAAGTGTTCGCCGAAACTGTCAACAAACAAGGTAACATCCTAAAAAATACGTGTCTTAAGAAACGAACTTAAAGAATAGTTATAATAGTTAGACATAATGAACTTTCACTACATATCTTGCCAATTAGCTACCGATCTCCATAATACATCTCACCGATGCACCATATGTCGGGCGGCACCTGTTGCCCCAACGTCGGCAAGACCTAATTTGCTGTCTGGGTACGTGACCGGTTAGCGAAAATCATAGTTTTTACACCCTTCCTGTTTCTTATTTCACAATATTATGTCTTTGAGCATCTGTGTCTTTGAGATTTTTTTTTACATACTTTATTAAGACTTTCACACAAAATCCAAGACTTTTCAAGGTCTAGAAAACAGCATTTCAAAATTCCATACTTTTTAAGACTTCCAAGACTTGCGCAAGCACCCTGATATAATGTAAAGAACATTACGTTATATTCGTTTGCTTCACTCACTCGTGAATATGTTCACCACTCGAAGATAAACTTCATACCTTCGCACAACCGTGTAATATCCTCTCTGTGGATGATCGGATTACTTTAGTGCCTGAATCACCCAAGCAAGTGATTCAGTCTAACTGGATAATTCAGGAGGAATAAAAATTACTTGTAGTGCAAAAATATAACGTACCGTGTGTACAAAATAAAGCCGAATTTTGTGTGACTAAATGTTCATTACTTTATTTATACCAGTGAGTTCGGAAAGCAAGCTTCGTGGAAGCCAAGGAGGTCTTGTAGTAGCAGTAGTTCGGTATTATCGGTTAGATTTGTGTAAAATTGATTATTTCAATTTGAGCAGTGGGAATACCTATACAGTATTCCACAGGAATGGACCATTTTTTTCCTCATTCAATATTACACAGCGGAATTCATGATAAGATCACGAAGTATTGCCTACCAAAACTAGCCAGGTGTATTGTGTTTTCATTTTTTTTTTTTAATTTAATGTGCAAGATCAGAGATTTTTCTGAATTCTACTCAGCATGATATAGAAAAATCACACAAAGCACAAGAAAAGGCAACACAAACAGCACAGCACAACACACTGGGACGTGAAACACCACGGACGGCGAGGTTACCTTTGCCCTCCTTCGCCATTAGGGTGGCTGTGTTAGCAAGAAGCCCAGAGTGGACAGGAGAGAGAGAGAGAGAGAGAGAGAGAGAGAGAGAGAGAGAGAGAGGTGGTGAAGGTACATCTCAGCACAAGCCAGTTTTTTTTTAATTGGGGGGGGGGGGGGGGGGAGAACAATAAAAGACAACAAAGGTTTCCAGAGATATGGAGCAGATAAGCGGATGTGTGTTAAAAAAAAAAAATTAGGATTAGGATCATGACTTCTCACTATCATTTTTTTAACCACACCCCCTTTCCAAAAGTCAGTACAAATCTTACTTCAGGTAAAAACTGACGATATTTCTACATTATAAATGATTTTTTTTTTAAACATTAACACCAAAGTCATCCCATGAGATGGAGAATATGATTTCAGTTTGACTTTCTTGATAAATTCGTTGAAAAACAAATGCGATGTAAAGAAAAGGACAATTCTGTAAAATCAGGAAGATGTTATAGCAAATCCGGCAGTGAAAAAATACAAGTGTCTCAGTCTGGTTCTCTCTTTTTGACACTGCATGCTCCGAGAACATCTGTGGCCTTTAGTAACCGGTTTCCTTCCACCCAAACAGCTTGGCAATGTTTTAAATGTGTCTCTTGCGTCAGGTAGACAGTCTAGTTGAAATTTTATAAAATGAAGTGAATGTCATAACACCCATCATTACTTCAGAGAAGGCCTTGCAGAATACACACACACACACAGGAACAGTGCGGTTAATGGAACTGGCTGCTGGGAAACAAAGCCATCAGTTGTGTCTGGTTTCACACAGATTAACTGAACCAGAGCAAAATAAATAGGCTCAAACCATCTCAGTAAGTGTGGAGGACTGTTGCACAGCGCTGCCAACCTTACTGTCTGTGCAGGTTTATTATTAATAATCAAACAAAATGTCCAAATCGAAGGGAAAGTCAAACGTTTGGGTTCGTTATTACATCTGTTGCTGTATTCAGAAACCGCTGCTAGACATGCAGGAAGTCATGAAAAAGAACAAAAATTACAAAATCACTTTTTGTCGTTTTGAAATCCCTACAAACATTTCAGACAGTGAATATTAACGCTCCTGATTTCCTTAGGAACAGATTCTGTTAGAAATTTTCACACCATGAATAAAAAATAAGCGCACAGGGAAAAAAAA